>NW_027509216.1:682500-740000 GCF_051911475.1 Siphateles boraxobius | reverse complement strand
GACTGATAACATCTCAATATTGTGTTTAATAGAACAATAAAAACAGGGATGGAAAGACATGAAAATATTATTTTTGGGTGAACGATATCCATCCTAATAATAAAAGAATGAAAA
Source organism: Siphateles boraxobius (assembly GCF_051911475.1). Lineage (NCBI taxonomy): Eukaryota > Metazoa > Chordata > Actinopteri > Cypriniformes > Leuciscidae > Siphateles > Siphateles boraxobius. The sequence continues at coordinate 739,886 of NW_027509216.1, read as the reverse complement.
TGAAGAATACAAATGAGCACTTAAGAATATATGAACACATGAATAAACTTAAACTCGTCTATTCATCTGTGTGTAAAATCTAATAAGTTATGATCAGAAGTTTGGACACTAATTCTTTACGCTATCCACATATAAGTCATGAAATCTGAATAACACAAACGGCATTGTGGGAATGATACCGTGAGCAAAGCTATACACACACGAACATGTCTTATATTTGAGCTTGTTCTTTGATTCCAGCTTTACTCAATCTGGACATTCATCAACACACACTATTGAGGGAGAAACAGTTCACTGTGCGATCAGCACTTCATGATGACTTTCATTCACTATCTAGTGGAGATGAGGAGGACCTGATGGGGAACAGGGATCAGATGAACGCCTCACACACACTTCTGTGTCCACATTTGTGAATAATAGTTCGTATTTGTGGCTGTTACACTGATTGTGTTGTATTTCCTTCTGTTTCATTAGATCATGTAAATTAATTCACTGACGTCATTAGTAATCATCACAGATAATCAGTGGTGTGGAGTTTTTATTCTCCCGATACCCCAAACAAACAAATGGAAAGAGTTTCTGGTTAAAAGGCTGATCAGTGTAAGTGTAGATATGAGACATGGACTCCACATCATAAAAGCAGACGAGACGCTTCTCATAATCCACAAACACCCCGATCCTCTGAAGATCCACTCTCAGAGAAAGAGTGACAGGTGGAGAATCAAGAGCCGAATAATGTCTCCATCTCCGTCTCACAGTCCAGTATCCGACATCAGGACTCAGACCGATCCCGCCGCTGATGCTCCTGTCAGCAGATTCTCCGGCCACTCCTACATCCCACTCAGTTTGATCCTTCACCTGAACCTCAAAGTAAAAACTCCCTGAGGAGAATCCGTCCTTCCCGAGAACACCAAGATAATATTTAAACCTGTGTTTTCCGTCATCCACTGCGTCCATGTCTCCAACTCTCACTTGTTTCCCATCATGAGACACGATGAGACGTCGATGAGCTGAATCTGCATCCAGAGTCACTTTCACTGCTGAAATATTGAAAAGTCTGCTTTACAGATGAGCATATAACACAATAAAGACAATTATTTATTTTTATATGAATCATGGCAACTTTAGAACAAGATAATAAAATAAAAAATACTGCATTAATTGTAAATGAGATTAAAAAGTTTGTAAGCAAACGTTGAAGTTGTCTTGAGAAAACCAGAGCAGAAAGTTTGAAGTAGTTTAAAAGGTTTGAAGTTGCTAGGGTGTTCTGGGTCTTTTCTATGTGGTTGCTAGGGTACTCATGCTGTTGCTGTGTGGTTGCTAGGGTATTATGGGTGGTTGCTAGTGTGTTCTGGGTGGTTGCTATGTGGTTGCTAGGGTATTCTTGTTGGTTTTTAGGGCTTTGCTAGGTGGTTGCTAGGGTATTCTTGTTGGGTTTTAGGGCTTTGCTAGGTGGTTGCTAGGGTTCATTCTGACAGGTTTAATGGTATTGAATACATTTTCATTCAAATCGCAGGGATTTCAGGAGACAAAACAAAACAAACAAACAAAACTTGACAAAAAAAGCATGTGGAGAAATAGCCAAATCAGCACAATATATTGAAGATCTTAATTATACAAATGCTTTTAATTAATATGTTAAAAGCTTTTTTTTTTTTAGTTCCGAGATTATCTTCAAAACAGATTTAATTGCGGATTAATTACTAATTGCTATTAAAATGTAGATGTATCAAAGCAAGTAACCCAAACTCACAGCATATTATGCAGAGATGGCATTTGTTAAACGAGCTGCTAAAACGCACATATATAACACTAAATAATGTAAAATGTTCTCATAAGATGTCGGGTTGATTATCTGGTTCAGTGTGTTTAATTATAGCTGGAGTTGAACTCTGCAGGACTGGACACCCCTGTGCTAAACGGTTGCTAGGGTACTCTGTTTGGTTGCTAGGTAGTGTATGAAGGTAAAATGATGACATAAAGAATCGCATGCGCAGGGTAAGATTTGTGAAAGAGCACATAAGATTGCAAGCGTAAAATAAATGTGCATGCGCAAGAGAAGATTTGTAAAGGTGTAAATCGCCCCTCAGGTGTAAGAAAACAAACATTTGCAGGATTTAACTGTTATTCGTGAGTGTAGTTCATGTATTTTGAAGCTGCAGCTTCATGCTAACGCAAAATAAACAGGATCTGTATTCTTCAGACCTTCATTTTTCCTCGCTTACACTTTTGGAACGGTTTTTGCGTGATAAACTGTTGCAAATGTCTAAATGACTTCTTCTGTGCATGGGGCAAAAAAGTTCCAGAAATATCCGAAATGATACTTTTAATGCACACATACATGTTAAATAAATAAATGAATGAATAACTAAATGAATAAATCATGATTGCTAAATAGTCTGTGCACCATTAGGCTGACTATATGAGCCACAACTGAATTTCGAGCTGGTGTGTTGAGAAAGAAAATGTCTGTGTATTCAGTGCATGTATTCTGCTCATCATCAGGCCGTATCAGTCTGTAATCTTGATGCTGAATGTAGGCCTAGTATCTGCACTTCTGCATGCAGAATTTCACCCGTCTACTGATCAGGGGGGGAGTTCAAAATTATTATTTCACTAAAATGAGTTATAATAATATTTTTCCCCTTGAACATGTATTTTAAGAGCATCTCTAAATAATACACCATTTATCACCTGCAATTCCCTCGTGTAACCACTAGATGGCTGTATAGCCCTATATATACACACATCTATGCTGTGTATTCCCTGCTTGCTGGGTTTTATTCAGACATAATTAGTCACTTCTAATCAAAATCAATATTAACAATGCAAGACAATATTTCAAAACATATAAATGAGTGTTAAATGCCATGAACAGAGACATGATGTGAAAAACACTGCATCAGAATGGCATTATTACATAAAGAATGGGAATTAAATGTTTTGATTGTAAAGTTTAACATCAGCTCAGTGGTGTAACAGATTATAAAATGAATAAAATTTCAATCCAATAACATTAACACCAGCTCGAAATTCAGTATGAATGTCAGTCAGCCTGGACACAGCTTATTATACATGTTATATATGTGTATGTGTGCATTAACAGGGAACCCTCAGGATCCTCCCACTTAAATTCAAGGCTTTTTAAGACCTTTTTAATACCATTTCAAATGAAATTCAATGCCAACTTTGTACCCATTCCAACAGAAGTATGAGGGGAAAATGTCAAATCTGTATACATTAGAAACAAAGAGTATAGAAGAACAAGAGGCGAAACTCTGATGCTTTTATGGAAACAGCCACTAGGTGGCGCTTCGAGAGCGCGGCCGCCATTTTGGGGTGAAGATTCCAACTGGAGTCACTGGACAACAGCAGATAACAGTTGCTTTATTGAGTATTTACATTTTATGCAACTTTACACATTTACTACTATTATTAGTTACCAACTCCACTAGGCCTGAAATATATGTTGTACTTTTTTACCCATACAAAAATGTAATATATGGTCATATATGTTATATTTTAAATAGCATGACATATATCTATACATATATTTGACTTATCTGAGAACACAATATAGCCTATGCCGGCAACATATATGAACATTTATGTGTCCAAACATGTGAAGAAAATATTTGAGTTAATCTACTGTATATATGATACCATATATCATATATATATATATATATATATATATATATATATATATATATATATATATATATATATATATATATATATATATATATCATATATATATTTGTTTCCCACATATTTAATAAATGTATGTAAACATAAATGCATGTGATACTGATGCATTGAAATAAGTACATATATACATATATGCGTTTATAGGCTACATATATTTAACATTTATGTGCATATACGGGAAAATATGGCACTTACATGAAAACTGACATTTTTTCTATATTGTTTTATATATGTCTATGTGTTTTATATGAATTTTGCATATATTCTCATATAGGCTGCAGACATACATGGGCACGGACATTAGGCTATATATGTAATTTACTTATATTGACATATATTACATTTCTGTATGGGTAATCCTGGATCATGCTACAAACATGATGATCTTATAGAACATGATGGACAGTGGCTGTGTTTTCTTGTTTAAATAGTCTTGCTTTAACGGTCATTAATATAAGATAGTAGTTACTGCAAAAACAAAAGAAAAAAAGAAGTTGACTGTAAAACTATTCTATTGATGTTATATATAAATATTGTCCGACATTCCCAATTATCTGATATAGCATGTCCTTTACTTTTATATGTTGGTATTAATTCAGTGTTTGTAATGCTAATACTAAAGGTTTTGTGGGAAAAAAGTAGAAAACTTGTCTAAGTCTGTGAAATAAACTGTTAAAAGGGATTTGATGATCACTAGTCTAGTGTTACGTTATTCTGTGTTGTCATCATTCAGTTTGGATTTGATCTTTAATGTAACGTTACTTTAAAAAAAAAAAATTACAAAGCAGCTGATATTGCCATAGCAAACAGCTAGTGATGGGAAGTCCGGCTCTTTTCAAAGAATCGTCTTTTAGAGCGGCTCGTTCGCGAACGACACATCAGCACTAGTGGACCGCCGAGTCGCTTTCACCCCACAATGGCGGAGCGTAGCGCTGCTGCTGGCGCTGGTGTTGCAGTGGAACAAACTATTGAGTTTCACTTGTTCTTCTATACTCTTTGTTTGAAACCCTAGAAAATAATTATGTACAAGTAGGCTACTTGAATTAAATTAAACATTTTACTTAATTATCAGTCATATTTACAACAGCGTTGTAGCGCGCACGTGTGTGTAGGCCAGTGTTCATTTTGGCAGCCATTTTTGATTTAGTCTTGAGACGAAAATGCTTATTGGTCTTAATCACATTTGAGTCATTCAGTTTTTTATAGTTTTAGTTGACAGTTACTTTACTTTTGGTAGTGATTTTATATGTAGTCTTTAGACAGAAAATGTCATAATTATTCTCTCTAGGCCAATTCAACTAAGCTTATGAAAAATGATTGACATTGCACTCTTTAGCAGCAGCACTTGTGCATTTCTACATAATTATCCCTTTTCCCAAGTCCTGCGGTTCTCCAGTGTTTTAGAGTGCCGTACCCCTGAACCCCCTCTCTTCCACTTAGACGGCACTCACACCTTTTCCATTAAGTGACAATATTTGCCCCCTTTAATCAATTTTCCATTTCATTTTTCCTTTACAAAAAGAAATAATGCTTTAAATACAACAATGTTCATTAAATATGCAAAGTTAAAAACATTAAAATGGCCAGTAGGTGTTGGTAACTCGCTATCTTTATGAGTGAGTCTTTGAGTCATTCATTCATTGAATCTCACGATTCGTTCAAAGCCACAGATTTCGTTGCAAAATAGAGCAATAAGTCTGACAATGCTGTTTTAAATGTATTGCATCACTTAATGTTACCCTTTTTTTACTGTTGTATAAAATCAATGTGACATTTGAAATCGTGTGGATATTCGGGAAACATTGCATTCTTGCTCGTATAATATGATCAATATTAAAAACACTGCTGGATATCAGCCTGCATTTTGATCGCAGATTTACTCGCACAAACAGCGCAAGCGGCTCGTGACAGAACCAAGCTTATTATAGTTTTGCATTTTACATTCGTTTTTATTTTTATTTCGTTTTGACTTTTTGTTTTCAAATTCAGTTTAGTTTTTAATTAGTTTTTAAAGTGGGTTTGCTAGTTTAGTTTATTTTTTATTTTTTTGAAAATGCTTAGTTTTAGTTTAGTTTTTATTAGTTTTAATGTTAGTTTTAGTCTTTTTTTGTAATTTGGGTTATTTGTCAAGATTCAAAAAGGTCTGAAAAAAGTATTGTGTAATAATAACTCAACAAAAACATCACACAATTTTAGAAATATGTATTCAACAATAACACCAGTAGCTACATAAATGTACATATGAGCACAAATATGTAACAGTCTACACAAGACTCGCAATAAGTGCAAAATGTGTAAGTGACGTGTGCCAGGAAAACCTGAATAGCCAACAGACTAAAGAAGACACACATGAACGGCATGAATCAACACATTTATGACCCACACAAGACATTGCTAGGAGCTCAATCTCTTTACCTCTACAAAATCCACACGACGTACCAAATATCTACGTTACACATCTTCTATACAAAATACACACCCTATACAAATCCCACAGCTGTACACTTTTCACACCCATACTACATTTACCCTACACAATACTGATCTGGATTGAAGCAGCAAACATTCAGTGTAAGAGTAAAAAAATGACATAACATTATTTAGCTTTAGCTAATATTTCAATCACAGCTTATATCGTGCTTTGACATCGACAACCAACTGCATTTTACCTCAAACTTTCGCAATCGCTTCTCGGGTCGACATTTACACACTGACAAAATTGTATTCAGAATTTAAAATATTTGTTATACCACTTTTTAATGTGTGATTGTGTAAAGGTGTTCACGAGATACCAACCTTTCGCGAACTTGCTTTCAACGAACACTCGTTTTCACGGAGACGCGGCGTGTACGGAGGGGAGGGGCTGTGTGTGTGTGTGTGTGTGTGTGTGTGTCTATGGCGCTCGGAATGTTCCATTCGTCTGACCGAGCGGGTGACCCACGTGACGTCTTGAAATTAGCAGTTTTTTTTTAGCCATGCAAGTATCCAAGCTGATGTGTAAAGACTATAAATGGACATGAAAGGCAATACATATAAATATTTTACTTCTAAAACTACACTAAAACATTATTCCTGAATCCTGTGCATGTAAGGTTATGTGTTTTACTTTCAAAGAGCAGAAATACTGTAGGCTATAGCCTATATACAGACTTTCAATAGACTTAATTTGACCAATAATCATTTTAACTAGTTTTTATTGTTAATTGTATTGCCAATGTACAATGTTCTCACAGTTCATAAAAAACATTCCAAATTAATAAATGTAGCATATTATGTTATTTTATACTTTTTGCAATAGGCTAATCTTTTAAAAAACAGATCCAGAAGGTTTTCATAAACATATATATATTAGATTTATATATATATATACACACACACAGTATACTGGCTATTACCACACAGCATATTTGAGTCAGACAGAAATAAGAGGTTTGCTGTTCATTTCTGTAAATGTTTTATTGAATTTTAATGTTACGTTTTTTAATATATATAGTATTATATATAATATATATATATATATAACCCTTGACAAAAAGTATTATTTGACAATTAATAAAAAAAAACATACATTCAAATCCACAGCTTAAAAGTAATTTTGTCCAAAAACTGCTTGAGAATTCACAAGCCTCTCCAGAGAGCTATACAGGCATCTAGCGGTAGTTTTTATTTATTATTATTATTGACTCGTGTGTATGATCTGAAAGCATTAGCCTATTTGATTTTGAGTACAGCAATTGTTTGACTTTTTGAGAAGAGTCGATGGTTTTGAGAGTTTAGTTTGAAAATTTGGATTTGAGTTTAATGTTGTGAGAAAATGGACGAAGGTTTTAAGAAATGTGTCTTAGCAATTGTGAAAACTGTAAAGAAAGGTCAATGCCTGTGATGTAGACAAAGTCCTCTCCCAACATGAGTGATGCTTTGATTTTGATTCTGAGTGTAACATGCTTTTCAATTAGAGGTTTTTACTGTGACGTTTTTGGCTTTTGCAGTTGGACTACAGTATTTTTACACTATGCAAGTGCTGAATATTCAGACAATACTGCAGTGCATACAGTGTACAATTTATTCACCTTAGCTGCAGTTACTAGCCTCTTTTTTTTTACATAAAACTGCTAAATTTATTTACTTTGTTACAATACTTTTTCTGTAACTGCATACTTTGGATTCTGTGTTCTCCATTTTTTATGTCGTGTCTAATGAATGATCTGTAGTGTTTATAATATTGAGCTGTGTGTGGTTTTTGATTTTGAACAGTCAGATCATGTTCTCTGAAAGTTGTTTGAAGATGTGGTTTTGTGTTTAAGGTTTTGTGAACGTTGGTGATGGTTCCAAGAAATGTGTTTTAGCAATTCAGGAAAACTGTAATATAGATTAAAACATGCATAAAACAATTATACATAATATCAAACAAATAACAAACTAATAAAAAGTGATTCTAATCAAGCATTATCTTTTATTTCAAGAACTTAGAGATCTCAACACTGACTCAATCTTAATAAAATTACTAAATTATCATAATCTTTCATAAATAAACATAAATGTTAAAGTGGAAAGGTTTATTAAAAACATGTAGGCTATAAGAGTTCTAATATTACATTTAGACATAATCAGCTGAATATAATTTACTTTGTAATTAAGGTTCGTTGATTTTCATGTCTGCCACATATAAACAATGAGCCAAAACGAAATTATTGATCATTTTCATAAAATCATATGTAACACGTTCCTACATGTGCTTACGTGTTGTTAACGCGTTCCTACGGCGACCGGCCGGAAGTGCGAGGAACTGATCGTCTTCCCAACGCGTTGTTTACGTGTGAAGACACATTGTAACACGTTTGTGTTTTTCTTACCTCAGTTTAACGTCTTATGCTTCGATTGTATCCTAACTAGTGCACATTTGATTATTGCAATGGCTGATTTAGAAAGTTATGTGCGGTGTATTAATAAAGTTAAATAAAATGGCTTTCGACGGCTCATTCGGAAAAGAACGAGATATTCCACATAATTCTCCATCTCCAATTAAAAAGTTTCAGGAACAGACAATGTCTCATATTTCATGGAAATTCGCTTTAACATACATTCAAATGCAGCGAAAACTGCAATCTGCTTTTGTATATGCCTAAATATAAAAATCAAATAGGTATGAATTAAAAATAGTGGCCTATAAAAATACACTGACCATTTATATCAGACAAATAGATTTTATATATGTAACAATTGTGGTCTCAGATAAATATGAAAATGTTTATTCCTACTCTATAGAGGTCAGATATATCTGAATATCAGGAGGATATCTTTGATCAAGTAGATATCTCTGTAAATGCAAACAAAATTGATGTGCTTTATTTCATTCAAGACCTTACACCACAATCAGCTTGGCGCCTATGAAAACTGATTAACATCCAGATGTGACTATGAAAACTGATTAACATCCAGATGTGACTATGAAAACTGATAAACATCCAGAGGTGACTATGAAAACTGATAAACATCCAGAGGTGACTATGAAAACTGATAAACATCCAGAGCTGACTATGAAAACTGATAAAGATCCAGAGCTGACTATGAAAACTGATAAACATCCAGAGCTGACTATGAAAACTGATAAACATCCAGAGCTGACTATGAAAACTGATAAACATCCAGAGGTGACTATGAAAACTGATAAATATTCCAGAGGTGACTATGAAAACTGATAAACATCCAGAGGTGACTATGAAAACTGATAAACATCCAGAGCTGACTATGAAAACTGATAAACATCCAGAGCTGACTATGAAAACTGATAAACATCCAGAGCTGACTATGAAAACTGATAAACATCCAGAGGTGACTATGAAAACTGATAAACATCCAGATGTGACTATGAAAACTGATAAACATCCAGAGCTGACTATGAAAACTGATAAACATCCAGAGGTGACTATGAAAACTGATAAACATCCAGAGCTGACTATGAAAACTGATAAACATCCAGAGCTGACTATGAAAACTGATAAACATCCAGAGCTGACTATGAAAACTGATAAACATCCAGAGGTGACTATGAAAACTGATAAACATCCAGATGTGACTATGAAAACTGATAAACATCCAGAGCTGACTATGAAAACTGATAAACATCCAGAGCTGACTATGAAAACTGATAAACATCCAGAGCTGACTATGAAAACTGATAAACATCCAGAGCTGACTATGAAAACTGATAAACATCCAGAGCTGACTATGAAAACTGATAAACATCCAGAGCTGACTATGAAAACTGATAAACATCCAGAGCTGACTATGAAAACTGATAAACATCCAGAGGTGACTATGAAAACTGATTAACATCCAGATGTGACTATGAAAAATGATAAACATCCAGAGGTGACTATGAAAACTGATAAACATCCAGAGCTGACTATGAAAACTGATAAACATCCAGAGCTGACTATGAAAACTGATAAACATCCAGAGCTGACTATGAAAACTGATAAACATCCAGAGCTGACTATGAAAACTGATAAACATCCAGAGGTGACTATGAAAACTGATTAACATCCAGAGCTGACTATGAAAACGACTCGGTTACTAACGTAACCTCGGTTCCCTGAGAGGAGGGAACGAGTATTGCGTAAGTAGCTTACGCTATGGGAAAACTCCTTTTCTCGAGAATATTGAAGTCTTTATGTAAAACGCATTGCAGCTGCACAGCTTACAGCAATGAACGAAGGCAGCTCGGTCATTGGCTGTGCTGCGGCAACTTGCTCGAACCAATGACGGGGCGACTCTGAATGCGCGACCAATGAGCGCGCTTCGCGCCCGCGCGCGTCAGAGCCCGCCAAGATGGGCGTGGCCAAGAGCTATATATTGGGCGCCCCGTCATGAGAGTTCTTTAGGTTAAAACGACTGAAGCGAACTAACCAAGCACAAGCACGGCAGCTTACGCAATACTCGTTCCCTCCTCTCAGGGAACCGAGGTTACGTTAGTAACCGAGTCGTTCCCTTTCGAGAGGTCTCTCCTATTGCGTAAGTAGCTTACGCTATGGGACCACCATGCAAAACGCCGTGCGTGCTGAACTTCGCCTTATGATAGCCAGAGGCAGGTGCCTGAGCTAAAAAAGCAAAGTTATCATCCAACTAGCCGGCAGAGGCGAGCTTTATATGTGGGAAGAATACAGAGCGGCTAGAAGGCGCTCAGTGTGACACAAGCACATACATAATCTAGATACGAACTCGTAGTTCAACTAGCATCATGCTGATAGTACATTGGAATGCAGTTGTCGGGACCTGTAGGTTGTAGAACCTGATAAATGTGGACGGTGAGGCCCAGCCTGCCGCCGCACAAATATCCTCGATCGGTATCCCGCTCGACCATGCCCAGGAAGAAGCCACACTCCTGGTGGAGTGTGCTTTGACTCCCCAGGGGCATTGAAGTCCCTTAGCTTCATAAGCCAGCGCTATAGCCTCAACTATCCAGTGAGAGATTCTCTGCTTTGAAACGGCGGAACCTTTCGTACGGCCGCCAAAGCATACAAACAGTTGTTCTTTCTGTCTGAATAGGGCAGAACGCTCCAAATACACTCTGAGAGCCCTAACGGGGCAGAGTAGATTAGCGTCGTGTTCGTCTGCTGGGGACGATAGCGCAGTTAGGGAGATAACCTGTGCTCTGAAGGGAGTGGTGAGCACTTTAGGAATATACCCATGTTTCGGTCTAAGGACGACCCTGCAGTCGTTAGGTCCGAATTCTAGGCAGGCAGCGCTTGTTGAAAGCGCGTGCAGGTCGCCCACTCTCTTGACCGAGGCGAGTGCCAGCAAGAGCGCAGTCTTGAGCGAGAGCTGTTTAAGGTGCACGGTTTGGAGTGGTTCGAACGGAGGCCCTTTAAGAGCGTCTAGGACAGTAGCTAGGTCCCAGATCGGCACTGAGGGGGGGCGTGAAGGGTTCATCCTCCTAGCGCCCCTTAGGAAACGAATAATTAGGTCGTTTCTTCCCAATGGACGTTCCATTACAGGGTCGTGTGATGCTGTGATGGCCGCCACATATACTTTGAGCATGGAGGGGGCGCGGCCCGCCTCCAGAAGCCCTTGTAGAAAAGCGAGTACGTTCGTAATCTCGCATGTTTCAGGGTTCAGGCCCTTGGCATTACACCAGTCACTGAACACTTTCCATTTCTGGGCATATAAGCGTCTCGTGGAGGGCGCCCGCGCCTCAGCGATGGTTTTTAGTGCTCCGCTCGTGAGGTTCCTGGGAACCCGTTGAGGGGTCATGCATGAAGGGCCCACAGATCGGGGCGGGGATGAAATATCATCCCGTTGGCCTGACTGAGGAGGTCTGGCCTCAGTGGAATCGGCCGTGGTGCAGATTGCATTTGCATCAGATCTGGAAACCATGTTTGGTTCTTCCAGAGTGGGGCTATCAGCAGCACTGCGTTTTTCTCCTCTCTGACCCGACTGATGACCTGCGGTAGCATCGCGATCGGGGGAAAGGCATATAAGGGACGGCTCGGCCAGCTCTGGGCGAGCGCATCCATGCTTTTCGTGAAGAAAAGAGGGCAGTGCGCGTTCTCCTTGGAGGCGAAGAGGTCGATCTCCGCTTTGCCAAAGGTTTTCCATAACCACTGAATCGTCAGCGGGTTGAGAGCCCATTCTCCTGGGAGAATTTTGTCTCTGGATAGCATGTCCGCCCCCTGGTTCAGGGCACCTGGCACATGCGCTGCTCTCAGCGAGCGCAAGTTGTGCTGGGACCATAAAATGAGTCTCCTGGCCATTGAATGCATGGAGCTCGACCTGAGTCCACCCTGGCGATTTATGTACGATACTACCGTCATGTTGTCCGTTCGGACCAAGACGTGTTCGTTTCTCAGCTGTGGGAGCAGGGCTCTGAGAGCCAAAGCGACCGCTTTCATTTCCAGACAGTTTATGTGTAGGCGCTTCTCCGGGTTTGACCAAAAGCCGGAGACAGGCCTGCCCTCGTAAAGGGCCCCCCCAACCTATTTTGGAGGCATCTGTCGTTATCATCTTTCTCCTTGTGTTCACACCCAGACTCACGCCTGACTGGTACCAGTCGGCGGCTTTCCAGTGCGTCAGGGCTTTTATACAGCCGTGGTTCGCTCTGATTAAAGGGTGGCCCGAACGCCACGCGTGAGTAGGGACGCGGCTCTTGAGCCAGCGTTGGAGAGGGCGCATATGCAACAATCCTAGCTGGAGTACGGCCGATGCTGAGGCCATGAGACCGAGCATCCTCTGAAACCGCTTGACGGGGGCGAGCGCGCCCTCCCTGAATGATGTTGCAAGGCGCCGGATGGTGAGCGCGCGCTCTGATGAGAGACACGCTGTCATTTGCATCGAGTCTAGAACTATTCCCAGGAAAGAAATCCTCTGGCTGGGAGATAGTATGCTTTTTGCAAAATTGATTCTTAGACCCAGGCATTCTAAATGGCTGGTAATCCAAGATCTGTGTGTTATTAACTGACTCTCTGATTGTGCTAGAATCAGCCAATCGTCGAGATAATTCAGTATTCGCACTCCCCTTCGCCTCAGGGGGGAAAGTGCTGCATCCATACATTTCGTGAATGTACGGGGAGCCAGGGACAGGCCGAACGGAAGTACTGTGTACTGGTACGACTGTCCCTCGAAAGCGAATCTCAGAAACGGCCTGTGATGAGGCGCTATTGGAATGTGAAAGTAAGCATCTTTCAGATCCACTGAGAGAAACCAATCTCCTGGGCGTACTTGCGCGAGGATATGCTTGGTTGTTAACATTCTGAACGAGCGAATCATTAGTGCTTTGTTCAGGTGTCTGAGATCTAGGATGGGGCGGAGACCGCCATCCTTTTTCGGGACGAGAAAATAGCGGCTGTAAAAACCTGCCTCGCTCAGAGAGGGGGGAACAGTTTCCACAGCGCCCTTTTCTATTAGTTTGCGCACCTCGGTGCGTAGAACATGTGAGCACTCTTTTCTCACTTTCGTCTCGACCACAGTCGTAAAACGTGGTGGTCTGCGAGCGAACTGGAGCGAGTATCCGTGCTTTACTATATTCAATACCCATTTCGGCATATCTGGAATATTTTCCCATGCCGCTGCATGTACAGATATGGGCTGAATACAGGCTAGGGGCGGGCCGCTGTGACGCAGGGACCCGGCCAGCGAATCGCCTGAGCTCATAGCTCTCAGAGGCGCGGGCGCGCGCTGAGCAGCTGAGTGAATGGGCGCGTGTGTGATTACAGCAGCGCGCGCTGTGTCTGTAAAACTCGCAGCCTGGGCTGGGGTTGTGTTTGACACTGTAAGGACAGTGTTTATAAGTGGGGGTGCATAAACAGTGGTAGGCACACGGGTCACTTTTATAATGTTTCCCGCTTTTACTGGGGATGAATTTATAACTGTGTGAACAGTGCTTGTGTGTAGTGGTGCGTACATGACCGTAGGCACGTGATCTACATTCATGGGGTGCGCAGCTTGAGCTGGGAATGAATTTGGCACTGTTTTGACAGTATCTGGGAATGCACACTTTGTGGACATGTGAACCCTTAGTGACACAGGCAGAAAAAGACTCTTTTTGTGTTTTCTGTGCGTCGCCGTAAAAACGGCGTTTGTTTGCAGGTGAGCGAGCTCTGTGACTGGCCCATTGACTGCTGTATGAACATATCCAGCCGCCTGTAAGGGGACTGGGTAATGCTTGAGCTTTTGCAGAGAGAGTGGTCCGGCTTTTGCGAGACACGCACTCTCTCTTTTCATTCTTGTGGCTAGGACGGCTTTCGAGGCTCGGGGTTCAGCCCAATCTTGGGCCGAGGACCCCGTCGCTCAGAAGGCGGCTTGCGGTTGTGAGAGCGCGAGCGGCGTCGAGCGTCAGCCTGAGGCGCGGGCTGAGAGGCGGTGGGGGCTGTTCTAGCCCGCTGCGGCTGCGGCGGCCTCTGTCTGCTCTGCGATGAGCTGGAGCGCTTGGGCAGGAAATGCCGCATAGCTTGTGAAGCATTCTGGGCCTCAGTGAAGCGTTCGGCGAAACCCTTAACCGCCGGTCCAAACAGCCCGCTGGTGGAGATAGGCGCGTCGAGAAATGGCGCCTTATCCGCGTCCTTCATCTCAGTCAGAGTCAACCACAGATGGCGCTCGAGAACAGTCAAATTAGCCATGGCACGGCCGATAGACTGGGCGGTGGCCTTCGTGGCTCGCAGGGCTATGTCAGTCGCGCTGCGTAGGTCCTTAAAGGCTTCGGGTTCGGGGCCAGACTTGTCCATAGAGCGGAGAAGCTTGGCTTGGAACACTTGAAGTACCGCCATAGAGTGAAGCGCTGATGCAGCTTGGCCGGCGGCGGCGTAGGCGCGACCGGCGAGAGCTGAAGTAGTGCGGCAGGGCTTCGAGGGGTGGGAAGCTTTGGCTTTCCATCCGGTGGTGGAGGGCGGGCAGAGATGATTGGCCACGGCCTCCTCGAGGGGCGGTGTTCCCTCGTAGCCTCTTTCCTTCACGCCGTCCACAGAGGAGAGCGAGGAAGAAAAAGAAGGCTTTAGGCGCGCAGAGTGGGGGGCTTTCCACGACTTGGTGAGTTCGTCGTGAACTTCCGGG
Organism: Siphateles boraxobius; assembly: GCF_051911475.1. Classification (NCBI taxonomy): domain Eukaryota; kingdom Metazoa; phylum Chordata; class Actinopteri; order Cypriniformes; family Leuciscidae; genus Siphateles; species Siphateles boraxobius. The sequence goes on along the minus strand of NW_027509216.1, from coordinate 724,631 downwards.
AAGAAGGGAGAAGGCCTTTGCCGAGGGGCCTGCTGGCGCCCCTGCAGAAACCACTCATCCAGTCGGCTCCGGGTTGGTTCTTCGGGAGAAGACCAATCGAGCCCGAGGTCTTCCACGGCCTTAGAGAGAACGCGGATAATCTCGCCATCCATGGTGGAGCCCCCGCTCGCGCTAGCTAGCGTCGACGGGGCGGGGTCGAGAGTGGAGCCCGGCCAGTCGTCCGATGCAGCGTCGATTGACAAGCTGTCATCCATTCCCCCGTCGTCCTCGGACGCGCGAAAGTCACAAGGCCCACCGCTCTGCTAGAGGGATGTGGGTCCGGCTGGGTGAACTGAACCGGCGGTGGGGAAGGCAAGAGCGGCGGTGAAGCACGCGGAGACTGGCTCGGCGTGACGTCACTGAGCTCAGGTTCAGGAAGCCTCTGTGAGCGGCGCTTTTTCTTAGTGCGCGGCTCGAACAGAGGGATGGCGGCGATGGGCTCGCTCACGGCGAAAGCGGCGAGGCGAGCCCGCAGTGCGGAGAGACCCAGGTCGTCACATTCGGGGCATCCGCCCTTGGTCAAAGCAGCTTCTGCGTGGTCCCGGCCCAGGCAGCGAGCGCAGATGATGTGACGATCCCCGTCCGGGAGAAGGTCTCTGCACGACGCGCAGGAAGGCATTTGAAACAACGCCTTGGAAAAATTGCTCTTTTACAAGTGTCGCAGAGCGAACAGATGTAAATACTTGCGTGAGCAGTACGCCGGATGGCTCAGTAGGATCGCGTTAGAAGGCGGCTGAAGGTGCCGACGTCCTCGTAGCAAATCCCGCTGGTATGCTTTTCGACGGCGAAGCTTCAATAATCCGGAGGATCCAGCGAGGAAGGTGTTCGCTGAAGGAGATTAAATCTAAAGAACTCTCATGACGGGGCGCCCAATATATAGCTCTTGGCCACGCCCATCTTGGCGGGCTCTGACGCGCGCGGGCGCGAAGCGCGCTCATTGGTCGCGCATTCAGAGTCGCCCCGTCATTGGTTCGAGCAAGTTGCCGCAGCACAGCCAATGACCGAGCTGCCTTCGTTCATTGCTGTCAGCTGTGCAGCTGCAATGCGTTTTACATAAAGACTTCAATATTCTCGAGAAAAGGAGTTTTCCCATAGCGTAAGCTACTTACGCAATAGGAGAGACCTCTCGAAAGGGAACTGATAAACATCCAGAGGTGACTATGAAAACTGATAAACATCCAGAGGTGACTATGTAAACTGATAAACATCCAGAGCTGACTATGAAAACTGATAAACATCCAGAGCTGACTATGAAAACTGATAAACATCCAGAGCTGACTATGAAAACTGATAAACATCCAGAGCTGACTATGAAAACTGATTAACATCCAGAGCTGACTATGAAAACTGATTAACATCCAGAGCTGACTATGAAAACTGATAAACATCCAGAGCTGACTATGAAAACTGATAAACATCCAGAGCTGACTATGAAAACTGATAAACATCCAGAGCTGACTATGAAAACTGATAAACATCCAGATGTGACTATGAAAACTGATAAACATCCAGAGGTGACTATGAAAACTGATAAACATCCAGATGTGACTATGAAAACTGATTAACATCCAGAGCTGACTATGAAAACTGATAAACATCCAGAGCTGACTATGAAAACTGATTAACATCCAGAGCTGACTATGAAAACTGATAAACATCCAGATGTGACTATGAAAACTGATTAACATCCAGAGCTGACTATGAAAACTGATAAACATCCAGAGCTGACTATGAAAACTGATTAACATCCAGAGCTGACTATGAAAACTGATAAACATCCAGAGCTGACTATGAAAACTCAGATTCTAGCGGTTGAGAACATGGGTCTATTGAAAGTATTTATCTTAAATGTAAGGTCCACTGTAAAGACTGAATTGTAATGTTAAACATCAAAGTATAGGTTTATGTTGAACTATTTTAATATTTTAACAAACTAATTGATAAATATTTTCTTGAAGTGTCTTTAAACCATACCTGTAATTACAACTCCCAATATTGATATTTTTGGCAGCCAACTTTAGTTTACAATAGCTATTTTATTAAAAATAATACAAAGTACATTCAAATTTAAAACATAATGCAGTATTACAGATTAATGTAGAGACTAGGCCTTTTAAATCCAATTAAATTCAATTTTTTGAATCAGATGGCATCTGTTGAGAGAAAATAAAACATGTAATTTAATGGTGTCACCACTAGATGCCTGTATAGCTCTCTGGAGAGGCTCTGAATTCTCTAGGAGTTTTTGGACAAAATTAATTACTTTTAAAGGGGATCTTGCAGGTAAAAAAAAAAAAATCTAAATTAATACATAACCTTGTATGAAAATACCATATGAAAAGTTAATGCAGGATTTAAAATGTTTTAAAACAACATAAGGGCACCAATTTAGTAGATAAAGTGAGCGTTTCTTTGACTGCTCGTAAAAACCGCTTTTTTTCAGCATCGCGTCATTTTACGTCACACGAGGGAGTTGTGTGTGTGCTCTGCGTCAGCTCAGTGCTGAGTAGGTTGGTATAGAGATTGCTAATGTGTCGTCATCATGACGTATTACCAGTGGTGAACGCAAAGCATTTTGGGAATCGCGGCACAAACATAAAGCTCCAGAGATGATTGCATGGAGGGAAGAACGCAGTGTTCAAGATGGCGTCTACCTGCTGTGTTATAAACTGCAATAACTGCACAGACAACTTAATGGGTCATGAAACCCCCCTCTTTCAGCTCAAGTCTAGCTCACAATCTTTTTGAAAAATGCAACTTAAATGGGCGTGGATGGCTGTGAGAAGAAGGGAGGGAGTGGGTGTGGCACGGCAGGGGAGAGGGGGAACTGTCATCAGCCAGCAGTGTTGCCAGATGTACGATTATTATCGTATTTGTACAATAATTTTGACCTCTGTACAATGTACGATCAATAATGAACAATAATTTCAGAGTTTTCAGTCGTTCGTCCAAACACACATCCTACCGCTTCTCTCTCTGACCCCGAATCATTTCGCAGGCTCGCCTGCCTGCACGCAAGCACGTACACACACACACACACACACACACACACACACACACACACACACACACACACACACACACACACACACACATACACACACACACACACACACACACAGGCACCACACGGTGTCGCCCGGCCCGCACGTCAGCACTACACATTCACAAGTCTCCCGCATTAAGCATACAATTGATATATTATCGAAATATCTAAAATGTTCATAACGACCGCTTATTTAACAAAAGGCAAGTAAAATGACCAGGGTTACATTTTAGACACACACGTAGCCTACCTCTGAAGGGATAGAAAAGTCCTCAGGACTTGGTACCGCATTACTCGCAAGACGTAACTTGCATTGGTCATCGACAAGGCCGAAGTCCACCATTCTCCAGTTCTCAAAGCTCTCTCGGGTAAAATGTTTTATTTTTAAAATGGTGTGAAAAGTAAAAATTATCATCAAATAATCTATTAATCTGACGTGCCTCACGCTGCATCCTGGTTTTGACGCTGCCTGAACCCGTTTGTTTTGCGTATAGTTTACACTCATTTCAGGCAGAATCACGGTAATCTCATAGCCAGCACACACGGGTATGTTTACAATTGGGTTATTTCATTCATCAACACCATTTCTGCTTGCTGAGTTAGGTCTGCAATATAACTGCTAGCCTACTTGCCGTTAGACTATCGCTAACTCTAGGCTTGGAGTCCCTTTTATGACGTCACGCCCGGCCTAGTGGAAGGGAGAGGGAGTGTAAAAAGTTCCAACTTTTCATATTATATTCAGCATTTTGGTATAAAAAAACATACAAAACAATGGTGGGCGGTTTTTATCTTTATGTTTAATAAAAACATTGCATTATCTTCGTGAAAGTTTTAACCTGCAATTTACACTTTAAGGTTGATAAGGCTGTTGTTTTCTAAGGTCAATGTTTGCCAGCCCTTGAAGTTAAAATATGACACAAATTGTGGATGTGTGAAAATAAGTTAATAAATCTTTATGCAATGTAAATTATTTGTCTTTTTTTATTTATTAGATTTTGGATCAGATCAAATATTAAGCAATGTTCCTTGATAGGAAACATGTTTTATTAAATCCATATCTTTTTGTTTGTTTAAAATTAATAATTTGTATTAACTTTTATTTTTAAAAATGATACATAATTGTTTAATTAAATCTATATATATATATTGGATTGGAGAAAACACAATTTCTAATACATATTTCTTAAATGAGAAGTTTTGATTGATTAAAAACAGAATTTAAATTAATTGACTTTCTTCAACATGAAAAATGTACTTTGTACCAAGTTTTATAAAATAGTTTTCATAGACACAGAAAATATTGGTTAGGGTAAGTTATTTATTTTTCATTGGTTCAACTTATAAAATATAGATGTGAACCATTACCCTAAACATTTTGAATTGGATGAATAAAAAAATATTTTTTCAGTGTACAAAATCGAGGTTTTGTATTAACAACTATGTCTCTATTTGTACAAAATGCTGCACATTCACGTGATTCTGGATTTTGCAAACACAAGTTGTATTGTATTAGTTTAAATGTAGTGACGCACATTTGTGAATTTGTCAAATAGATGTGTAGTTGTGCACAAATTAATAATTAGCACCAGGCCTATTCATTTGTAGTTGTTTGTGTGTGGGCTGTGAAATGCTTAAAAACAGCTAAAAGAAAGTCTCAAAATCCAAATGAATCATATGAGATTGACTCAGAAAAGACGTCAATGAATGCACGCGCGTCGCCTGATCCACACATGCACATCTTCTTTGTTGCACGTGCAAATTATGATACACTAATACAAAAGAAAACATTTGTATTCACAAAAATGTCTCTGAATGTGTAGCAATTTGTACAAATATTCAATTTTGAATTTTGCACACGCAAGTTGAAAGGCATTTGGTTGTGGATAGTAAAACATATCTGCAACATTAATCAAGTTCATTGATAACTGTGCTTGCATGTGTTAATCATTTTGATACTATATTCATCCCATACTATAATCACAGTAGCAGTGCTGTATAAATACAGTACTTTATTGCAACAGTAAACAGTAAAAATCATGTACATTACTTGCTGTAATTTTACTACAATTAGTTGCCAGGAATTTCCTGTAAAATTATAAATTGTTAACAGTGTGTTTAATTATAGTTAGGGGTGTCCAGTCCTGCAGAGTTCAACTCCGTGCTAAACGGTTGCTAGGGTACTCTGTTTGGTTGCTAGGTAGTGGCTTGGCAGTTGCCAGTGATAATGAAACTCCAACGGCTGCTTGTCAGAATGAATGATATAAATCAAACGCAATCCCTTTATGACATTCAGATTTGAAGATATCCCTCTTTGGGGTTGGGTTGCTAAGGTGCTTGACCGTGGTTGCTATGGCAGGGCTATGAAGTGTTGAAAGTGATTTGTGATTGGCTGTTTGCTGCCCACCCTCATGTTTCTATGACACTTCTATCCCAAGATATCACATTTGGTCTCTTTTAATGGAAGTCTACGGAGCTTGTTGCTAGGGTGCTCTGAATGGTTGCTAGGGCTTGATTGCTTCACAATGATCCTGAGAGACTGATTGGTTGCCTGAGAGAAATAAACCCCGCCCCCTTGTCTCTATGACACTGTGATCCAGTTATGTGCAATACAAAATTCTTATGCAAAAATAGTAGAAAAAGATCCTTGATCATTTAGTATTTGGATCACTTGATTGCATTTATGCAGTACATTATACCAAACTCTCAAAAACATTTTAATTAATTAATAAATGTTTGACGATAAATTTGGCAAATTAAAATAATTAAAATAAATAATTATGTCATTAAAAATCAATGGTTTTTACTCACCCATGTATTTTCTTAAATGTTGTACAACTAAAAACAGAAAGTATAAAGTTATAAAGAGTTCATACCATAATTCATCTTTAGATCAATAATTGTAATAATTATAATAAAATATAATTAATTATATATATGAATGCATTCATTCATTGTTTGGCAAAATAATTCAAGAGTAATTAAAATTTTAATAAAGGCTTATAACAAAAATTTACCTTGTGTTATAATAATCTTCGGACTTTGTAAAAGATGATCATATTCTAAAGAAAATTCAGAGAAATATGTGAAAATAACATATATAATTGTTTATAACTCTGACAAACAAATTATGATCATTTTATAGGCTGTTAACATCACACAAGTACATCTGAGACTAAATAAATATTCATTATATTAACAACTGATTACCATTTACAGGACCCAAGATACAACATATGTTTTAAATGAATACACACAGTCTGAAAACAGACCTTAAATTATTACTCACCCGCGTGTTTTAAATGTGGGCCAGCTAAAAACAGAAATTATGAAATTATATGCTCATAACAGAATTCATCTCTAGATCAATAATGAAATCAATCATTTTAATCACCATTTGAAGAGCAACAAAATCCAAGAAGACTTTATAACTTATAATAAATGTATCTTATAATAAAATATAATGAATTGTATAGATATATATGAATGCACAGTATTCATTAATTGTTTTGCAAAATAATTCAAAAGTAATTCATATTTTAATAAAGCATAAACAAATTCACCTTGTGTTATAATAATCTTCTGACTTTGTAAAAGTTGATCACGTTCTAAAGAAAATTCAGGGAAATATGTGAAAATAACATACATAATTTTTTATAACTCTGACAAACAAGTTATGATCATTTAGTTGTTTATAGGATGTTAATATCACACAAGTACATCTGTGACTAAATATTCATTATATAAACAACTGATTACCATTTACAGGACCCAAGATACACCAACAACTAAATAAATACACACAGTCTGTTAAGTAGATATTTTATGGCTGTAAACAGACTTTAAATGAACAATGAATTATTAACTGAAATAAGACACATTCACCATGTTGTATTCTGCTCTTACCGTCATGTAGTTGATCGTGTGCTGAAGAAAATTTACAACAAAGACAAGAGAAAACAGCATTAAATATATAGCTTACACACATATATTTCCTACAATAGTGTTTGAATGTTTCAAATTGATAAGGTAGACCCATGGCAAGCCGTTTTAGCTTAAATTGTACAGAGCGTTACTCGTCGTAATTGCATTTTTACTAGTAGTAATTACAATTAGAGAGCTCTACAATTCAATTCTTACTAGTCATAAGTCTCCATTGACTTGTTAATTACGGAGCTCTACAATTGAATTGTTACTAGTAAGAATGCAATTGCAGAGCTCTTTAATTCAATTAATGTAATTGTTACTAGTAATAATTGAATTGTAGAGCTCTTACTAGTAAAAATGCAATTGCGACGAGTAACACTGGGTACAATTTAATCTAATGTGACAGATTGAAATATGTATTTGATAAATCTGTGAATCATTTACAGCACTATAGTCACGCTTTTTTGAATGTGTGTAAAAGGGTTTATAAAATGTAAATAATTAATTTGTATGTAATTTTGGGTTCATCTGCGATCTATTAGTTTGGCACAATGCGACGTGTGATCGATTAGCCTTGTCTTGTTGAACACTAGTAGGGGAGAAACATCAGCAAGTTTTGTGTTTAATCTTATCCCTCTATTCAGGTATTAATTCCAATCATTTGTTAATTTAATGTTGTATAATGTTTAAGAGTGTGCAGATGTGAGCACTACATAACAGCGTGAGACACATATAGAGAACATTTCATGTGAATGTGGTACGCATGTTTGTATTTAATGTTTAATTCTGTATATTTAGTGCCGATTGATTCACGGGTATTGAGAAATGTAAATGTGAAAAGTGAATGAGAAAAATAATTTTAGAGATCTATGCATTTTCAGATAAAACAATTACTTAAAAGAGTGTATTTATTACATGTTTAGAATATGTTGGTACTAGTTTATGCATCTATCTAAGGAGTTGATGTCCAGATCATTATAAAATGCCGTAAAAATACTCAATTGTATTTTTTGTACACTTTAAATAGTGTTGTGGATTAGAAGTGCACATTAATAACAGCACATGTGACCAACTGTTAAATGTGTTTATGTTTTCAGATAGAAGGGGAAAGATGCTGTTTTGAAAAGCTGTTTATTGTCAATTGCTACAAGATTCCACATAAAGTTCGCAGTGAAGGGAAACATCAGCGAGTTTTGTGTTTAATCTTCTCTATTCAGGGGTACAACACTAAAACGGCTTGCCATAGAGAGCCTAAGCCCCTCCCCCTTCCGGTGGACCATGGGACATTATTTCAGAAAAATATTGTATGGTAGTCAATGGCGAGAGACAACAAATATTTGGATCCCGTTTGAATTGTGCACTGAATTACACATATGATGTTTGTCAATTTAAAAGATACATTTTAAAGTCAAGAAAGTGGCAGTTTGATGTAAAACTGTTGAGGTATAAGACTGTGAAAATACGTAATTACAAAGACTACAAACCGAAAAGACGCGCATGTGATGTCATACCTTTTTTTCTCAACGAATGAAGCTAACTTTACTGAAGCTAACTTTACTGAAGCTAACTTTACTGAAGCTAACTTTACTGAAGCTAACTTTACTGAAGCTAACGTCTGTCATTTTTTCTATAGTCTAACGTTATAATCGTAACGTTACGCCGTCATGCCTGTGTGTTTTGTGCCAGACTGCACACACATGAGCTTGGTGACGTACATAGTGCGAGACGAGAGATGTAGTTCATTGAGCGATTTTCACATAAAACTAGGGGTGTCCCCGACTAAGGATTTTCATAGTCGAATCAGAATCGTAAAGTCTTCCCTATAGTCGACTAACAGTCGAATCGTGTGTGGGGTTGGGGAGGGGGCGGGGCTTTAACATTTTAAAGCCGCGATGTACAGAGCATCACAAAAAGATATAGAAAAAAATGTAGAAAAACATTTCGGATCAATACAACTAAGAAATAACATAAATAACTGCAGAAAGGCCACACTGCAGACAGGATTTGCATTTCACATTCAAATCAAATTAAATCGGCTAAATTGCCTGTGCGAGCAGGCTCTAAGTACCTACAGAGCGCAACATCTATGCACCGAAAAATAATCAACAATTAATTTACAGAATTAAATTAGAACAGAATATACCTTTCTAAAAAAAAAAAAATGAAATAACTCTGAAACAAGTCACAAGATGCAGAACAAATGTGTGTAAAGTGCAGGGGAACATATATTCAAAACACAAGCCACAAATAGTTAAATTAGATTACCCTGAGTGATCAATAAATAAAAATAAAAAATAAAGATATTATTAAAATATCGAAAGTATAGCCAGAATGGTCAACCTCGTCTTTTTAACTGCAGAAACAACAATAAACGCTGAACTCGAGTGACAGTTTATCTAAACATGTTCACAGCATCCAAAAATCAAATTAGAACCGGCTGAAATTTTTTAAAATCACTTGTAAAAATCTAGTCTTTCACTCTGTCTGTGTCTCTGTGTCCGTTTGAGTCTTTTCAAATTGTGTGCGCGGATAAAATACATTCTAAAACACTTAACATGAACGTTTAACGTTAAACTTTTAACGGCTTAATGTCCTAAGACAGTTATATCAAAAGATCAAATTGTATACACACCTTATTAATCAAGCATACTGTATAGCCTACAGAAAAGCAGATGAGCCCAGAATATGAACGCAACGCGTTTAATTAAACGCTAATTTTCCTCCCATTGAAAACCGTTATTATAAAGAAAATGCTTTACCTGACTTTCTATAGGAGGAACACGTTGTGTTCATATTCTGGGTTAATTTGCTTATCTGCACATTGTATGGTTTCTTAATGAGGTAGCCTACTATACATTAATTAAGCCATGTAAAAGTGCCCTAGCGTTTTAAAAGCTTTTTTCACGTTAAGCGTTTTAGAATGTCCAGAGGAAAACCAACTGGCCTGCAGAAGTGCGATCATGGTTTTCCTGATGCTGAATCCAGTTTGGGAAAATATCCTTTCTGATGATGTGCATCCACTCTTTAGATTTTCTTTTCCCAGACATTTTTAAAGATTTAAATCCCTGCAGCCAAAACGCTCCTCTATCGGTCACGGATCGAAAGTGAAACTTAAATCTGTCACGGGGTGTTTGGATTTATTCATGCACGTTAAAAATATTTATTTAAAGCTTCTTCCTTTGCACATTGTATTTACAACATTATCATAATAGGCTCCTATATTCACGTATTGACAGAAAACCAGTAGTTCTATGTGAAATCAGACATTGAGCACCCTTATAACCTCTGCGAAGATTCGACTGTGAGATTGGTAGTCGAATCGACCTGATGTTTGTCAATTTAAAATATACATTTTAAAGTGAAGAAAGTGGCAGTTTGATGTAAAACTGTTGAGGTATAAGACTGTGAAAATACGTAATTACAAAGACTACAAACCCAAAAGACGCGCATGTGATGTCATACCTTTTCTCTCAATGAATGAAGCTAACTTTACTGAAGCTAACTTTACTGAAGCTAACTTTACTGAAGCTAACTTTACTGAAGCTAACTTTACTGAAGCTAACTTTACTGAAGCTAACTGTCATTTTATCTATAGTCTAACGTTATAATCGTAACGTTACGCCGTCATGCCTGTGTGTTTTGTGCCAGACTGCACACACATGAGCTTGGTGACGTACATAGTGCGAGACGAGAGATGTAGTTTATTGAGCGATTTTCACATAAAACTAAATGTTACTCTCCTGTTTTATGACAAACGGTGACTTTCTTGACTTTCATAATTATCTTTTAAATTGACAATCATCCAGTGGCGGTTCTAGACCATTTCAACTGGGGGGCCAAGCTGGGGCCAGTTGTACTGTTACAGGGACCAGTTACATTTAGACCTTATTGTTGTCATATCATTTTCTGCACTGCACTGCAGGCATTAACAGGCAAAATACCATGTTTATAATCATTCAACAATGTATTTGCATTTCCATTATATTTTTACATGTGCATTACATATTCAGTATTAGTCACAGTAACTGTAATTGACATGAAGTCCTTCTTTCTCTTCATTTTGGTGAGAACTATAATGCAAAAGCAATGGGGACCAAGAAGCTTATTAATTCATTTACTGAAATTAACTGACTTGCAAGGTAACTAAAAAGTGTGCAGGAACCCTGTAAACGATTAGTAAAGTCAAATTCAAGGCTTTTTAAGACCCGAAGAAATCAAAATTAATACCGTACATTAGGGGTGTGCAATATTGACAAAAATATATCTCAATATTTTCAATGTTTTGTTGATAATTAGATGATATTTTACTGGTTGTGTTTTTGTGCTGGTGCAATGGCTGGTTTAGGCCTGTTGTTGACAGCAGACTCACAAAGATATTCATATTTTTCATATTCTATGCAGTGGTCAGTTCACAGCAGTGACAGAAATTAATTTTTTAATTAAGGGGCAATATTTGCCACCTTAAATTGATTTCCAGGGGCATTTTCACCTATATAGGGACATTCTTTCTAAACTTATTTAGAGTTATGCATCACCTTTTATGTCAAATACTAACATTCAAATTATACGGTAATTATACTTATTTATACAATAACACTTAATTATACAATAATTATACAGAACCACTGTTACCAGTCAAATTCATTCATTCAATCAAAATCCATCTTTGCAGTGCAGAGGTGACACAGAAGCAGCATTAATATATTTACACTCCATTTACAATTGCATAAATAAAGGTATGAGATTTTTTTTTAAATCAATATTTAAATATGAAATGATTTCTAATGTTAACGTTTTAATTAAAGGGTACTTTAAATATGAAACTAAAACCGCCAGTAGGCGGCGGCAAGTCACAGTCTTAATAAGTGACTCAGAGCCTGCAGTTACAGTCCCCCACCCAGAGTCCCGCATTCTCAGACCCCTCGTTTTTCGAGACAGCGCCTCCTATCAAATTGGATCAGATAAACATGTGAAGAACTTAAGCCAAAACGTGAGTATCGTCAATTTTATTTAGCGAATCATACTCATTACATTTTTTTTAAAATCAAACTACTTTATAGCTCATCGATACACCAACATATGAATAGTCCTTTTAATATTTGTAAAGATAGTTTGTAACAAAATTTGAGCCGCTAATGTATGTTTTTTCGCCTTTTTTCCCCGAAAATATTTTGATAGCTAACGTTAGACTTTAACCTTGGACTTTTTGTAGACAAGCCATTGTAAAAATTTGATTAAAATTAGTTGACATTAAAGTAGACCAATTAAATACATTAAGTGAATTAATATCAAAGAATTTCATCATTAATTATTTAATCAGATTTACGTTTGACCTTTTTTTAATTACCGGACCTTTTCTCCTAAAACTATAAATACACAATATTTTTGACAATGGCGTTCATCTTTTATTATTATCTAGTCGTGCAAATAGGAGCATTAAGAACTTGCGTTTTGTTATGTTTTGTACGCAAACACTGCAATTGAGATGTCTCGTTGAATTTCTTTTTGGCATTTTCGATCCATTCTGTACGGTAATCACGATTCAAGAATCTTTTAGTTAAATCATTGGATTGATGAGTATAAGATTCATCTGTGCTACAAACTCTACGCACACGCTTAAATTGACTGATAGGTAAACTCTTAATTAAAGGTCTAGGATGGAAACTATCGCCTCTTAAAATAGTGTTGCGATCCGTTGGTTTTCGGTATAGATCGGTATGGAGTTTCCCGTCACATATGTATATTCGAACATCAAGAAAACTAATGCTTACTGGATCGCATTCCATAGTGAAATTCAAAACATAACAAAACGCAAGTTCTTAATGCTCCTATGTGCACGACGAAGTACTCGGAGTTCCGTAAAATCTTAAATAAACACGGGCATATTATTTCAAGTGATCCTAAATTATCAGGTGTCTTTAAAAACGGTCCGAAATTAGTCTTTAAACCTCAAAACAATATTCGTGACTTGCTTGTAAAATCTGAATATCCTTCACGTACAAAACAAGGTATTCCAACTCTTCCTCCAGATAATTACAGGTGTGGTAATTGCGCCCAGTGTGCTTTTACACACAAATGTAAATCGTTTAGTCATCCACGTACTGGTCGTGATATTCCGATACGGGGTACTATTACCTGTGCTTCCACTCATGTGATTTATCTAATTCGTTGTCCTTCTGGTCTTGCATACGTGGGTAAAACATTCAGACAATTACACACTCGTATTAGTGTACATCGTAGTAACATTAGAACTGGAGATATGCGCATCCCCATAGCGGCTCATTTCAGACAAGCAGGCCATAATATCAGCACTTTGCAGTATATTGGTATAGAAAAAGTAACAAAACCCTCAAGAGGAAATTATGAGAATAAATTATTACAGAGGGAATGTTTTTGGATTTACACCTTAAGTACTTTGTCACCTTTAGGGTTGAATGAGGATTTTGATATTAAGCCATTTTTATAGTAATTATTATTTTTTTGTTTTTTGACATGAATTGTATTTGTCACGTTACTTGCATTTGTCATGTGACCTTTTGTGTGTGCCTAATTAAGGTAATCATCTGTGTCTATTTTAAGTTGACTTCACTCTACATGTATATTGTGCCTGATGAAGACCTGAGGGTTGAAACGTTGCTTTTAATAAATTCTTTTGGAGCAGTACTTTTCAGTGTGTGGACTTCACACTTCTTTATTTTGTTTATTTCACTTAGTTGTCCTGCACCTGAGCCCAATTTGGGTGTTTTGGATGTGCACACCAGCTTTGTATAATGTTAATTAGACCATTATAGGTTGAATTGAAAGAAAAATTGGAATTTGAATTAAAAAAAAACATTGTAGCAATATAATATTACATAATATTTTTCAGAAGATAGTTCAATCTGTAATTGTATCCCTTCCATCAGTAATTTTCTTTCAATTACACCCACGCTCAAAAAATAACTACAGCGTAATTTGTTAGTCAGAGAACACAATGAGTTTGTTTTTTATTTTCTAGGGTTTCAAACAAAGAGTATAGAAGAACAAGAGGTGAAACTCAATAGTTTGTTCCACTGCAACAGCAGCGCCAGCAGCAGCGCTACGCTTCCGCCATTGTGGGGTGAAAGCGACTCAGCAGTCCACTAGTGCTGATGTGTCGTTCGCGAACAAGCCGCTCTTAAAGCCGATTCTTTGAAAAGAGCCGGACTTCCCATCACTATCCACTAGCTGTTTGCTGTCGCTATGGCAATATCAGCTGCTTTGTAATTTTTTTTTTTTAAGTAACGTTACATTAAAGATCAAATCCAAACTGAATGATGACAACACAGAATAACGTAACACTAGACTAGTGATCATCAAATCACTTTTAACAGTTTATTTCACATACTTAGACAAGTTTTCTACTTTTTCCCCCCACAAAACCTTTAGTATTAGCATTACAAACACTGAATTAATACCAACATATAAAAGTAAAGGACATGCTATATCAGATAATTGGGAATGTTGGACAATATTTATATATAACAGCAATAGAATAGCTTTACATTCAACTGTTTTTTTCTTTTTCTTTTTGCAGTAGCTACGGTAAAGACTATGTAGCGGTAAAGACTATGTAAGACGATAGAGGCTCCGGCATAAGACATCTAGCCTTTATTATGGATATCTGTAGGAGCCAAATGTAATTTGTTCCACCACTAGATGGCGGTGTGCATCAGTGGTGCAGGTGAAAGTCACACCTGTTCCATCACATGGTATTTAAACTGAGTTGGGTTGAATCAGAAGGGACAGGTGGCGGGAATCTATGGTTCTTACCATAGAAAGCAATGCAATGTAAAACCTCCGTAACATCTCAATAAATGGACAAAAACAACTGTTCAAACGGATATCGCTGTGTGCAGTGTTTTATGTGTGAAGAACACCTTACCACCTGTCCTGGGCTTAAGGAAAGCCGCAACACAAGTAAGAACCTCTCTCGGATTAAGGAGATATCGTTTGGAATTGAGTTTTTGTGCATTGGAATGGACGGAGGAATTCTGTGAATGGAAAAGGGTTTGACTGGCGCATATGGCAGAGTGAGTGACTACTACTGGAGTGTGGATCGCTTACCTGATGTGTTGCAGAGTCTTATCGTCTAAAACTGAACAGAGTGTTTATGCTTCAAGCTTGTACATGCGGAGAAATCTCAGAAGCTCTACAAAACGCCGGTGAGTGAACTTCTTCTTTGAGCGATATTCATCACATTATGAGATCTGATACAGGAAGAAGGTTGAATCGCGGCCTGAGTTCGAATGATTATGTTCTTCTACAATCAACAATACTTTCAGCGTGTTGCATGTTGTGTTGAAGTGGATTTCACTTTGTTCAGTATTATTATCTTCGCTTTAAGGCTTATTGAACGTGCATTAAAGGGAACGCGCGTGTGTGCGCAATAAGCGTCATTGGAGAAATGAATGATGATGATGAATTCACGAGCGAAAAGGATGATGTCGATGTTATTGAAAGTAGTTCAGTGCATGGCCATGCTGTTACTGAGAGAAACAGTGCTGTTGGAACAGAGAAAAGAGTCAGGAAAATGACTGACAAAGGTGTTTCATTGTCTATTGAGAATTTACAAAAGCAATGTAAATCAAAGTTCACTCAAACAAATCAAATTAAACAAAGGATCAACAATCTTCTTTCTGGAAAAGTGACCAAAGAAACTGTTTCTGATGTGCAAAAATATTTCAAGAGTTATGAAACACTGTGCAAAGATGCCGTTGAAACTCATAATTCATTGCTGAAAATGCCCATGCTTAAAACTGAGTGGGAACAGCAACAAAGGTGGCTTGTTGGCAAATTGAAAGAAAATAATGAGTTCATCACTGATGTCAAACAATGGTTATCTGATGCTGGAGTTTTATATGATGATGGAATGTCTTTAATAGACACAAATGTAAATCCTGATGACAGTGTATCTAATGCTTCAAAGCAAGGATCTCGCTTTAAACCTCATTCCTCGTCAGGTTCTTCAAAGGCTTCAAGCACTGCATCTGCTCGTCTCAAAGCTAAAGCTGAAAAGGCAGCCCTTTTGCAATCTGTAACCGCTTTGAAAAAATTGCATGTTCTTGAGGCCAAAGAGGAAGATCTTCAAAGACAAAAAGAGAAACTGCGGAGAGAAAAGGAACAATTACAAATGGAATCAAAATTAGCTGCTGCCACTGCTAAATTGTCTGTGCTGGAAATGAGTGAAGGAAGTGTTGAACGAATGAGTAAGGAAGAGGATCCAATGAATGCATATTATGTGAAGCATGTAAAATCATGTACATCAAATAAATGCTCTAACCCAAAGATGTCTTTACAGCCAAGAAATGGAAGTATTCAACATGAAAATTTGGTTGTACGTCCAAAGGAGAGATCAAGCATGCAAACTCAAGTACCAGCTTCAATGAACTATAAACCTTCATCTACAAAGCAGCAGAATTTAAGTTCCTACAGGCCTGAAGATAACATTCAGACACAACATTTGTTGCCTCAACAAATTAACACTCAAGTTTCTACTCCAAATTCTACTTTGTACGATGTTATACAACAGCAAACTAACATTACCGCTCAATTGTTGCAACAGCGAGCATTGGTTTCTCTTCCACCTCGAAGGATACTGGAGTTTGATGGAGATCCATTGCAGTATGGCTCTTTTGTTCAGGCTTTTGAACAAGCCATTGAAAAGAAAACCGAGGACAAACAAGAATGCCTTTACTATCTAGAGCAATATACAAGAGGACGGCCAAGAGAGTTAGTCCGTAGTTGTCACAATATGAGAGCTGATCAAGGATATGACAGGGCAAAGAATCTGCTTAAAGAACATTTTGGTAGCGAAATCAAAGTAACAGCAGCATATATGGAGAAGGTCATGCACTGGCCTATGTTAAAGGGTGAAGATGTTGATGCTTTGGAGTCTTTTTCAATTTTTCTGAGAAGCTGTTGTAACGTAATGGAAGACTTACAGCATATGGACGAAATTAATGTTCCATCTAACCTTCGACTCATTGTGATGAAGCTGCCTTACAAGTTTCGAGAAAAATGGAGGGCTGCTGCCTGCGAGTTACAGGAGCGTCGTGGCAACAGGGCCATGTTTTCTGATTTGGTGAGGTTTATTGAGCATCAGGTGAAGATTCTTTCCGATCCATTCTTCGGAGATCTACAGAGTGGACAGGCATCCTTTTCATTTCATGCTAAAGCTCAGCCTAAATCTACTAGTAAAGGTCTTGCAACTGTTGCAGCTGTACATACTGTTTCACAGCTGTGTCCATCTGAAGTACAAACTACCTCTACTAGTTTTGCTCAACAAAAGAACATCAATAAAATGTGTATTGTCTGTAAAGGTTGCCATTCATTGGATAGGTGTTCTCGTCTAAAGAACATGACACACAGAGAAAAACTGAGCGTCCTAAAAGGAAATAGATCCTGTTTTGGGTGCTTGAAGATTGGACATGTAAGTAAAGAGTGCAGAAACCCATTAATTTGTGATGTCTGCAATCAAAAGCATCCCACCTTGCTTCACATAGAAACCAAAGGCGAACCATCACCATTACCAGTAACAAATGCTCTTGCTGCTTTGCAGGCGTGTGGTCAAAATGGGGCCGGGAACAAGGAGTGTGTTCTGTCTATCATTCCAGTACAAGTCAAGGTGAAGTCAGGCAGCAAGATTGTCAACACCTATGCATTTTTGGATCCAGGAAGTTCAGCCAGTTTCTGTACAGAAGATCTTATGAGAAAATTGAATCTTACTGGAACAAGAAGCTCCATACTGCTCCGTACTTTAGGCCAAGAAAAGTCTGTAGACACGTTCATGCTCCGTGGTCTTCAAATTTCAAGCCTGGATGGACAGACCTTTGTGGATTTACCAGAGCTGTATAGTCAAACATCAATGCCTGTGAGCAAGAATAACATTCTCACTCTGGATGACTTGAAAGATTATCCATATCTGGAGAGTATCAGAATTCCCAGTATTAATGCAGAGGTTGAACTGTTGATTGGTCTCAATGCATCAAATCTTATGGAACCGTGGGAAATCATTAACAGCCAAGGCGGGGGACCCTATGCTGTCAAGACCCTATTGGGGTGGGTCGTGAATGGGCCACTAAGAGGTGGTAGTAGTGACAAAGGAGAGACTGGCTGTCCTGTAGTCACTGCTAATAGGATCTCTGTTGCCAGGCTGGAGGATCTGTTGATTGCTGTTCTCGCTGTACGGGTTGATAGAATGCTAAAAAGAGAGTTGCAGATTCATTTGGATTCATCTGTATTCTGGACAGACAGTATGACTGTACTGAGATATATTCAAAATGAAACCAAGCGGTTCCACACCTTTGTAGCAAATAGAGTGGCTGTCATAAGAGACTCAACAGTTGTTGTGCAATGGAGGCACATAAAGTCAAGTTTGAATCCGGCGGATGAGGCATCTAGGGGTCTTGGTGCTGAAGAGTTTTTAGCATGTGAGAGATGGCTTAAGGGACCTGATTTTCTTTTGAAGGAAGAAGAAGAATGGCCCAAGTCCAACATGAATCTGTTGTCAATACCTACAGATGACCAGGAAGTTAAGGTGGAATACACTGTACAGGCTTTTGCCTGTCAGGTTTCAAAGTCTCCTACCAGGCAGTTCTTCAGCTATTTTTCTGATTTTGCAAGACTCAAAACCTCTGTAGCATGGATGCTCAAGATCAAGGAAATGCTTATGCAGCTTGTGAAACAGAGGAAGGCTTTACAGGCATCTACTTGTACAAAGGACATTCCAAAAAATGAAGCAAATAGATCTCATGCAACAAGAAAGATGAAGGCTAAAGTGGATGGCAAAACGTTGACTGCTGATGATCTCATGAGAGCGGAAACTGTTATCATTCAGTATTGTGAACAAGAGCGATTTTCTGATGAGATTATTGCATTGAAGGCAGGAGCTACTGTCAAGAAAAAGAGTGACATCTTTCGGCTTGATCCAGTGCTGGAAAATGGTCTTTTGAGAGTAGGAGGGAGACTTGCTAAGGCTGCCATGCCTGAGGAAGAAAGACGTCCAGTTATATTGTCTAAAGATCAGGCTATTTCTCAACTTATCTTGAAGCACGTGCATCAGCAACTGGGCCATGCAGGAAGAAATTATATGTTGTCATTTCTCCGTAAGCGTTACTGGATAACTAACGCTAATTCTGCTTGTCGGAAAATAATCTCTGACTGTGTCATATGTCGTCGCCTTCAAGGAAAGGTGGGAGAGCAAAAAATGTCTGACTTGCCAGCAGAGAGAGTTTTACCCGATTTACCCCCATTTACAAACGTCGGTGTTGATTACTTTGGGCCCATTGAAATCAAGAGAGGTCGAGGATCAATTAAGCGTTACGGGGTAATTTTCACCTGCATGGCAAGCAGGGCTGTACATCTTGAGATGGCCTATACGTTAAATACAGACTCGTGTATTAATGCCATTCGCCGGTTTATGTGTCGTCGTGGTCAAGTCGCCCAGTTGAGATCAGATAATGGTACAAATTTTGTTGGAGCTGAGCGGGAGCTGAGGGAAGCAGTAACTGGGTTAGACCATAACAAGATCCAGCATGCATTATCATCAAGGGGACTTCAGTGGATATTTAACCCTCCTGCCGGGTCTCACATCGGTGGAATTTGGGAGAGACTTATTCGGCTTGTGAAAAAGGTGTTGCATTCAACCATTAGACAACAATCTATGGATGATGAAAGCTTTCAAACTCTTCTGTGTGAGATAGAAGCAATCCTTAATGCCCGTCCTATTACGAAAGCCTCTGATGATGTGAACGATCTTGAGGCACTTACGCCTAATCATATTCTCCTTCTAAAATCTAAACCACTGAGGATTCCTGGAGTTTTCGATGAAGGAGATTTGTACATCAAGAAACGATGGAGACAGGTACAATATTTATCAGATCTCTTCTGGAAAAGATGGGTAAGGGAATATTTACCATTACTACAAGAGAGGCAGAAATGGATAAAACCACAAAGAAACTTTACAGTAGGAGATATTGTTGCTATCATGGATCCTGTAGCTCCTCGCGGCTCCTGGTTGATGGGAAGAGTAATTAAAACCTATCCTGATAGAAATGGATTTGTTCGATCAGTCCAAATGAAGACAAAAACAGGACAGTTGGATAGGCCTGTGTCCAAAATCTGTTTACTACTAGAAGCTGAGCACTGAAGCAGAATTGGAATTCACATACAAGGACATTTATGGCTCCCTATGTATATGTTGTTTAATTGTGAATTTTTACAATTATGGGGCCGGTGTGTAGGAGCCAAATGTAATTTGTTCCACCACTAGATGGCGGTGTGCATCAGTGGTGCAGGTGAAAGTCACACCTGTTCCATCACATGGTATTTAAACTGAGTTGGGTTGAATCAGAAGGGACAGGTGGCGGGAATCTATGGTTCTTACCATAGAAAGCAATGCAATGTAAAACCTCCGTAACATCTCAATAAATGGACAAAAACAACTGTTCAAACGGATATCGCTGTGTGCAGTGTTTTATGTGTGAAGAACACCTTACCACCTGTCCTGGGCTTAAGGAAAGCCGCAACAATATCTATGTAGTGTGCAACGATACTGTTGTGTTCCGCTTTAAGTAGTCCCTCTAGAAGAACATGTGTGGGTTACATTTGTGTTCCCGTTGCCAGTGTCAAATAACGGATGTAAAAAACAACGATAGCAAAAAACAGTTTTATAAAAATTATTTCACACTCCACATTTAGGGGGGCCACAAGGGGGGCCAAGCTTGTTGTCACAGGGGCACGGGCCCCCCGCCACTGCAAACATCATATGTGTAATTCAGGGCACAGTTCAGACGGGATAAAAAGAAGATAAGATTGTCTCTCGCCATTGACTACCATACATATTACCAAAAAATTACCAACATTTTTTTTAACCTAACACCGGGTATTAAACCCACATTCCATTAAACCAAATACACAAAATAATGTTATTTTAGAACCATCATATGACCCCTTTAATAAATAAAATAAGACACATTCACCATGTTGTATTCTGTTCTTACCTTTCTGTAGTTGATCGTGTGCTGAAGAAAATGTAGAATAAAGACAAGAGAAAACAGCATTAAATATATAGCAAATTAAAACTAAGTCAAAGTGTCATCTAAAATTTAAGACCTTTCATAGGTAAAAATAAGACTTAAGAATAAGAAATATACACACATATATTTCCTACAATAGTGTTTGGGACAAAGACATTTTCCTCAGTACTTCTAATGAAGATAAAAGCCAATATCTGTCTTAAATTATGTTTTATTAACAAAGTTCGGGAGGAGCACGCGCAGATAATTAACACGAGTGGAGAGCACTCGGCAATCAACGATAAATGGTATATATACTCAGCAGTCTCACCTCAATTCATTGACAGTTTAGCAGCATTCCTCCACCACCCCTTCTCCACACTTCCTGTCCTAACCATTTACATACGGGGGGGGGGGGGGTTTACTCTGGGTTCGGGCCGAACTCCGAGCTTGAAGCCCTCCCCCCGGACAGCACGCCAAATATGCATTAAACTTACTCCCTCTAATTGTATGTAAGTGTGAACTAGTGAAACCCTATTCCCATGGGATTACCGTAAAACTTCAAATAATAGCCGAGTCCCAAATAGACGCCTGTCTCTTTTACACGCCTGGTGTGGCGACAGGATTGGATAAATAAAGGCCGGTCTCAAATAGAGGCCTGGTCTGTGTTTTAGTTTCGGGTTGTATTTAATCTTCTAAAACCCGTCAGATCGTCTGTTTAAGCCAGTTCTATGGTGCAGATTGCGCACGCAAGAGAGCCCTGCGCGTCTGGGCGGGAGCTTTTAGCACAAGAAAGGCGGCAGAGTTAGCGGAGGCCGGAGAGCGAGAGGTGGAGGAGAGCGACGAGGAGGAATTCACCAATGAACTTGAAGTTGAGCATCGAGGTGATGATGTTAATGATGAATAGGGTCATTTTGTATCACATGTTTACATTTGTTTTACAGGGTAGCCTTCATTCTTTCTTGTTGATGTGTTTCGAGTAACAAGTTCATAGGCTCAATGGATATTACCGGTAAATTGTATTGTTCAGTCCATGGCTGTCACATCATTTCGTTTTTTTTATGCTGCCAATAATCTAAAGGGTGTCGCACACCGGACGAGAAGCGAAGCGCCGCACCGCGTCTATGACAACTCGAGGTATTATGATATTCTCAATTCATTCAGTTAACGGCTCTCTGAGGTAAAGTGTTCAGACTGCAGACTTAGCAACGATTTTATTTAATTGTACAGTGCAATCATAACAATCGTACATACATTATCTTAACTCCATAATGTCCTTAAACATAACAATATTGCTGGCCATAAAGTGCGCGTCCGGTGTGCGATACCTCGAGTTATCCTAGACGCAGCTCTGCGCTTCTCGTCCGGTGTGCGAACCACTTTAGACATACGGTAATATAGTAGGCTAATTCTTACATTAACTGATTTGTTAAACACATTCGAATTATAAATAAAACATAATATAATGTGGTAACCTACTGTCATGCTTTCCGTCTATCAGCCTATGCTATTTGGATCGTTATCTCTAGACCTACACTCAATGAACAACATCTCAACACTAAATTAAAGTACTGTCTCATATAGACACCTGTCTGAAATACAAGCCGGTGCAGTTCGGCGATTTGGGAAAATAAAAGCCCGGGCTATTATTTGAAGTTTTACGGTAGTATCATCTGGGGACCTCGTGTGAATTAGAAATAAACCCTCACATCTGAATTTTGTGTGCTGCATACATTCGCACGGGATAAGCGAAGCCTGTGATTTTACTCGAATTTACTGACTTATCTCCCGGATATGATGTCAATAGGCTATTGCTTGGAAATGTTTTGTTATTATAGGTCTAGCTGTATGATATATCATAAACAGAAAATTGAGCCTTACCGCATGCTGATATACATGTCACTCATTTCCATCTAACCATTCTTTGTGTTCTTGCTATTCTGATGGTTTTCAGCTTTCTCTTTCTGCAAATTGTGTAGTTGTATGGTGAATAGCGATGACCCAGCACCCAAAATACTATCAAAACACTCAAGCCTCCATTCTTCGTGAAAGATGGATAAAAAAGCACACAGGAAACAAAAACCTTGAAAAAATTATATACGACCCCACTAAACCACAGAGATACCGATTCGCACGAGACTAATATTATCTCAGGACCTCGGTGTTCGGAGAACACATAAACTTTACATTACCACCACTGTGAAACTACAGCAAGAGTTCAACAGCAATCAGTTATAATGAAGATTTAACACATCATGAACACAAACAGTTATAACATCACTTAGACATCACTGACATCAAAATTAGCCCATGAATCTCAACAATGGTGACAATCAAAAATAATAATACTCTGAACATCACAAAACAGGCTACAAAAAAGTCAACAAAAACATTAGCAAAAAAACAAGCAAACACAAAAACTGGTAAGACCATTACAGCTGTATAATTTATTCATGCTGCAATGCATGCTGGGAGTTTTGTACTATGCTGGCACCCAGCATGCATTGCGACATGAAACTTTTGATTGTCACCATTGTTGAGATTCATGTGCTGATTGTTGATGTCTGTGTGTGTTTAAGTTATGCAGACGTTCATAAATAGACATGATATGAAATAGACCCCAGTCTGCCTTATTTATTAACATAAAACATAAAATAGCAAGAAAACAAGAACTTTACCTCTGTGTTTATGAGAGAACACGACTATCAGTATTCCAGCAATCACAATGAGCACAACAAAAACTGAAATCAGGATGACTGACGTCCTCCAAGAAATAAACATATTATCTGCAAAACAAATCAGTAAATAAGCACATTGTGTAAATCAAACATAGTTTTACAGGTGTTTACATAATGTTCAGTTCTGAATGGCACATACACATTTGTATCAATAATGCTGATACAAAACTCTATTATAAACAATGTTGCTATTGCTTTTAGCTTTACAGAATAAGCTGATAATCATTAATTGTTTCACTGCATCAAAAATATCATGTGAAACTGACTAGTACAGTAACAGAAGTGTCAGTACTTACTTGTGGTGTTTATCAGTGTCTCCAGCATGTGATGTCTCAGTTTGACTCTGCAGTGAATCTTGTCGTTACTGTCATATACAGTGATGGTGTGTTTGACACTGAATCTGTCTGTGTTTCTGTGTGTCTCTGTAGTTTCTGAACTCAAACTGACTCCTTCACTGTCCAGCCACTCAAGATCAGGTTCAGGATACCAACCTTCAGATTCACACTGTAGATGAAGCCCTCCTGAACGATCAAACCCATCTACAGTGATCACTGGAGGACGTCCTACAGCTGCAGATCAACAAGAACATGATGTTGATATTCTGGCTTTTTTAACGTTAGTTTCTTCTGTGAAAAGAGCATGTTAGTTCTCACTGGTTTCCTCACCTTCAACTCTGACATCAACAGTGGCGTCATCAGACCAGGATTTAGACTGAATAAAACACTTATAACGTCCTTCATCAGAGACTCGGACTGTTGAGAGTTTGAGTGATGTGTTTCCTCTCTGTAGTTCTTGATGTATCAGTTTTGTTCTTCCTCTGTAGGACTGAATCTGCTCTGTGTCTCTGTCTTCATGATCCTCATAGAGATGCACTGAGTCTTTCTGATCAAGTCTAAACCACTCCACTCTCA
Organism: Siphateles boraxobius; assembly: GCF_051911475.1. Lineage (NCBI taxonomy): Eukaryota > Metazoa > Chordata > Actinopteri > Cypriniformes > Leuciscidae > Siphateles > Siphateles boraxobius. Next base: position 699,937 of record NW_027509216.1, on the reverse strand, counting down.
TGTCCACAACACTGATGTTGGGTTTGATAAAACAGGGCAGAATCACATCTTCACCAGCGACAGCAAATACAGGATCTGCAGGTCCCACTACTTCAAACTCCTCTGTTACAAGAGAAAGAGAGGGATCTGAACTACACATCCTAAAGGATTTTACCCTAATGTTGTTCCAGACAAACAGTACTGTTCAAAAGTATTATTCACAATGATTAATAAATTACCTGATCTTGAATCTGTAATTCCACTAACAAGGAGGAGAGTCAAACAAATGAACTTCATCTCTAAGACAGATCCTAAAAAATAAAATATGAAAAAAGAGAAAACATTACTGAAGAGTTTGTCAGCATACATGCTTTATGCCTTAGAATAATACTTACACTTAACTTTCTGTCCAAAAGCGAGATACACATTTACAATCACTTTCTGTTCAAAGAAAACCGGTTAAACGGGTCAAGACAAAACAAGACACAAATACACAATGTGTTTCTACATCTAGTACAAATGAATACATATAAACACGTTGAAGGTTGTTGAATCAGGATTTCATTTTCAAAAGTGCAAATATCATTTTGATTTAAAAACCTTTCATTTATTTACAAGATTAAGCATTAAATCCATTAAACCTGTTGAACACAAACATGGTCCTCGAGTCACACTCGCTCCAGACTTCAGGTAAATGTGTTTCTGATTCTTCCATGACTTACCTTCAACTCAACATTCACTGTGTTCTCAAGACTGTCTTAATAAATTGTGTCCATATGAAAGTTTGTACGATCGTAAGGAGATTCTTCCTGGTTTATTTCCTCTTTCTCTTGTAACGCCTGAACAGACACAGTCCCTCCCATCATTCAGGCTGATAAACCTGCTGTAGTTTCTTCTGTCACTGACACTCCTCTTTATTCTGATGTGAAATATAGCAGACATGTTACATGGAATTAAACAAAGCGTTTTAGACATTCATCAAAATGCATCGATTTAAAGTCATTAGTTTACGAATTGTCACAGAAGTTTAGTGTATGTATTGCACTGGTTTGCCAGTCTTTCTCATCACTTTAAAAAAGAACTTAGAGGTGAACTCAAGTCATTTAATTCTCATTGAAAAAGTTTTGTTTAAATCATGTACTCCCACATTGACTCAAATCAGTGGAATAATTATTTATATTTTCAAAAAAATCATGACTGACTAGAACAGAGCATTTCTACAATGGTTGTTGCATGATGTCACTGACGATGATTCATGCCGTTAGGCGTCATTTACAACACAACATAAAAATTACTGTGCGTCTTTAATATCTCTGCTTATGCACAATAGTTTACAAAATTATTATCAGTACTAACATATGGTATTTTCTGTTTCTCATTGGTCTTTCTCACATCATAACTTTTGGCCTCAAATATTTTCCCAGATAGCAACATTGTTTTGGCCCAGATCCGGCCCACATCTGGCACTTGTGGAGTACTGATCTGGCCCACATCTGGCACTTGTGGAATACTGATCTGGCCCACATCTGGCACTTGTGGAGTACTGCTCCGGCCCACATCTGGCACTTGTGGAATACTGTAACGGCCCACATCTGGCATTTGTGGAGTACTGATCCGGCCCACATCTGGCACTTGTGGAATACTGATCCGGCCCACATCTGGCACTTGTGGAGTACTGATCCGGCCCACATCTGGCACTTGTGGAATACTGATCCGGCCCACATCCGGCACTTGTGGAGTACTGATCTGGCCCACATCTGGCACTTGTGGAGTACTGCTCCGGCCCACATCTGGCACTTGTGGAATACTGATCTGGCCCACATCTGGCACTTGTGGAGTACTGATCCGGCCCACATCTGGCACTTGTGGAATACTGATCTGGCCCACATCTGGCACTTGTGGAGTACTGATCCGGCCCACATGCAGCGTGGAATGATGGCACTTGGGCGGACCACTCCTGTTTGCCAGATCTGGGCCACAAGCAGGCCATAGCAATGCCACATGCAAAGAATTAAACCAGAACTGGGCCTTATCTGAGCCACAAAGACTGAGTATATTAAATATGGAGTCATCTTATTAACAAGCAGAATCACTGAAGGAAAGAAGAGGACAGAAAAAGAGACGAGCAGAAACACAAGAACTACAACTGACTTCCAGAAACAGAAATCCACTGAAAATAAAAGAAGACATTAAATCTGTGAAGATCTCATCAGAGGAGGATTAAACAACTCTACAAACAGCATTACCAGCTTCACTTATTCCTCGGCTGGGATCGTGTAGAGACTTTGAAGTGGCATTGAAAAAGCAATTTGGGCCTTCAACCGTTGGACCCCACTGAAGTCATATGGAGAATAAACCTGGGATGTTTTCCTCAAAAACCTTAATTTCTTTTTGACTGAAGAAAGAAAGACATGAACATCTTGGATGATGTGGGGGTGAGTAAATTATCAGGAAATTTTCATACTGAAGTGAACTAATTAACTAACTAACTAACTAACTAGTTTTCAGACAACTGGTAAAATGGTGAGGTTGTGTGGTTGTTCGATGGAGACGTATTAAGGGTGAGTTTTAGGGTGGTGCTGCGGGGCTACCGGCCCGACAGCACCTTGATTTTGGGCGAGAGGCTGCAGAGCCAATGGGTGGAGCTTGACGTCCAGCTAGAAGGTTCAACCAAACCCTAACTCTACCCATAACCCTATCACTGAACGTAACTCCACCCATTAGATCCACAGAGGTAGAGCTGGTCAGCTGGACTAGATCAAACTCCACCTGTTACGTTCAGAGAGGGGGAGCTGGACTTCAGTTGGCTCTGCAGCACCACTTGATTTTGGGGTCAGTGCTTGGCCATTGGACTCGGCTCGGTGCTGGAGGTCTGAGGCCACTTTTTGTGTATAAAGGACAACATTTTATTTTTGTAACTTAATTTAGTACCGTGATAATAATTCGGTGATTGCTGGTCAGCTTCTCTGGGGCGACTGATGTCGGAACGATGGTAGTCAGCCACAATATGTTGACATATGTTGAAAAATGGAGCACAGCTGGAAGAAAACAAAACTAGAGGTATTTCGGATTTCATTGAAAGAGAGCTCGATTGCTTACAGAGAGGCCTTAAAAACTGCTAGATCTGCTTATTTTTCAACCCTATTAGAAGAAAATAGACATAATCCTAGGTATTTATTTGAAAAAGTGGCTAAACTGACAAAAAAGAAAGCTTCAAGCCCAGAAGTTTCCAAGAAACACAGCAGTAATGACTTTATGAACTTCTTCACTTATAAGATTGATAATATTAGGGACAAAATTATAACTATGCAACCGTCTACTACAGTATCGCATCAGACAGTGCAGTGTAGACTCCCTGAGGAAAAATTTGATTCAATTGTTGCTATAGGAGAGGGTGAATTTTGCAAAACTCGTTAATTCATCTAAATTGACAATGTGTATGTTAGACCCTATACCGACTAAACTACTGAAAGAGATGCTTCCAGATGTCATAGATCCTCTTCTTAATATCATTAATTCATCTTTGTCTCTAGGATACGTACCAAAAACCTTTAAGCTGGCTATGATTAAACCACTTGTTAAAAAAACGCAACTTGATCCTACAGAATTAGTAAATTACAGGCCGATCTCGAATCTACCTTTTCTGTCAAAGATACTAGAAAAGGCAGTATCCTCACAACTATGTTCCTTTTTAGAAAGAAATGGTATCTGTGAGAATTTTCAGTCCGGATTTAGACTGTATCATAGTACTGAGACTGCTCTCATTGAAGTCACAAAAGATTTGCTCTTACACTCAAAAAAAAATGTTTTGCCTCTTGTTAAATTTAATTAATTAAAATAAGCAAAAGTAATACGATTGTTTAATATTTTGTGACAACTTAATCAACCTAAAAACGGAAGTTTACTTAATTCAGTTTTGTGAATACTACATGAATCATTTTTGTTGACAACTAACTGGGCAGTGGATCTGTAGTTCCCAGCATGCTTTGCAAGGGACTGCATTAGCATGGTTTAAATCATACTTATCTGACCGTTATCAGTTTGTAGCAGTAAATGAAGAGATGTCTTATCGAACACAAGTTCAGTATGGCGTACCAAAAGGCTCAGTACTAGGACCGTTGCTGTTCACTCTGTACATGCTACCGTTAGGAGATATCATTAGGAAACATGGAATTAGCTTTCACTTTTATGCTGATGATACTCAGCTCTATATTTCTTCAAAACCTAACGAAACTTAACAATTCACAAAATTAACGGAATGCATAGTTGATATAAAAAATTGGATGACTAGTAATTTCCTACTAAATTCGGAAAAAACAGAGATTCTAATTATTGGACAAAAAACTTCCACACGTAAAAACCTAGAATACCGTCTAACACTTGATGGCTGCTCTGTTAAGTCTTCGTCGTCAGTTAGGAACCTGGGTTTGCTCTTTGATACCAATCTTTCATTTGAAAGTCACGTGTCTAGTGTCTGTAAAACCGCATTTTTCCATCTTAAAAATATATCTAAATTACGTCATATGCTCTCATTGACAAATGCGGAACAATTAGTTCATGCGTTCATGACATCAAGGATAGATTATTGTAATGCTCTACTGGGTGGTTGCCCTGCACGCTTAATAAGCAAACTACAGCTGGTTCAAAACGCAGCCACTAGAGTTCTTACCAGAACCAGGAAGTATGACCATATTAGCCCGGTTCTGTCAACACTGCATTGGCTCCCTATTAAACATCGTATAAATTTTAAAATATTGCTGATTACTTACAAAGCACTAAATGGTTTAGCTCCGCAGTACTTGAGCGAGCTCTTAACGCATTATAGTCCTTCACGTCTATTGCGATCTCAAAGTTCTGGCCAGTTGATAATACCTAGAATATATAAATCGACTGCTGGCGGTAGATCCTTTTCCTATTTAGCACCACAACTTTGGAACAATCTTCCTAACATTGTCCGGGAAGCAGACACAGTCTGTCAGTTCAACTCTAGACTAAAAACACATCTCTTTGACCTAGCATTCACATAACACTCTATAGACTTCTATAATTCAATATTAGGCTGCTTAGATTAGGTCAGCCGGAACTGGGAACACTTCCCTTAAATCCTGATGTACTCGTTACATCATAAGAAGAATGGCATCTACGCTAATTTTAGTGTCTTTGTTTATCCCGAGGTTTTTCCGCAGCCTGCTGGATCCAGGCCGTTTCCAGATCTGATGAAGGACTTTCGCCTGGACCCGATGACAATGCAGTGCTGAAGTGCCAACTAGCCTCTCCCTATGGAGGATCCCTATACCACTCTACAGATAAAGCGTTGTGGAAATTCCAGTTTGCGTACCTACCCGAAGTGATAAAATAAAATTCTGCATCACAATTTATAGGCAAGACAAGTAGTTTGTTTATGCATGGTTTGAAGGGAATTACAAACCTGCGCACATATATTCAAACGCACATAACTATAGAATCAATTCTTAATGCGCATGTGAACGCCATCAGGGTCTATCACAGGTTCACGTTTAAAGTCTGTTTAGAGAGAACGGTGTCGTCTTAGCGGCGCCTAATTTAATAACAAATGACCATTTCGACGGAAGTGAATCAATCAAAACTAATTTTAGCTGGAAATAACATTATTTAAGAACAACTATAAAACCAAACCCTCTGTTACTTTAAATGATATGTTTATTTCTGAAAAAAGCTGCTTTGAAACAATCTACATTGTTAAAAGCGCTATATAAATGAGGATGACAGAAAGGTAGGACATCATATTGGAAGAACATTTTTTTACACCTTCCACAGACGATATATATACATATGAATATATCTAGACTACTTAACTTAGTGATTGCTATCAGGATGTGTAGAGACTTAAAAAAAAAACTGGAACAAATTGCCTACTCCGCCTACTCTTAAACTAACGTTAATACCGAGATCTTGTAGTAAAGTGTTACCACGGATCCTATTAAACTTCTCATTCCAGTGTGATTTCCCTGTTTACATCACCTTCATGTGAGGCAAGTTGAGGCCAGTTCTTCCAGCCTTGGCAGGAAAGACTTTTTTTAGTGTGTGTGTCTGGAATTTATAATGCAATAAATCTTGTCCTCGTTTGAAATGCATCCAAGTATAAAACCAGTCATACAACCATGTTAATTACAAATGCATCTTGAATGTCACTTACAACGAATGAGATTAAATGAAGTGCATTGACACACACAAAAACTTAATTTTCGTCTTAAAACATTATATCAATCGATAGACTGCTTAAACTTTCAGGTTAGGAGAAGAATAGTATCTCAGTTGCTGCTACCTATACTGGACTATGCAGATATTATATATGCTAACACTACTGCCACTTGTTTACACTCTCTCGATGTGGTATACAACAGCCTGTGCCGATTCGCCCTTCGCTGCCCCTACAGGACACATCATTGTGTGATGTATGAACAGCTGTCCTGGCTTGCACCTTCAGCCAGAAGACAATATCATTGGTTTCAGCTTATTTTTAAATGTATTTACTTCCAATATCCATATTACTTATCGCAATATTTAGTGCCTTACAGTTCACAATATAACCTTCGTCACAACGAACAGATCTTCTTTACTGTCCCTAGAGTTAAGAGAGAAATTGGGAAATATGCTTTCTGTGTTAGAGTCCCTCGTGACTGGAATCGTCTTCCTGCATCTATTCGCTCGCTTACGTCTTTTCCTCTGTTTCGAACTGCTCTGCTAACACATCTTCAGAACACATGTCTATGTTTCTAGCATCTCAGATTTGGCATTGATATGTGTCATGTTATGTATGTGTGTATATATGATTGTGTTTATGTATATTCATGTATATATTTACTGATGTCAACTTTGACAATTATATTATTGTCAAAGTTATTCACTTAACTATATGTTACACCAGTTGTTCTCCTACTTATTTAAAGTGGTATAAAATAAATTGTGTGTAGTGGTATATATACCACAGCTTGGGAACCACTATGATTTACTTTATTTGTGATGGGGGGGATAGTGAGAGCTTGGGTGCGTGTGCGGGCAGGCGTGGATGCGCGTGGTGTGTGTGACTGAGTGTGAGTGTATGGTTAAGGTTCCTCTTATATTTTGTATTTTGTATCTACTCTGTTGTGTTGTTGTTTAATGTTGTTTGGACATGATCCTGAGGACCCCCATGAAAACGAGATGTTTCATCTCATGGGGCTGATCCTCTAATAAATGTTAATAAATAAATAAATAAATACGACTGGTGAAGTATGTAAACCGTGACCTCTAGTGGTCAATGATGATGTATATTTACATTCCCTCACATCATTCATGATAAGATTTAAAGCAGGGGTGTCCAAACTCAGTCCTGGAGGGCCACTGTCCTGCAGAGTTTAGCTCTAGCCAGACTCAACACAACTGCCTGGAAGTTTCTAGCCTATAAGACCTTGATTAGCTGGTGGTCCAGGTGTGTTTAATTGGGGTTGGAGCTAAACTCGGCAGGACAGTGGCCCTCCAGGACTGAGTTTGGACATCACTGATTTAAAGGGTTAGTTCACCCAAAAATATAAATTCTGTCAGTATTTACTCACCCTCATGTTGTTCAACCCCGTAAGACCTTCGTTCATCTTCAGAACACGAATTAAGATATTTTTGATTAAATCTAAGAGCTGGATCACTCCTCCATAGGCTTCTTCAGGGATTGAAACTTGCCAGCCCCAAAAAGTCATTTAAGACATCGTTAAAATATTCCAAGTGACTACAGTGGCTCAATCTTAAGTTTATCAAACGACGAGAATACTTTTTGTGCGCAAAAACAAACAAAAATAACGACTTTATTTCAACTATTGATTTCCTTCTCTTACCCCTTTTCCACCAAAAAAGAACTGGTTCGGAACTGGTGCTGGTTCAAAGTTAGTTCGGAGTTGGTTCAACTTGCGAACCTTCTCAGAACCGGTTTGTTTTCCCACTGACTAGAGCGCCCAGCGAACGACGTCGTTACGTCACTGTGTACGTCGCCATACAGAAACGCTAGCAAGTACATTATTTTGGGATTATCTCTAACTTGTGTACCATGAAGGCTTTAAAAACAATTGAAATAAGTAAGTCTTTTAATCTTTTCCTTTGATATGTAATCATTTCTGATTAGTTATGTACCTCTGTCTTGTGTCTTTTTTTCTTTCCGTTTATTTGTTCTATATTTTGACTGTTTTCTTCTTTGCTTACATAATGTTTTCAATAAAAAAATAAAATTTAAAAAAAGCTAGACACGCTTGCGCCAACTTCAAGCATAATAATTACAATGGTGGACTACATCGTGTTTCTGCAAATGTTTCTCCTGGCTTTGCGGTCATAAAAAATGTTTAGGACACATCTAAACCCGCCTCCAGCCCCGCCGTAAGCATGACACGGTGGTAAAAGAACGGTTCTCTGGTTCTAGTCCAGCAAAGAGTTGGTGCCGCTTTGGAACCAGTTTTCCTGGCCGAGAACCGGTTCTTTGGCTGTCGAAACACAAAGAACCGGTTCGCGAGTAGGCACCGGCTCCGAACCGGCTCTCAAAATGCTTTGGTGGAAAAGGGGTATCTGTGGGCCTCTAGTCAGTTAACGTAGTGTGATTGCGTAGAGCTACGTCACACGTACGCTCACTATTGGCCGACGCTGGTCATGTGTGTGATGTGTGACGTACAACAACAGAAGCTCTACGCTGTTACACTAGTGAACTGACTCGAGGCCCACAGAGAAGGAAATGAATAGTTGAAATAAAGTCGTTATTTTTGTTTGTTTTTGCGCACAAAAAGTATTCTCGTCGTTTGATAGACTTAAAATTGAGCCACTGTAGTCACTTGGACTATTTTAACGATGTCTGTAATAACTTTTCGGGGAACAAGTGTCAATCCCTTAGAAGCCTATGGAGGAGTGATCCAGCTCTCAGATTTCATCAAAAACAACTTAATTCGTGTTCTGAAGATGAACGAAGGTCTTACGGGGTTGAACAACATGACGGTGAGTAAATACTGACAGAATTTACATTTTTGGGTGAACTATCCCTTTAAGCCTTCTGGATTTCTGAATGTTAAATTCTCTTAATAACACTAATTCATTTGCAAAACCCTTTCTCTGCTGTCTGTCTCACATTATCAGTGATCAAGGCTAGAATTATTCACCCGATAGCCTACATTTCTACTATCAGCAGTTTTAAATGATAAAAAGTTATATTTGTATTTGTTCTCCAAAGGCTAACATTTATTGTTTTGTCTCCCTGCCAGCAATCGATTAATGTGTGCTTGTCTTGACCTCAATTCACTTTTGGGACAGAATAGCTGAAACAAAATGTCCCCTGAAATTAAAATAAAATCTGTCAAAATATTATTTCTATAGAATGAAAATTGAGGGCATGATTCGAGCAAGTGGTCGTAAAAAAATAGTCACACTTGTGTTCTTCGGTCAAAAATGACCGACCATAGGAAATGATTGGGAAATCGACAAAAACAAAAATTCTCGACACAAAAAAGTGCTTAGCAACGAAGGGGTGAAAGTCTAAAACATCAATAGTGAAAAACAGACCCACCTACTCACACACACACACACACACACACACACACACACACACACACACACACACACACACACACACACACACACACACACACACACACACACACACACACACACACACACACACAATTATAAACACAAATGAACTGGTAGGGCTATTACAATACAGCATAATTGAGTCAGAAAAAATTTTTTTTTTTCAGACTGAAAAAATAGGTTGAAATGAGATCAGATCCAGATGGATTAAATTGTAATTATAATAATTAAAATAAATAAATAATATAATTAATAATTATTATAATAATAATAAAAATAAATAAATAAATAATATAATTAATAATTATAATAATAATAATAACAATAAATAATAATAATAAGCTGTGATAAAGCATTCCTGTTCATTTTTGTAATTTTTTTATTGAATTTTAATATTACCTGTAACAAAATGCTTTCTCTGTATTCAGGTTTGACTGTGTAATAATAATGCAAACGTGGACACTTCACATCAATTTTTATTTTTATTTTTTTATAAACCTTGACAAAAAGTATTATTTGAGAGTTTCTAAAAAATACATTTTAATCCACATCTTAAAAATAACTAATTTTGTCCAAAAACAACAAGAGAATTCACAAGCCTCTCCATAGAGGGCTATACAGGCATCTAGTGGTAATACCATAGACAGTAAAAGAAATGGACACAGCGACCCCCTTGATTTCACTGGAGGAACGTGAAGCCCTTTAGAAGCACTCACTTCCTGATGGCTGAGCGACTGCGCAGGCTCAAACTGAGCTTGACGACGTAGGTGTGACGTGAGCAACCTGTCTGACAGCTGTAAATCTTCTAGTAGCTGTGACACATACCGAATTATTTCCAATTCCTCAAAAACGTTGTTGGAATATTTTGTCCCGTTGCTTTTATGGACTCTCTATCTATGGGCTTCTCCCTTGACTTTATGCCTCTATGTCCCCCCGATTGCCTCATAGACAGTAAAAGATTGCCTGCGAGCTTCTCCTCCTGTCTATACGGTAATTTCTCTACTGTGCGACAGAGAGTCGCGTGGTTATGACACAATCGTTAGCCTATTTTTACAAAAACGGCTTCTACGGGGCCATAACGTAAGATACAAAGTAATGGAGCCTTTTATACATTGTCGTGTTTCTTTAGAAATAAATAATGGACAAATGAAGTCTGTGGACGCCTCAGATGTAAAGTTATTCGCTGTCAAAGTGACGCCAAAATGAACGGGAGTCAATGTAATGCTAACAGCAGGAGAAGTTCTGCTACAATGGCGGCTCCCGCGAGGCTTCAGTTTCCGGCTGATGGATTAATGGGCGTGGCGGGGTGGAAATGGCGGCCCCCGGGAGGCTTCAACTTCCGGCTGAGGTATTACCCCCTTGCTTCACACACATTTACACATTAATGGGTGTGGCCGGGTGGAAATGGCGGGCGATTGTCTGATTGGTTAATGACGCACACGAGCAGTAGAGAGATCCGGATGCTGGCTGGAGAGCGCGCTCACTGCTGATACGTGACAGCAGACTAGTAGGTGTGTACATTAAATATTATACATTTTAAATATTGATTCATAGAAATTATTCATATCTATGTTTATATTTAAATTAGTCATATCTATGTTATATTTGTCGTATCTTACGCATATTCGCGCGGTCGAGCACGAGGCTCGTCATGACACCCTGGAAACTGAATAATGCATTTATTATTAAGGAAAAGTTAGAATAATTAAGAATAAGTATGAACAACCACGAGTTTCAGAAGAATTTTCACATCATTGAGGAAATCTGCTTTTTATAAAGCCTCAATTTGCCATAATTTGCCCATTCTCTCTCTTTACTACTACAACACACACACACACACTTCCTTCTCCCATTCTCTCTTTATACTACTACAACACACACACACACACACACACACACACACACACACACACACACACACACACACACACACACACACACACACACACACACACACACACACACACACACACACACACACACACTTCCTTCTCCCATTCTCTCTCTATACTACTACAACACACACACACACACACACACAGAAGTCTGAACATTACTGGTATTGTCATTTTTATAACCTTTATTTAACCATCTGGAACGGAGAAAAAATGATACCACTTAGCGTCTCTAGTGGACTTTTCACTCGAAAAGTGCAGGGAAACGTACAGGTTTTGCAAAAACGTAGGCAGAGTAACGTATTTCCAATGAGCCTGGGTTGCCTGCATTGGTGACCAAAAGTTTAAAATGTTTAAGATGTATTTAAATAGGTCTCTAATGCTCACAAAAGGCTGCATTTATTTAATAAATATTAATAATAATCAGCAAGAACAGTGATATTGTGAAATATTGCAATGTAAAATAGCTGTTTTCTATGTAAATATATTGTCAAATGTAATTTGTTCCTGTGAATATACTCAAAGCTGAATTTTCAGCATTACTCCATTCTTGTCACATAATCCTTCAGAAATCATTCTCATATGCGGATTTGATGCTCAGAAACATTTATGATTTTTATCACGTGGACAACTGTTGTTCTGCTTAATAGAGATTGCTAATGTGACGTCATCGTGACGTATTACCAGTGGTGAACGCAAAGCATTTTGGGAATCCGCGGCACAAACAGAAGGCGCCAGACTTGATTGCATGGAGGGAAGAACGCAATATTCAAGATGCCATCTACCTGCTGTGTCATAAACTGCAATAGTCCTTCTTGCACAGTTTTGAAAACGAACATTACGGGTTGTTTTAAGGACATGTTTGTGTATGCTCGTAGACACTCACTCTGAAGCGGTCAGAGGCGATTCTAAAAGATTCAAAAAGTCGAGACAGGACCATCGTCAAAATTCTACCCACAACTTTAACTTAGTTCATCCAAAACAAACTAGAAAATAGACTCAAAGTGCTAAATACCTGAATTATCCTTTAAGAACGGATCAATATATTTATTTTCCTTAATTTTAATGAACCCTAACTTTATTCTCATCTGAATGGTAAATAATTGATTTTCGTATAAAATTATACTACCATTAAAAACACATTTGATTTTTTTTAATCAATGTAGAATATGTAACTGCTCTGAAGAAAAGAAATGAAAACCAATGCGATATGATTAATGTCCAAAAGATGTAACCCACAGACTGTTTTGAAATGGGGTTGGATGTTGCTTTTAAAACTGTGTGTGTTTGGTTGGGTGACGGTTGTATGTTACAGCTTGACAAGAGTTTAGAGTGTGACAAAAGCACAATGTTGTGTTTTATTGCGAGTGTAAGTTACACAAATATAAGTAAACACTTTGCAGTTTGAATGATAACCTCTATGAACAAAATGAGGGAGTATGTTTTATGTTTCCAATGTTCGATCGCGCCTCTCTCTCTCTCTCTCTCTCTCTCTCTCTCTCTCACACACACACACACAGTTCGATCGCGCCCGCGCCTCTCTCTCTCGCGGGCGCACAAGCACACTCACACGCACACACTCCAGTATTGCAATCTTGACATGAATTGCGATTTCATGCAGATAGATGAGAGAGAGCGAGGAGTGTGGTGCTTAAAACTTTAGCATACTTTTGAACGGACGACAGTTTTCTGGTATGGTCCGACAATGTTTTCTTTAGCCCGCTGCATTTTGTAGGATTATATTCTGTTTTTCACGCTATTTTTATTTATTTTTTCATGCCAGAACACTAGCCTGCTATGCCAGCCCATGTAAACCGATGTAAACGGGCCAAACATACCCATAATTCTTTGTTCTGATGACGTTGCCGCCCAGTTGGTCACATGTCTTAGCGATCTCTATATTTTTGTGATTCGCCATAAGGTTGTGATAACTAAACCATGATACTTTTTCAGGATTTAGTTTAAAAAATGCAAAGTTAAAAAAATCTTTTGTAACATTATAAAATGATTTACTGTCACTTTTGATCAATTTAATACATTCTTACTGCATACAAATAGCATTGTTAATGTTAAATATTAATGTCCAGTAGTGTACACAAAAATATTAAACAGTTTTCAACATTGTTAATAATATTGAATGTTTCCTGTAAGGGCAATGAAATAAATTACATTCTAAACTATATTTAAATAGAAAACAGTTATTTTAAATTGTAATTTAATTTATATTATTTCACAGTATTCCTGTTTTAACATATTGTTTATCAAATAAATGCAGCTTAAGTGACTATAAGAAAAAACATTAAAAATCTTAAATATTCCAAACATTTGTTCCAGTGTATGTGTGATCTATATGGGTTGAGGAATATTTCCAAGGAAATTAATAACTTGCTCCAAAAGATCAGTTCCTAAATCATCACGTCTTCCAGCAAGAGGGTTGACCTGCTGCACAAGTTGTTCCATGACTCCTCCTTGAATGTTGAAGTGGTTGGCAGAAATCTCAACAGATTCTGGCCAGTTGAAAATGGTTTGAAAATCTTGGCGGGTAACTTCTTCTGAAGCTGGAGGAATGTTAACATCTGCAACTGGCTCTGCAACTGGCTCTTCGTCTGCTCCAAGGATTCCACGTATCCCTGTCTGGTTTCGAGTTATCTGTGAGAGACATCCTCGAATGAAGAGCTGATGGGGAGACATGTACCGTTCAGTTCTCAGCTTGTGGTGGTTCCATTGATGAATGAACAGTTGGAGATCCCTGTTGATTCGAGGTATATACACATAATGTAATGCCCACAGGTGCATTTCATTGGTACTGTCAATTTTACCCTCACTTTCCAAAAGCATGAATAATGCATAGTAAGTATTGGAGATGCCCTGCCAAACGTCCCGCCACAATCTCTCGATCCTTTGGTTGTGTGTGCTCCTTCCTCTCAGAGCACTTCCCCTGGTGAATCCCCGGAAGACATTCATAAATAGGCAGACTGCATTATTCTCCCCTCCATTATCACAGCGGACTCTTGGAGGTAAACCATATTGGCCAACGGCTTCTACAAAACTATGGAAAACTGTGTCACTGCGATTGTTGGAAGAAGCCTTTAAGAATACAACAAGCCTGCTGTACCCGTCAATCCCACCATGTATGACAATCCTCCACCTAACAAAAAAAAAAAAGGGGTATGTGAGGTAAACTGAAAACTGATCAAATTACGTAACATTTATTCTGGTAGTCATCTCAAAAGATCTAAAGCCAAGTATGCAGAAGGTGATGGAAATGAATACTACTGGATTTATTTGTATTTGGCAGATAACATCTTGAGTGCCATCAATAATATTGTGCATGTTACATTTCAATGAAACCCGAGTAAAAGAATGCTAATTAAACAAAAATGATCCATTTGTTTGTTTTAGCAGTATGCCACAGTCTACACATGGTCTTTTTACATAAAAGAAAAATAATAGAAGGACCATATACCTGATTAACTTATGATTACCATCCAAATGCCATAATGAATTTGGCCCGGCAACCTTATAGACTCTTCTGTGCAGTCTACGTGTAGTGACTCTCTGGGCTGCTCCCACTGGATTAGTCCTAATTAAACTTTGTCGGACTCTGTGCCGCTGCACCACAATACCCTGACCAGCCAGACGTGCCCAGACTGACTCTGCTCCAAGTTCATCATTTCCTCCAACTACTTCTCTGACTCTGTTATCAAGGTCAGAGTCGGACAGATCAGTGTATCTGTCTCGAAGTGAAATACGGAATTCCCTGTTGATAGAAGAGAGCAAATGTGAGACTCATGGATTCAAACCCAATATAACTTTGTTGCCCTTTACTCAAATTCTCCTCTATATGTATATTAAGTTAATATTGTTTAAAATCAGTCAATCAATCAATTAATTAAACTTAGGGTTTATCCCTATCACTATATATAGTTTATATCATATTTGCTGCTCAATACTGAACACTGTTGATGTTTAAAACTTTTTCAAACTGTTTGTTGAAATAGGGGTTGTGTGGGTTTGACAATTTTAGATGAAACAATGAGGCATATGACTGTGAGAATAACGTTTTTGAGTAGTTCAGAGTCAGACTTATTTATCCGTATGCTTTAGTTTGGGTCATGGGAATCTATCTCAGCATCTCAGGCCATAGGCGGGGGAAGCACCCTGTACATGAAGACGCATCTTTTTCGGCAGCACTTGATCCAGTAATAATAACACTTTCTCTTCTGTTCTATTTATGAAAAAATTAAAAAGAACAAGTACTGTGTTAGATTAAACTGAGAAGGGTCATAGCATTTGCATATTGTCGACCTACTGTTAGTGTAACTGCTTTTATTGTTCTCATTTGTAAGTCGCTTTGGATAAAAGCGTGTGCTAAATAAATAAATGTAATGTAAAATGTAAATGTAGGGGAGATGCAGAGAGCCAGGACCTTATTGCTGTGAGGTGACAGCGCTACCCACTGAGACATCATGCCACCACTTGCAATGGACTTATGTGCAACTTAAATACCACGTACATACAGATCTAGATTTTTAGGTGATATTGTACATAAAATTAACCCTGAATATTGCATTAAAATGTAAGATGCATTACTTATCTGTACAATTTAAATGCATAAAAAGACTGCATGAACAACTAAGACAAATAACCTCACCTTAAACGACGTTTCACAGTTCGCCTGGACACACACACAAGATTTCTGCCATTTGTTTTGTAGAAAAATTATATTCTAGCAGAAAACGCAACTGTTCTTCGGTTATGGAGAATCGTGGATGGCCAGATAAGCCCCTTAATAAGGGAGCACTGTAACCCTGGGGAACTAAGGATAACAGAAAAAAAACACTTAATAAAGAATAATTCACAATTAGTATTCAAAATGGTTATGCAAACAAAGCATATCAAACACATTAATATGATACATATTAATATTAACACATTTTGGAACATACCGTGCTGCTGAGTCGATGTTTCCAAATGATCCAGAAACTCAGATACCTGGTCCAGCATGTCATTTACCGTTTCAGGATCCAGCAATCTCCCTCGTGACCATACCACACTTCTGGCCATTGTCTGCATTCTGTAAAAGGGAAAATATATAATATAATATAATTTAATTAAAAAAAAAAATCTAGGTTCTTCTACTTCAGTGGTGGCTGACTAACACTGTCATTAACATTAACTGCAAAGCCTAGATCTTACAATTAATTCAAAATAAATGCAAAGAAACAGATTGCCATATTAAATTTGTATTCATAGGAGAAAAAAATACTGTCAGAACAGATTATAAAACAAAGTGCTTAGGAAAAGTGCAAAGTGCTTAGGACTATATTGTATAATGTAACATAAAGTTACATATAATTTAATTCATAAATAATTACATACGTTTCATTAGCTACCCATTAAACATCCACTGGTATTGTAAGAGAGAACAATTCTCCATACCATGTAATGATTTCAAGTTGCATTAAGTCAGCTATCTTTCTTATAAATGTAGGCCTAATGCCTTTTGGACATACCGTAATATTACAAGATTCAAATCTTCATTAGTATGGTTATTAGAAGAAGCCAGCTCCACGCAGTCTGAAAAGGTTATTTGGCAGTTTGCTAAAAAATTTCTAAGAGCCATGGTTATGGTTTCAGCTGCTTTGGTACCTGATCGCGTTTCATACCGAGAAAGAACGTAGGACAACTTAAAAGGGCATGACAAATCATGACATAAGGCTGACATCACACACTACGTACCAATGCATCATCCCTCATGAACAATTATAAGGCTTGTTCGACTTGAACCGGCGCTGCACAGACCGATCGGTTGATGACATCAAAGTACCGCGAGAGCTATTCAAAAGCATAAGGAGCCGTCTGCTCTCTAATCGCTCTCGCGGTACTTTGATGTCATCAACCGATCGGTCTGTGCAGCGCCGGTTCAAGTCGAACAAGCCTATAACGTCTGATGTTTGCATACGTGTATCTTTACGACATCCTTCATT
>NW_027509216.1:675000-677500 GCF_051911475.1 Siphateles boraxobius | reverse complement strand
GAAAGCTTATAGAAGAACATGATTTGTGTGATATATGGAGAACTCTATATAAAGAACAAAGGCAGTACACATGGGCGCACACAAGAGAAAATTATATTTCTATGGCTAGATTGGATAGGTTCTATTGTTTTAAGTACCAGTTTAATGTTATTAAGAAATGTGAGATTTTGCCTTGTGGGTTTTCTGATCACAGTCTAGTAATCTGTAGTGTTTTCATCACTAATATAAAGCCTAAGAGTGCCTATTGGCACTTTAATACTTCTTTGCTACAAGACAATTTTTTTAAGGATGTCTTTATTTATTTTTGGAAACAGTTCAGTTCCAGGAAAAAAGATTTTTCATCCCTACAACAATGGTGGGATCATGGGAAAAAAGAAATACAGCAACTGTGTCGTCAGTACACTCTCAACGTATCCAAGGACATTTCCCAATCAATGAAAACCTTAGAGATTGAAATAGTGGAACTTCAGAATTTGGTAGAGTCCACAGGAAATCGAGGACATATTGAGCTCCTCAAAGTAAAAAAAAGGACTCTGGATAACCTGTTAGGCATCAGAGCACAGGGAGCTTTGATCCGCTCACGTTTTCAGAGTGCGGTAGAGATGGATGGCCCAACTAAATTCTTCTTCGGTTTGGAGAAAAAGAATGGTCAAAGCAGAATTATACATTCTTTATACTCATTGGAGGGTATAGAAGTGGTGGAGCCTAAGGAAATCAGAAAAAGAGCTGTATTATTTTATTCTGAGCTTTATAAAAGTGAACATACAGAGGAAGATGAGCTGGCCAGCTCTTTTTATATGGGTTTGCCTAAAGTTCCAGATGAGACCAATTCTTGGCTTGAGAGGCCGCTTTCAGCAGCTGAACTGCATGTTGCTCTGCGGAGCATGGATTGCGGTAAGGCCCCGGGAATTGATGGTCTACCTGTCGAGTTTTATAAAACGTTTTGGTCAGTGTTGGGGGGTGATTTGCTGGCTGTGCTCAATGATAGTCTGGCCCGAGGTTTGCTACCTTTGAGCTGCAGGAGGGCAGTCATTACCCTGTTACCCAAAAAAGGTGATTTAAAAGAAATAAAGAACTGGCGCCCTGTTTCACTTTTATGCTCTGATTTAAAGCTCTTTTCTAAAGCTTTGGCCATTAGATTGAGGGAGGTAGTTGGGCAGGTTATTCATCGTGATCAAACTTACTGTGTGCCTAACAGGTCTATTTTTGATAATGTTTATTTAATTCGGGATATTTTGGACGTCTCTAGGCTATTGGACATAGACACTGGTCTCATTTCTCTAGATCAGGAAAAGGCATTTGACCGGGTTGAGCACAGCTATCTCTGGCGCACGCTAGAGGAGTTCGGGTTCAGCTCTGGTTTTATTGCCATGATTAGGGTTTTGTACCGGGATGTTGAGAGTGTACTGAAAGTGAATGGTGGTCTTAGTGCTCCTTTTAAAATTAACAGAGGTATTAGACAAGGCTGTGCACTTTCGGGAATGTTGTATGCTCTTGCCATTGAACCTTTATTGGTTAAGATCAGAGAGAGCATTGAAGGTTGGACCATACCTTGCTCTGGAGCAAATTTTAAGCTGTCTGCATATGCAGATGATATTATTGTTTTGGTTAAAGGGCAAAATGATGTTGATCTTCTTAAAGACATTCTTGACAAATTTGGTCTAATTTCCTCTGCCAAAGTTAACTGGTCCAAAAGTGAAGCCATAATAAGTGGTAACTGGTCCCATGGTCTTCCTACACTACCAGGTGATTTGTACTGGAAAGAGATGGGTTAAAATATTTAGGAGTATATGTTGGCAATGATTCAATGTTAGGCAAAAATTGGGAAGGAGTTTTAGAAAAATTAAAGGGGCGATTGGAAAAATGGAAATGGCTTTTGCCAAAAATGTCTTTTAGAGGGAGGGTGATAATAATTAATAACCTGGTGGCTTCAGTTTTGTGGCATCGTTTGGCCTGCATTGATCCTCCAAATGGACTTCTGAGTAAAATTCAAGCCAGTATGGTGGATTTTTTTTGGAGCACTTTTCATTGGATACCGCAGAGCATACTTTTTCTACCCAGAGATGAAGGAGGACAAGGACTTATCCATTTGCCCAGCAGGGGGGCAGCTTTTCGACTTCTGTTTATTCAAAGGTACCTCACAGGACCTGAGGATCTTGTCTGGAGAAAAGTGGCTGATGCTATTTTCAATCAAGCTGGCGGACTGGGATTGAACTCTGTCTTGTTTTTGATGGACTCTAGTAAGCTGCAGTGCAACGGACTGACTCCTTTTTATAAGGGACTTTTTAAAGTTTGGGACTTATTTGAAAAACGGAGGTTGGATGCGACTTCCTCGTTGTACTGGCTTTTGGAGGAACCTCTTGTGCATGGAGCGCGGTTTGATGTTACGTGTGAAGTTACACCTGGACTGCTTCATTGTTTAATTTCCACTAAGACTTTAAAACTGCATCATGTGTTGGATGTTGCTGGTTCTGGTTTGAATAATGTTCAGTCCATGGCC
>NW_027509216.1:572500-670000 GCF_051911475.1 Siphateles boraxobius | reverse complement strand
CTGCACACACACACACACACACACACACACACACACACACACACACACACACACACACACACACACACCTCTCTCTGAGAGCACAGAGAACACAGTCTCTGCACACACACACACACACACACACACCTCTCTCTGAGAGCACAGAGAACACAGTCTCTGCACACACACACACACACACACACACACACACACACACACACACACACACACACACACACACACACACACACCTCTCTCTGAGAGCACAGAGAACACAGTCTCTGCACACACACACACACACACCTCTCTCTGAGAGCACAGAGAACACAGTCTCTGCACACACACACACACACACACACCTCTCTCTGAGAGCACAGAGAACACAGTCTCTGCTCTCTCGGCTGCCATCTCTGCCTGTGCCGTCCTCTCTCTACAGCCAGACTGTGGTCACTCAGCCTGTATCTGGTTAGGGTCTTTCTCACTTTATGCTCTTTCACACAGCTCAGGTATTCTGCTGGTTTATAATCTCTTTTCAGGAGTAAATAGAGTTCCATCTTTTTTTGTAATTTAGTAGCATCTTTCCAATAGGTGATGTAATTTTGTTTTTGTAATTGTATAATTTGGTTGGGCCAGATAGTGCTGTGCTGGTCTGGCTGTAGTTTCAGCATCAGCTGTGAGAGTGCGCTCCGGTGCCGGTTCTGCTCCTGACACCGCAGGGCTTCAGCCTGATATGAGCTCGGGTCACTGCGCTCCGGTGCCGGTTCTGCTCCTGACACCGCAGGGCTTCAGCCTGATATGAGCTCGGGTCACTGCGCTTCAGGTGCTGGTAGAACTTCACAGCTCTTTTTTGGATACTGATCAGTAAGGGTTATTGTCCTAATTCAGCTCTGCACGAGTTGTTTGGTGTCGCTCTGTTTACTTTTAGGGTGCTTTTACAAATTTGGGTATGAAGAGTTTCAATTTCCTCTTTTTCCCATTTTGAAAAATCTTGGGTTTTTAGAGGTCCCCATACCTCACTGCCGTACAGAGCAATTGGTTCAATTATTGCTTTTAGGATTTTTAGCCAGGTTTGAATTGGAATTTCATGTCGAATAGTATTTTTAATCATGTAGAAGACTCTCATCGCTTTTGCTTTCAGTTCATTCACAGCCAGATTAAAGTTCCCTGTTGAACTCAGTTTTAGACCCAGATATGTGTATTCGTGGGTGTGTTGGAGGACTTGGTTTCCTGCTCTGAAGATGTATTTATTTTCTCTACACCTGGATCTATTTTGAAAAATCATTATTTTGGTTTTTGCGAGGTTAATTTTGAGAGCCCACGTTCGACTGAATGTCTCTACGACGTCGAGGAGCTGCTGTAGTCCTTCTTTAGTTTGTGACAGAATGACTAAATCATCTGCAAAGAGGAGACATTTAACTTCTGATTCAGTCAGGGTCAGGCCGGGGGCAGGGGAATTATTTAATGCTTTGGCTAGTTCATTTATATAAATGTTAAATAGAGTGGGGCTCAATGGGCACCGTTGTCTGACTCCTCTTTGTTGGGAGAAAAATTCTGTTCGTTTATTCCCTATTTTTACAGCACATGTATTATTTTTATACATGGTGCTGATCAAATCAAATGTTTTCCCTCCAATCCCATTTTCCAATAGTTTTAATTTAGGAAGAGTCCTTCATGCCAGATCGAGTCGAAAGCCTTCTCAAAGTCAATAAAGCAAGCAAAGACTTTGGATTTATTTTGGTATACATGTTTATCAATGATCGTGTGAAGGGTGTAAATGTGGTCAGATGTTCTGTGTTTGGGCAGAAATCCAATTTGACTTTTGTCCAGAATTTTGTGGGTTTTGAGAAAGTTCTGTAATCTTATATTAATAATCGAACAGAATATTTTCCCCAGGTTGCTATTGACACATATGCCTCTGTAATTGTTTGGCTCATATTTGTCTCCTTGTTTAAATATTGGTGTGATTAGGCCTTGGTTCCAGGTGTCGGGGAAATATCCTACTCTCAAAAAATGGTTAAATAATTTGATTATTGCGTTTTTGAATTTGTCGTTGGTGTATTTGATCATTTCATTTAATATTCCATCAATACCACATGCCTTGTTGGGTTTTAAGGCATGAAATCTGTCTGTAAGTTCATTTATTGTGATTGGAAAATCCAGGGGGTTCTGATTGTCTTTAATTTTTTCTTTCAGGATTTCTAATTTAGTTTTTAGTTCATTTCGAGCAGGATTTGTTTCAGTTGTTTTGTACAGATTTTCAAAGTGTGTCCTCCATATGTTCCCGTTTTGAATGGCCAATTCTTCCTGGTGTGGTCTATAGAGTGTGTTCCAATTGTTCCAAAAGTTACTGGTATTTATTGACTCCTCCATTGCTTGAAATAGTTGTTCTGTGTGTTCTTCCTTTTTTACTCTTAGAGTTTGTTTGTACAGTCTACGGGTTTCGTGATATTGATGGCGGAGTTCTTCATTGTCAGGATCTCTGTGTTTTTGATTTGAAAGATTTCGTATCGTTGTTCGGATATTTTTGCACTCACTGTCAAACCACATTTCTTTGGTGTTTTTTGGTTTCCTTTTTGATGATTTATTTTTCAAATTGCACATGGATGCTGATTGGTTGAATATTTTGATAATGTCACTAAGTGCCAGATTTATGCCTAATTTATTTTGTGAATATGTGTTCATTATGAATTTGTCCAATAATAATTTGATCGTTTGACTTTCTATTGCATTTTGGTAATTTTCTGTGCTGTTATTTGTCCACTTGTAGTGTGGTTGCAGCCTCAGTAAATGAGAGAGCTGTCTGTGCGATTCATTGCTATGAGTTTGTCTTAAATACAGTGTAATTTTACAGTGGTCTGACAGAGGTGTTTGAGGACTGACTGTGAATGCCCTGAGATGCACTGGGTCAATGTCTGTGATGAAGTAATCTACAGTACTGTTACCCAGGAAAGAATTAAAGGTGTAACAACCAAAAGAGTCTCCCCGTATACGACCGTTCACTATATACAGGCCCAGTGATCGACAGAGCTCTAGGAGGCTCTTCCCACTTCTGTTTGTGTATTTGTCATAATTGTTTCTGAGATGGTATGAGGGCAGAGAGTGGCTGGTGTTTGTGATATATGTGACCAGTCACGGAAACTAGGGACACAAGTCGGTTCTGGGGCATTTTGAGTTATTCATAGATTCTGAGAGTGTAATATCCAAGCTTTCCAACGATGTGTAACATGTGGAAATCTGATAATATTTGGAGAAGTTGTGGCCATTTTAAAGTAGGCACTTAAAAAAGCTCAAAGAGGAGAAAACGAGCTAAAGATTGTGCAGTTCTCACCTGTCTCTGCTGCTGGGGGTGACAATAGGGCTCATTTACATCTCATTTAGATAAGCCATACCCCCTGTAAAGCTCCTCCATGTGCTTTACAGCTTTTTTTACACTTCGAATGAGTGCACTTCTGCCGCACTAGGCGAAAAACAATTGTGCTGCACCTCTATTTGCAACGTACCAGCAACAACACACAAAGACCAATAATGCCATATAGCCTGCATATAACGCGAAACCAGCAACAACACACAAAGACCAATATGCCATACATATAACGCAAAACCAGCAACAACACACAAAGACCAATATGCCATATAGCCTGCATATAACGCAAAACCAGCAACAACACACAAAGGCCAATATGCCATATACATACAGTATAACGCAAAACCAGCAACAACACACAAAGACCAATATGCCATATACATATAACGCAAAACCAACAACAACAAACAAAGACCAATAAGCCATAGGCCTACATATAGCGCAAATAGTACGCAACGCTCGTGTGCCCAAAATGTCAACAATATTAAAGTTTATGTAGGAGGCAAATGCCTGCTGGCATTTTTCTTTAAGCAGTCATTTCTGCAATTTTCCAAATAATCACATTTCACCTCCTCAAATTACTGTTGCAAATCTCTTTACACCACTTTCTTATGTGCGTATACACACACAAATGAAATGTCCGCAAGCACATTATATCATCAGCAGGTTCAGCATCTTAAATAACGACTAAAGAGCAAATGAAGCTTAACTTACATTTCAGAAACACGCACGGCAGGCCTTCATCGCAGCAGCAAAGGTCTTAACTGCATCCTCTATTTCGATTCTCCGTCACATATGAAACAGCCAGCCACCGCTGTCAGCGAGCCGAGCCGCCGTATTGAAGCACTGAGGGCGAGCGCGCTGCGCCCATACCTCCGGTTCAGTTTCCCGAGCCCACGAAGTGCGGCGAAAACATTTTCGGTGTAACTGCCAGACGGTTCATCTCGTCTGCGACAATCTTTGCGGCATCCATCTTCATTGAATTTTGATATCAGAGAGAGCTGGCCAGAGCACAGCATAATAAGTAGCCATGTGGTTGACTTGGAGGGCGGGGGCAAAAGCGCCGGGTTATTCAGTATGGAAATACACACAGACAATGACACGCCACGCCCCTACTGCATGCTAGAATCTCCGAAAACAAGCCGATTTCAACCTCAAAATGTAAGCTTTTAAATATACCAATACTGCTAACTCAAACATGGAGAGGCTTCTTCGTGATTTCAATTAACAGATTCTCCAAAAAATTGAAAATCACAAATTTTGAAAAAAAACTCTTCTTTCTCATTTTGCTCGAAAGTTGTGCTGCCGACTTGTGTCCCTGGTTTCTGTGACGGGTCACATATTTGTCTCCCTGTGTATTGACAAAGTCTGGTTCATTTCCAGTTCTGGCATTTAGATCGCCACACATTAACACATTCCCTTTTGTCTGGAAATGGCTGATCTCATCCTGCAGGATGGAGAAGGTTTCTTCATTATAATAGGGAGACTCAGCTGGCGGAAGGTATATAGCACACAAGAATATGTGACGGTCTGTGGAGACGATGTCTTTGTGGATTTTTAACCAGATATTATTTTTTCCGTTTTGTATAGCTGTGATCGAGTCTATGAGTTGTGCTCTATACCATATCAGCATTTCCCCTGACTCTCTGCCCTGAGTCACCCCTCTTAGTTTCGTTGATGGTAAAACTATTTCCCTAAATCCAATTGGGCAGCCAGTGGACAAATCTCTTACATTCCATGTTTCCTGTAGTATTATAATGTCAGAATTCAGAATTTCTTTTTTAAAGTCCGAATGTTGGCTCTTGATACCAAAAACAGAGGACCTCAGTCCTTGAATATTCCAACATGTGACTTTCAGGGAATATGAGCTCATTAAATAATCACATTTGTTATTTCAAAACAAGACAGACATCAGTATATTGAATTGACAAATCAAGAAGAATATTATATAAAATATTATGATCCAAGAAATTAAGTTAAATGTATAAATTAGGTCAAATAAATACTAAAAAGATATCATATTCATATTATATATATATATACATATACACACATATATATATATATATATATATATATATATATATATATATACATACATACATATATATACACATACATACACACATACACACATAGGCTATACATACATATACATACACACACACACACACACACACACACACATACTATACACACACACATATATATATATATATATATATACATACACACACACACACACACACTTTTTTTTAGTTTTTTTTATAATATGAGGTTTCTAAATATCTGATAAAATGAGTATAAAATAAAAATAAACACATACACATGCATACTTTTTTTTTCAAGAATAGTAAATATGTTTCTAAGAATCTGATTTTAAAATAAGTAGAAATAAAACACACATACACACATACACACTCGTACATACTTTTTCATTTTCTTTACTCGCTTTTTTTTTGTGTGTGTGTGAGTCACTAACCCATGAGGTGTGAGCACAGCAGAGTCAGCATGTGCTGGATGTTTGTGAGGTCTCTGGATGGAGATGAGGCCGGCTGGCTGGGGACTGTGCTGGGGCTGCAGTGGGTCAGTGATCGGCTGGCTGGGGACTGTGCTGGGGCTGCAGTGGGTCAGTGATCGGCTGGCTGGGGACTGTGCTGGGGCTGCAGTGGGTCAGTGATCGGCTGGCTGGGGACTGTGCTGGGGCTGCAGTGGGTCAGTGATCGGCTGGCTGCTTCAGCGTAGCTCCGGCTGTCCGGCTGCTGCTCCTGCTGATGGTCATGTGGATGAGAAGGCAGGGGGGCTGCAGGCCTGTGCCCGGTTGCATAAAGCACCTTAAGTGACATTTTCCCTTAAGTTCGCCCTTATGTTTCCCTTAAATCTAATGGTGTTGCAGAAAATACTTAACGGTTTTTTTAAGTGAAACGTCATAAACACTTAGAATTTCCCTTAAATGCTGTTTTTTCCCTTAAGTAATCCCTTAAAAAGCGTTAACTGTTGCATAAAACCCCTTAACGGTCATTTCCCTAAGTATAATTTAAGGTTTGGAAATCGTAACCTTAAGAGTAACGCGGACAAAAATAAGACGACATGGCTGAATTTATGGAACCAGTTGAAGATAATTATGTGCAAAGACGAATTTTTAGAGATCGGGAGAACCCTTTGGACCATCTTAGCGATGAAAAATTGTTGCTTGAATACCGGTTTGATCGACGCGCAATTTTTGACATCGCTAACAAACTAGACGGCGACCTTGACCATGTCACACATCGCAACCACTCTTTACCTGCAGTGTTACAACTGCTTATAGCACTGCGTTTTTTTGCAACTGGAAGTTTTCAGACGGTAGTGGGAGATGTTTTCCACGTGCATAAATCGTCTGTCAGCAGAGTGGTTCACCGGGTTGCGGGGGCTCTTTCCCGTCATTTAAACGCAACGGTCAAGTTTCCATCCCATCATGACCAGGAGGTCATTCAAACCAGTTTTTTTCGGAAAGCAGGTTTTCCTCGCATATGTGGTGTTATTGACGGCACACATATCAGAATACAGGCGCCCCAAACACACGAATACCAGTACGTAAACCGAAAAGGCTACTATTCAATTAATGTACAATTAGTGTGTGACCATCTCTGCAAAATTACAAATGTTGTTGCATCATGGCCCGGGAGTACACATGACTCCAGGATTTTGGCGGAGAGCAAACTAGGGAGTGATTTTGAAGCTGGAGTGCACACTGGTCTCCTGCTCGGGGACAGTGGTTACCCCTGCCGTCCATGGCTCATGACGCCCTTCATGAATCCCCGTAATGCTGCACAGGCATGTAATTAATTAATACGTATATTCCTATGAAGGTATAATTTGGTGCCTAAAAGATTTGCATGGAAAATGTTAATCAAATTGTGAGCATTAATGAAATATTAGCAGTAGTTTACTGAATTATAAATGTATTAAAATATGTACTTAAAATAGGTATGCACTTTCTATTGTGTTGCTGCTACACATTGTCAATTCTGTAACACCTTACCTGATTTGCGTATGTTTTAAAATAATCAAAGCCTCAAATATTTTGCACTCTGAAAGAAAATCTTTTATGCAATACTTCATAGTATTTATCTTAAAGGTATTGTAGGTAGAAATCCACAAAAATACTTTTTGTTCAAATTTGTTTAAATTGTCTTTATATATCAATGCATAATTAAAATGTAAGTACTCTGGAAAAGAAATTATAAAAATCGAGTGTCTGTAGTCCTCTCAGGACTGCAATAAACACAG
This sequence comes from Siphateles boraxobius, assembly GCF_051911475.1. Classification (NCBI taxonomy): domain Eukaryota; kingdom Metazoa; phylum Chordata; class Actinopteri; order Cypriniformes; family Leuciscidae; genus Siphateles; species Siphateles boraxobius. The sequence continues at coordinate 662,385 of NW_027509216.1, read as the reverse complement.
CTCATTATTCCATTAACTCCCACTCCCTCCCTACTCGGCTCCTTCCAAAGCCACTCCCCCAAAACACATGAACGCGCGATCCCGGCCGTTCGCTCAGCTGGAAGAGTCGGACGCGTTTACCAGCTGTACCAGATGTAGTGACATCATGTCAGAATCACAAGTAATAAAATAACTAACTTTATCAGTATGAATATAAACAATTAACATGGCTGTAAATACTCACTATCCAGCTCGCATATCGATACTGGTAAAGTTTAAAATATTTGACTAGCTCGTAACGGAATCAAACTCAATATAAGGCGAAGCTATATAGCTTCATTGATACACGTTTGCCGTTACTATCAGTTAAACTGCGATGAAGGTGAATTTTTAAGATTCATAACATAAGATTGTTTACAGATAAACTGAGTAACATACACTCAAACACCTTCTCACAACTGCATTGCAGACCCAAGATAATATAACACACACACACACACACAACATATATTGTATAGCACATACAGATACAACATAAAGACATAGGTAAACATATGTAGAGCATATAACAACAAACCAAACGTGAAAAAACGGAGCAGGTAGAGTTCACGGTGAAAATAGGAACACAGTTTAGGCAGAGGGTAAAGCTAGGTATAAAAATAGATCCCCTAAACTTTTTAACCTAAAGTTAGATTTGGCGAAATTAAACAAAACAGCTTTCAACTGCAGATAGGCCTATTGCTTATTTATCGTCTCAACCCTGGCTCACTAACAGTAACGTTATACCAGTCGACACCAAAGTTACACTGTCATAGCTAAGCCAGTACCGTTAGTTATGCTACGTAACGTTAGGTAGCTATATTAGGTAGCTACGTGTGCTAATGATACATGCTTCATGAAAAAATAAATGCCCTCAAAATGAAAACAGCAAGATTACCTGTCCAGCAGAAATAAAGCCATCATGGAGTCACTTTTCAGCCCCTTGAGATCCCTCAGTAGTCGCCGACGCTGGAAAGCCACGCCGATATTGACTCTCGTATGATTTCTTATTTATCCAAAGACTTTTTGTTCATAGCCTTTTCAAATACTGTCTTCCTTTTTTTAACCTGTCTGACTTCGCTGCCTCTACAGTATATGCAGGTAACGTTACTGAGAATTTTGACTGTTCTTTCTCTGCCATTATTGTTATTACTAGCTTCCGTGCCTCTTCAAACGGGTGCGCGCATTTGGGCTCCTCTTGTATCAGCAGAGGTGGTATCCATGGTAGCGAGGGAGAGTGACAGTCGCCCCAGCCAATCATTTCTTTCGTCCCGAATGGAATAATGAGCTGTGTTTATTACAGTCCTGAGAGAACTACAGACACTCGATTTTTATAATTTATTTTCCAGAGTACTTACATTTTAATTATGCATTGATATATAAAGACAGTTTGAAAAAAATTGGAAAAAGTATTTTTGGGGATTTCTACCTACAATACCTTTAAAGCACTGTTTATAGCCTACTGGTAAAAATCTTTATTATTTTTTCTTTATTTTTTTTACCCGATTAGGAAAAGTACAATAATGCGCTGACCCACACAAGGTCGATTATTGAGAGGACCATCGGACAGCTGAAGCGCAGGTTTCACTGTCTCCACAGCGAACTGCGTATTGAGCCTTCAAGGGCATGCAGAATTATTGTAGCGTGTGTTGTGCTCTTCAACCTTTCCAAGAGGTATTCTGCTATCGCAGAAGAGGATGAGCACGGGAATGAAGAGGGCTATGAGGAACTGCATCTGATTCAAAATCACGATTTCCAACAGGCTGGATATGCTGCTAGAGATGCCATTGTAAATGCTTTCTTTAACTGATAATATAGTTGTATTAATAGTAGTCATCTTAATAAGAAGAAATAAGAAGTAGTAGTAGTAGTAGTAGTAGTAGTAGTTTTTATTATTATAACACACACACACACACACAATCTGAAATCTAAAAAAACAATTGTCAAAAAATTACTCAATTGTAGTTATTGTTATTTTTCCTTCAGCCTTTAGCGGTAAAAGTTTGTTATTTAGAATAAAATTATAGAGCTCCTGATTTTCCGTCTCCTTCTTTAGTTTGTCAATCTCCAGCTGCAGTTTCTCCTTTTGAAGCTGCAGAACCTCTCTCTGCAGTTCCAGCACATCTTCTCTTGATTTGGCTGCAGGTGATATTTGCGGTCTTCTGAAATACGCAAGTAATGGGGAAAATTAAGAAAATCTTAAAAAATAATATTAAAGCTGTTCGTTGGATTAATTATAGGCTGAAGCAATAGTTAACATAAGTCATTACTTAGGGGTTGCCTGTATCGGCGTTCTGCTGACGATCTGATGGTGCTGAAGTTGTTTTTCAGAGTGCTGCAAGGGTCTAAATGTGACATTAATGTCAGTTAAATCATTATGTTATAACGTATTATGTCTCTAATGATGTCAAAATAATAATGTATCCTCTAAGCCACTGTTATTATATGATGATACAGGAAAATAACTTAATGCCTCACTCTATGTTACACTGTTGCACTGGTTCAGCTTCACTCTCTAAACCGCCACAGATGCCAGACAGGACAGGTGAGTCAGCTCCAATGATGTTTTGTACCATTATAGTACAGTCCGACAACTCAGCCGGTGGGGGTCCTCCACCTGTTGGTCAGTTTTGTAATCGTTAGGTCTTAACACTGTACAGCAATAAAGCGCACTCTTCACCAGGGTGCGGTGCTTACAATCTTAAAAGCGTAGCGCTAGTCTTGCTCAATCTTACCTGTTTTGTTGGCTTCTTTCTTATAAGCGCTCAACTCTTTTTTAAGATTCCTTGCGTTGATTTTTTCCGTTATTTCTTCCCACTGTTTCTGTTTTTTTGCAGCAGTTACATGGGGATTTAGTTTGCTTTTCAAAATTGTTTTTCTTTTATCATATTCGTCAAGAAGAATGCATTTCTCCTCCTCTGTCCAATTAGGCTTTCTTTTTTTGTTTTCTTTATCCATTCCGATATCCTAGCCTACTTTATTAGCCTACTTTATTTGATGAAAACGCGTAATTGCTAGTGTTAGTGTTTTGCGTATCTATGGCAACAACAGACTTTTATAACGTGAATCCAGGATCGCTGTCGTGAAACACTTAAATGTTTCCCTTACCTAAGAGAACCGTTGATGAGATTATATGCAACACCCTTAAGTTATTCTCTTAGGTAAGGGGAAATCGCCCCTTAAGTATCACACTTAAGGGAAAAACTTAAGGTGCTTTATGCAACCGGGCACTGGTCATGCGGTGTGTTCCAAGGGGGAGCACAGAGCCTGTCGTGGGGTTCCTCCGGTCAGGGCTGAAGTGGTGGAGGGGGTGGTGTTTTGAGGGGTGTCCCTGCAGTGGCTCTATGGGGTGTCCATGAGGTCGCTGCGGTGCGCTGGAGCTGCGGTTGAGTGCGATGTCCTTCAGGGTTTTGGCAAAAATGGGGACTGTCCTTCTGTGGAGGTGGACATGGTCATATAGGCTGCTGAGATTCAGTGTGGGGTGCTGAGCCAGGTGTACGTTGGGCTTTAGGGCACAGTCTCTGGATACTCTAGCATTTATATGCCTGATGGTGTCTGGGTGGAAGTCCGAGCGCAGTAGCAGGGTGGAGAGGATGATTTTGGAGTTGGGGAAGTTGGAGGATGCCTTCTCAGTCACGTTTATGAGAGCTGCAGCTACTCTCTCTCGCTGAGCTCTGAGGTCGTTGGTGCCGGTGTGGATGATGATGTGGCTAGGGGAACCCAGCTGCTCTTCACACAACAGCTCCAGGGCCTTCTGTGTGTTTGGGCACCATACTTTTTTGACATTTTTTCTCGGAAACAGTCTCTTTTCATCGATAAACTTGCCATTGGAGTCCATGAGGAGTATAATCTGAGGCTGTGACTGGCTGTAGGAGTCAGATGCAGGAGGGCTGCTGGGCCGGGTCTCTGTGCTCGCTGGAGAAGGAGTCTCCTCTGAGCTCTGCTGTTCTCCTCTCTGTGTCGGCTGCTTCTCCACAGCTGACAGCTGTATTATGTGGGACTCTCTGTCCTCTCTCAGCTTTCTCAACTCTTCCCTCATTACAGACAGCTGATTGCTGTACTCCTCTCCCTGTTTTTTCATTTCTTGAGTTTCTTTCTTAAGCATTTCGATTTCTTTCCTGTAATCCTCTTCTTTCTTTGTTGGATCAGTCTCCTTCACTACTCTATGCATCTCCTCTCTCAGCTGCACCAGCTCCATCTCTCTGAACTTCTCCTTCATGTCGCTGATGATGGTGTGTAGAAGGAAGATCTCCTCACTGTCGTCCCGGTGTTCCGGAAAATTGAGTTCCCCTGTTTCCCCTTCAGCGCGCATGCGCAACAGCAAGACGAAAATCATGATCTCACGTCATTATTCCGCGCAAGCTCCTTGTGCATCGCGGTGTTTTTACTTATTCTCCATCACAGTAATGTATATTTTACGCTGTTTGTTTGCTAATTCGCAATTACATGCAGGTTTTAAAGCATAGAATGTAAATTTTCAGATGTTTATGGCTCAATCAGATGTAGATAACGTTACATCGTACTTGCTAATTCTAGTTATACGTTCTTTTTTATTATTATTATTTTTATTACTGTGTGTCGTTTTGCTGAAGACATAAATAAACTATATTGCACTGCACAAATAAGTAATCTGTGTTGTTATTGTATTGATCAGTCTCTTACACTGAGCACACAGGGGGAACCGTTTTACCCGCTGGCCCAGAAAAAGTGGTTCTCCCATGAAATATTACATTTTCAGTATTCATAACACACTGCAGTGATGCTGGTGATGTATTTAATTGTCATCTTCATGTGTAAACACTCATCCATCGATCAGTCTCTTACACTGAGTGGATCCCACCATATTATATTCCCGCCAGATTTCTTTTTACCCATCCCCCACCTACGCACATTTGACTTTATAACACAAACGCGCACTTTTATTGACTCTCATTATTGCTTATCACAAATAACTAATATCTGATTTATAATCTCTCATGGTATGCACAGTGCACGGTACACGCATGCGCTACTGGTTATCGGCTTATAGTAAAATAATGAAAAAAGGTTTTTATTTTATTCCTTGCGTTTGAATGAGATCGAAGCATTTATGAGGTAAGTTTTGCTGTGCTATTTTTTTTTTTTTTTTGGTGTTGTATTTAGTATATTAAATACTATGATGCATTTTTGTCATGATTAATAACATTACTGCCATTATTTTTTAGTAAATTATGGTGATTGTTTCCTACTACTTATTATAGTGATAATTATAGTGATTGTTTCCTTTCCTACTAATTATTCCGATTGTGTAGCTCATTTAAATAGTTCTACATTACAAGAAGTCTAAACACTTTAAGTAAGATTCAATTTAGACCTTTTTTATTTTCAGAATGGATCCTACACAATACAAGGAAATATTAAACTACAAAAGTAGTGGAGAGTACCCCGAGAAATTATCGAAAGCAGAAAAGTATGTCATTCGGCGACGTGCTCATCACTATGTTGTCCAGGGTAAGACTGTAACTTACAGTTATTTATATTTTTCATGTATCCAACAATATTTGGCATTGCTATTAGCATAAAACACATAAATGTTAGCGCTGCAGGTGTCCAGTTTTCACTACAGCCAGAGGCGTCATTCCCCATTCCAACCTAGGGGGCTTGTGCCTGTGCTAGAGACAGACGCGCTCAGTGCTCGTCATATAACTGTTCAGTGTTTTCAAACATATAGCCTAGTTTATCTTATGTTTCTGTCTGACATTTAAATACAGATAAGTACTTTTATGCTTGTGAAGGTGACTAAAAAATGTGTTCAAAAGTCACGTAACACAGTCTCATGGATTTAAATAATAAATAAATACTCGTTCCCTAACTCGGGGAACTGAGGTTACGTGAGTAACCGAGTAGTTATTTTTATTTTGGTGTTAGTTGATACTTCGAGGTACGTTTTTTTCAACATGAAACACAAATAGTTCTGTTGTTAGGAAAAAGAAAGGTGACCTCTTAAAAATACTAAGTGCATGACATCCATGATTTTTAAAAAAAAAAAATTAATAGATGGAGTACTGTTTTATATCCGCCATAAGTGCACAGAAAAACAGTTGAAAGTAAAGGTGGTCAGAGGTGCTGCAGAAGCAGACAGCATTTTTAAAGAATTCCATGCCAGTGGGGCAGGTGGGCATAGTGGCAAGGAGAAGACAATACATGCCATTTCTAGCAGATATTATTGGCCAGGGATGTCAGTTGACATCGAAAACTGGGTGAGTTTTACTGACATTTTGTTACATTGTATAAACAGTGCCAGTTCCTATAAAAAAGTATGAAATAATTACTAAATAATGTTTTTTATTCCTCTCTTCAGATTAAACTGTGTTTTGCGTGCCAGGCGAATAGACCTATCAAACTCCAGGAAGAGTACACTCCAATAATTGTGAGTCGTCTTCTTCTTCTTCTTCTTCTACAAATGTTGTCCAAAAATACATTGACTGCTTTGTTTGTGTAGGTGACTGAACCATGGGAGTTGGTAGGCATGGACTTAATTGGCAAGTTGTCAATGACTTCAAGTGGGAATCAGTACATTTGCGTACTTATTGACTACTTTACAAAGTGGGTGGAGGCTTATCCACTTGTCTCCAAAACAGCTGAGGAGGTTACAACGTGCGTTGTAAAAATGTTTTATCGTTTCGGGGCGCCGAAAAGAATACTCACTGACCAAGGCAGGGAGTTTGTGAATCAGGTTTGTATTTGCATTTGCTCATCTGTTTACTTTATTATTAATGTTGTTATATATTTTTTTATTATACCAATATATTTATTTTCTCTAGATCAACAAAGAAGTTTGTTCTTTGTTCGGTATACAGCGCAGTCTTTGTTCACCGTACCATCCACAAACCAATGGGCTAGTGGAACGAATGAATTGCACAATTCAGAGGTAAGATTAGTAATTGTAAAAGTTTAAGTATTTATTCGTCCATACAAACTTGATGCATGAAATATAGGGGCTTTCTTTTTTTCTTATATTTTTATTTATTTAATTTTTTAGAATTTGAAAGAAATGAAAGACTGTTTGATAAGTGTAATATTGTAATTAAATTGTAGTCCTTGAAAACCAAAAATAGTGCTTGAAAACTCCTTGAAATCGCTGGAATTTCAATTTACAGTATCTGTATGAACCCAGCAAATAATACCTACAGTGGTGGCCTATGGGGCCTGAGCATAAAGAAAAGGCAAACAAGTTATACAGAGAAAGGGATGAATGACTGAAGATGCACAATATACACCTATATGTTAAGTGGACCTGATAACATGGACAATGAGTGTTCATACATTGGTAGACATGAGTGCGGTTCATAGTACTTTAATAAAGCAGTGTTTTGTTTCAGTTATACTCCTCCTGGCCAAACATATAAGCAGTAGCCATATAGCATTAAAGTAGAATTGTTTTGTTTTTTTCCAGCGCGCTTGGAAAACTGTGTCAAGACAAACCACAAACATGGGACAAATACCTTGATGCTGTGCTCTTTAACATCAGGTCCAAAAAACAACTGACTACACAGTATTCACCATTTTATCTGATGTTTGGAAGAGAGGCACGCTACTTCTCAGAAGTTCCTGAATCTTTTAGTGTGAGTTAATTCACTGCATCTTGTTTTAATAATTTTTTAATATCTACTTTTATAAATATACAATTTCCTATTATTGTCTAGGTAACTGAAACAGTGGAAGATGTGCTCCAGGAAGAGCTAATCAAGCCCACAATACAGATGCAGGACAAAGTGTATGAGGCAGTTAATAAAAATATGCAAGCCTCCAGGGAAAAAAAAAAAGCAAAAAAAAAAAGCTTCAAGGGCTGTAATTCACACCTTTGTTCTTGGGGAAAAGGTGCTCAGAAGGAACATCCGAAGTCAGCAGAGGAAAGGAGGGAAGTTAGACAGAGATTTTCTGGGGCCCTTCATGATTGCTTCCTTACAAGGCAAAAGTGCAGACTTAATTAGTGATGATGGAGTGGAATTCAAAAAAATAAATCTAGATCACTTGGTCCCATTTGTGGAGGAAGTAGCTCGAGTTCCTCACAGACTCAGAAGGTCTGACACAGTGAACCCAGCGCCTCCGGTCCCAGGCACAGTGCCTCTGGTCCAAAGCCCAGCGCCTCCGGTCCCAGGCACAGTGCCCCTGGTCCAAAGCCCAGCGCCTCCGGTCCCAGGCACAGTGCCCCTGGTCCAAACCCCAGCGCCTCCGGTCCCAGGCACAGTGCCCCTGGTCCAAAGCCCAGCGCCTCCGGTCCCAGGCACAGTACCCCTGGTCCAAACCCCAGCGCCTCCGGTCCCAGGCACAGTGCCTCTGGTCCCAGGCACAGTGCCTCTGGTCCAAACCCCAGCGCCTCCGGTCCCAGGCACAGTGCCTCTGGTCCAAACCCCAGCGCCTCCGGTCCCAGGCACAGTGCCCCTGGTCCAAAGCCCAGCGCCTCCGGTCCCAGGCACAGTGCCCCTGGTCCAAAGCCCAGCGCCTCCGGTCCCAGGCACAGTGCCCCTGGTCCAAACCCCAGCGCCTCCGGTCCCAGGCACAGTGCCCCTGGTCCAAAGCCCAGCGCCTCCGGTCCCAGGCACAGTACCCCTGGTCCAAACCCCAGCGCCTCCGGTCCCAGGCACAGTGCCTCTGGTCCCAGGCACAGTGCCTCTGGTCCAAACCCCAGCGCCTCCGGTCCCAGGCACAGTGCCTCTGGTCCAAACCCCAGCGCCTCCGGTCCCAGGCACAGTGCCCCTGGTCCAAAGCCCAGCGCCTCCGGTCCCAGGCACAGTGCCCCTGGTCCAAACCCCAGCGCCTCCGGTCCCAGGCACAGTGCCCCTGGTCCAAAGCCCAGCGCCTCCGGTCCCAGGCACAGTACCCCTGGTCCAAACCCCAGCGCCTCCGGTCCCAGGCACAGTGCCTCTGGTCCCAGGCACAGTGCCTCTGGTCCAAACCCCAGCGCCTCCGGTCCCAGGCACAGTGCCTCTGGTCCAAACCCCAGCGCCTCCGGTCCCAGGCACAGTGCCCCTGGTCCAAAGCCCAGCGCCTCCGGTCCCAGGCACAGTGCCCCTGGTCCAAAGCCCAGCGCCTCCGGTCCCAGGCACAGTGCCCCTGGTCCAAACCCCAGCGCCTCCGGTCCCAGGCACAGTGCCCCTGGTCCAAAGCCCAGCGCCTCCGGTCCCAGGCACAGTACCCCTGGTCCAAACCCCAGCGCCTCCGGTCCCAGGCACAGTGCCTCTGGTCCCAGGCACAGTGCCTCTGGTCCAAACCCCAGCGCCTCCGGTCCCAGGCACAGTGCCTCTGGTCCAAACCCCAGCGCCTCCGGTCCCAGGCACAGTGCCCCTGGTCCAAAGCCCAGCGCCTCCGGTCCCAGGCACAGTGCCCACGGTCCCGGTCTGTGATATTGAGAAAAGTAAGTTGCATCTTAAATATAGTATTTAATATAGTATCTCACGCTCCTGCATCCAGTGCTTCACAGCTGGAACTTCCAAAGGCTCACCTGACCAGGGAAACAAGGATGGTTGGTAACTGGGTATACACTGGAACGGTGTGAGACCGGTGGTGGCTTGACTGAGAGAGTTTTGTGTATACTCAGCCCAGGGTAGGTATTTGTTCCAAACAAGAGTTTGGACGTTACCAGAGGTCATATTGAACGTTACCTCTGGTAACGTCCAAACTCTTGTATCTTGCACTCAGTTTACCCATTTGATTGTGTTTGAGTCCTTGACGATATGGCCACAGACAAATGTCCCTGCTTCAGATGAAATAGTTAATCATGTACTGAAGAGAGCGTTAGCAGGTGCATCTAGTGCTGATGGAATGGTTGAATCCGTGACAATTATAATATATTATGTATTACAATTATATTATATTTTTTCAGTTCTGAACCAAGGTAATTTATTGTTATTGTTGTAATTTATTCCTTACATAATTTTCACAGGCATCAATTCAATTTGGTCTGGCAAAAATGTTTGTGTCCTGATGGCCAAAATTGGGCCATACAAAATTTTTGCCATGGACATATCAAAGGTTGCACCTGGCAGGAAAGTGGAGAGTGAGGTACAGTATTCAGCATTTTCAGTCTAAAGAATACTAATATACAGTATATAAAACATTTACACACACACACACACACACACACACACACACACACACACACACACACACACACCTACACACACTAACACACACACACACACACACACACACACACACACACACACACACACACACACACACACACACACATATATATTCAAAACATGTTACAATCCAGGACCAATGTAACACCAATATGTTTGTTTCTCTGAAGGTTATTAATGCACACATTTTTATGTTGGTGAGGAAGCATAACCAGGATAACGAGGACCAGGCATACATGATAGACTCCTACGCAATGACCCAAATATGGGAATGGGTCATATCACACCTTAAGCAGGGTAACTTTATCGGACTGAGACTATGTAATAAATATTTTACAAAACAATGTCCTTATCTGATTTAACAATCTTTTCTAATGATGATTCTTTTTCTTCATTGGTTCTTTTCTGTATTGCTTTATTAATTTGATTTAGTAATCTGTTTTTATTATTATTGTTATTTTAGTGTGATCCACGCCAGTATAAAGTTCTTCTGAGTGTGATAAATGAGCATGATCACTGGACTATTGCTGTGAGTATCCATGAATACACCTCACAATGAAGTCCATAGAAAGTTGCAATCAAATCTCATTAAACTTGTATCAAATGTAAGTCTTGCAAATATGTGTAACGTTTAATGTCCAATGATGATGAAGGTAAACAAGGTACTAAACAACAAAACATTTTAGTCAATAAAGCAAAACAGATAATCCAACGTTAGCAAACAGAGACTACTTTTCTCAATCATTTGTGAAATAAAAGCAACAGTTTAGAAAATTATTTCAATATGTAGCAACTAATATACATGTTGTGATTTGTTAATTTTCAGGCCATTTATCCATCCCAAAAAAGAACAATTTTTTTGGATCCTATGGGAGAATCATCACGCAAACTGCACAAGTGCCTGGAAACCACTAAGTAACAAATGCAAAGAATATTTACTATCTTTCTTATAGGTACAATGGAATTGTTACATGAATTTATCAATTTTCTTTGTAGAGCCTTTATGAGGAGTAAAGGCTGCAAAGTGTCAAGGTGGACGTGTGACACAGTTCATCACCCTGTGCAACGTGACGGCACATCTTGTGGTGTTTTTGTATGTAAGATAAGCATAAAATAGATTGTTAGATTGTAATAAGTGTGTTTAGTTATGTTTATTTGAAATACTACTTTTTAGTTTTCAGAAAAACTCCTGACAGGCCAGTCAATAGTCTTCGCAAACACAGAAAAGGCAGTAAACCTTTTAAGAAAAAACTTGGCAATGAAGCTTATGCAGGAATCAGGTAACTGCTGGTAAAGGGGTATTACTTTAACAGAATGCAAAAAAGTTCAGTTTCCAATGAGTATAAACAGTGCATTACATATCGACAAGTACAAATATTCTTGTTCTTTATGTTTAAGCACATTGTGTTTTGTAATATTATGATTTAATTAAAGAAGAAATGGTCAACTAATGCTAGAAACCTATGCAATTCTAGTGTTTCGGTATAGTAAAACATGCACAAATCAGAATAAATTCCAAAAGTCTTTTTTAGTAAGAATAGGAGAAATATGCAGGTGACAAATCAACAGAGCAACTGCACAAAGAAACAAAGGGCTTAAATACACAGATAGAGAAAATTAACTAGAACAGTAACAGGTAGGCCTATGCCATTCAATTAAAAACCAAGGAACACAGACAAAACTGGACATAAACAGTTAATGCTATTATAATGAGTAAGTATATTTTTGAATATAATGTTAGCATTGTGATACTTACATTTGCTCATTCTTTTCTGCTTCCAACACGTCAACATTGAGAACTGACTGTTCACCTGCTAACCTATATATACCACCCCCCTGATATGTGCCACTGTAGCAAGATAATGTTATTCACTTCACCTGCCAGTGGTTTTAATTCTATGGCTGATTGCTTTATGATTAATCCAGTGTCTAAATGTTATTGACACTCTGTACACTTTTGTAGAAGATTTGAGTGATCTCTGTAGGTTCTGTGGAGAAGAAAATCCAAGTGACCCAGTCTTGCCACCTGCTTGGGTAATGGGACTTTTTTTAAATTAGTTTTTAGTTTATTTATTTTAAAAATAGTTGTAACAGATTAATCTAATCTAATGTTGAAATAAAATTATTTTGTGACATTATATTTTATGATCATTCAGATTGCCTGTGATGGATGTGACAGGTGGTACCACCAGTCATGTGTTGGCAACCCACCAGCAGAGGCAGATTATTATTGCCCAGCTTGCACTACATAGACCAAGGTAAATTATAGACCAAGATTTTCCCTTATCTTGTTTAGGCTCTCTATCCTGCACATGTTCTCTGACACAACTGTAAACTATCATTTATCGCAGTGTTCATCCACTGCATTTGCGCTCATGAAAATTACACCTGTTGATCCTTTGCTATGATCTTTCTGCTATTTAAGTCTCTGTTTTTCCACCTCTTTGTCAGTTTATTGTTTGACTGTGGTGTGCATGCTATTTATAGATGCTCTACTTTGTGATTTACCCACCTTGTCCAGTCTAGCCTAGTCCTGTCCTTTCCTGTCTTGTGTGTCCATCGTGAGCTCTGCTCAGTGAAGCTGCCTGCAAGACTGCTTCTCTGTGCTACTGAGTCTGCGCTCATATGTCCCTAAGTGTATCCTGTCTACCATCATATCTCTTACACTCCGCTTGGTTGCTGCCAGGCCATTTTTGAGTTTCCTTCTCTAGTTCTGCGTCCGCCAAGATGGCCGGTGAATGGCAGACTGCCAGACTGCCTTATGTCACTGAACAGTAAATCTCAGTAACCAGCTTTCGCTTTTTGGTCCTTTCTCCACATTGCGACAAAGCTGAATTGTGAGTTTTCGAAAGTGTGTATGTTGTTGAAAGTATGTAAAGTGTGTAGGTTTTGTGTTTTTGTTTAATAAAAAATGTTTATAGTTTAACAGATTCAGTGTATTGTTATACATCCCCTATTATACACTTAAATACATCACCAGCATCACTGCAGTGTGTTATGAATACTAAAAATGTAATATTGCAGGGGGGGGGACCACTTTTTCTGGGCCAGCGGGTAAAACGGTTCCCCCTGTGTGCTCAGTGTAAGAGACTGATGGATGGATGACAGTGTTTACACATGAAGATGAATAATGACGTGAGATGATGATTTTCGTCTTGCTGTTGCGCATGCGCGCTGAAGGGGAAACAGGGGAACTCAATTTTCCGGAACACCGGGACTGCTCAGTTGTGGACTGATGGCTGGAGGTCGAGGTGTCTCCTGCATGCTTCTGTGTATTAGGGCTGATCTTGTTCAGCTGAGCTTTTTCTTTAATTTGCAGGAAATCCTTTTCAAATTGTTTCAGCTTCCCCTGAATCATTACAGTCCCATTTTTATATAGGTTCGCTGTTATCGTGACATCTGAATCTGAATCCTCCCCTTCTTTAATCTGCAGTTTCCATCCATTACTGATGCTCTTTCTGATTACTGTGGGGTAATGATGTCTGATCGCTGAGTGCCAGGCTTCGGGGTCTTCTGTGTAGAATATTGTGTTACTGACCTCTCCATTCCTGTACAAGTCTGAGTACAGGGTTTCTGGGTTGTCCTTGAGGAGCTTTTCTTTATGTTTTTTCTTTAGGATCTCATTGGTAGCTTTGGATGGGTATGTTATAGGGACTGATTCTGTCATTTTTCAAATATTCTGACAGTTGCTGGCAGTTTGTTGTTGTTGTTGTTGTTTTATGAATGTTTATATCTACTGGAGTTAGCCCTTATATTGTAACTTAATTAAATCACAGTTTTTGGGCAAATCTTTCTCCAAAACAAAGGTTGTTGATTGTAGATATTTTCTGTACTCACTCTGAGTTTCTCTTTTCCTCTCTCTCTCGTGGCAGTTGTGGGGCCTTTAAGCCTTAGTTCTGTCAGCCTTCTGTCTGTTGGTTGTCAGCTAGTTGTCTTCTGCTGAATTTTCTTGATCAGTTCAATGTCCTTTTGTAGTTAATATGTTGCAGAAGGTCTTATTTTATAAAGTTTTATAAAAACTGATTGTCTGTCTTGTCTTAAAACAACATTTAAAAAGCAAAAAATCAGGAGCTCATTTTCTTGCTGCTGCTGCTGAACGGAACTTCCCCTCACTCTCAACTCTCAAGAACTTCTCTCTCTCTCTCTCTCACTCTTAGGGCCTGTTAGTTTGATGCACATCCAATGGACTGTTAAGTTTTGAACACTAATGTTAGAAAATATTTCACAAAGCTATCTATCCGACGATGTTCATGATATCTGCCGAGTGCTTCGAGAGAGTCTGCCCATCAAATATACATCTGATCTGGTTCATCTAATTTTATTTTCGATTTTGGCTTCCAAGGATTATAAAAAGAAGATGTGAGGTAAAACTATTAAAAACTAGCCGCGTTCGTCTAACGTTAGTGCTTCATCTTTTTCTTCACAGCGCGCTGTCATTTCTCCAAATGACAGCGCGTTGTGAAGAAAAAGAGGAAATTCTCCCTAACGTTAAACCCAAACTGCACTGAGCACAATCAGTGATTGTTGTAAAATTGCTGATTCTAAATTGCGGGAGGTGTTTGACTGTAAAAAGTGCTATTATAAACACAATGATCTGCGCAAGAGACGTTGACCCTGTTCCCATGGCGGCGCGCGCTCGGAAACGGACTGCAACTAGACAAGCGAACTATATTTTGGGTTTCATGTGCGCGTCTAAACGATTAAATACAGACAAAAAAAAAACCGAATGCGTCTTCTATATTCCACATGTCTCTGTTGATTCATCAGACGTAGATAAACGAACACAGGCCACACAACAGCTGGAACCGGCATTTTCTGAATGAAAATAGTAGTAGACACGTTAACGCTGCGTGTGACGTAGTGAGGTTTGCTGCGCGTGACGTAGTGAGGTTTGCCGCGCTAATTTGCATATAGTGGTGTCCCATTTCATAGGGAAAGATCTTCAACTCCACTTCCCTTGTTGAGGGGACTTTAATTTCGAGGGCACTCAAAACCAAGTGGAAGTTTTAAGGGGGGAGAAATGGGACAGGGTCTTAGTCTCACTCTCACTCTCACTGTCAGTCTCACTCTCAGTCTCTCTCTCTCTCTCTCTCTCTCTCTCTCTCTCTCTCTCTCTCTCTCTCTCTCTCACACACACACACTATCTCTCTTTATTCCTCTCTTCCAGAAGCCTGGTGTTTTCAAGTAGCCTAAGTATTGCATTTTTTTATTTAAATCTTGTTCTGTTTTGGTTGTGTGAAAGAAGTTCTTCACAAAATCTGTCACTCTCTTACTTTATCTATAATAGAAATGATAGGCCAGGGGTCAACCAGGCGAAACTGTACGGTCTGCCATACAGATCTAAATGTGGCCTGCAAAACTTGCAACACATGCAAGAAAGAACAGCCACATAAGCTGAGGCTAGAAAAGAAACTAAAAAGATTTGATCAGAAGAGGGAGAGCTGGGTTCAAATGCAAAAAAATAATCGGACTACCTCTCATATACAGGATGAAGCTGTGTTGTTGGTATGCAATTTCTTGTATTGTTTTTATGCAGGTTATTTTCCAAATGTTGCTAGATATATTTTTAAATAATATATGTAATTTTGTATGTGTGTCCTTGTATTTTTAGCTCGAAAAATTGCAGGCCCTGGGGTTAAGGGGGTTTTTACTTCTCTCCAAGCCTGGATAAAAGCCAAACAATTGGGTGTCTGAGGTTTTGGCACCCCGCTGCCAGCTGAGTGAGACATCACACACATGCCTTGAAAGAATTAAGGGCATGTATGATATTGTTATTCAAGGTAAGAATATTCTGTTGTTTATTTAAAAAAATTTTTGTGTGAGCATATCAGTGAACACCCCAGACCAGTCGGTGAGTTTCACGTATTTGTAAACGAAAGTTTAATACAGAGATACAGAAATTGTCAGTTACAGCATTACTGCCTTACTTAAAAACTGGATCAATATATTTAATGTCAGCTTGAGATCTTCATTTGTCACATTGTCTCACAGTAAAATGTGGACTTCACATTCCTCATTTTTGAGTTACTAAGACAAAATCAATTTATGCTTTAAAATAGAATTGTCTCAAAAACTGAGCAGTTGGCCTAACTTTCTGATAAATGTAAATCCAACCCAAAAATGTAAAACACTTTGGAGTCTTGTGCACACCAAACAGTGATTCATGTCAGAAACATAACAGATTATAGAATTTTCTTGACTTAAAATAACAATTAAGGCTTTCCTTGCATTGTAGTTGACTAACATTAGACAACTGTGATGTAATGAAAAAACTCCACTAAAACACAGCCATTGGAAAACAGCAACAGGAGTCTTAATGTGTGTCTTTGTGTCTACAGTTCCTCTGCAGAACCAAAACGTCTCATTGCATATTTACTTTTTGTGTTACAGTGGAAAGAAGTGGCCATTGGAGTGGGTGGCGGATATGGGCACTTGTTAGTGCTCACGTCAGGTTGTGGAGCACTTTTTTTTGTGTGTAGTTTGCCTTTCTTTCTTCTTACTGTTGTGAAAATAAACGGTTCTTGCGACTGGACCCTTTCTAAAATATTTTTTTTTACGTATTTTAAATGTTTCTCTATATTTAACAGATGAAGTTGTGGAAGGAGGCTGTCCTGCTCCCACTATCGTGCGGCCGAATAAAAGGAAAGGTGTGTTGATGTAATGTGTGTAATCCATACATTGGGATTTATATTAATTGTTGTGAGTCTTCATGAAGGCTGTATTTGCATTTGTAAGTGGCTGTGGTCTATTAGGTTTGGGCGATGTCCAAATTAATATGTTCAATTGTTTATTTAACAGTAGGGCTGAACAACTAATCAAAATCTTATCGAACCCGCAATATGACCTACTGCAATTTTCAAATCACAGGAGGTGCAATATTTGTTAAAGGCAAAATTTGTGTTAAAATACCATTTTAAATGAAATATTGTGGCGCTGCAGAGATGTCCTGGGCCTACACATCATATTCTACAGCTCTTTGTTAGATACAAATCCTTGCAGAAATCCCAACATAAACATTTAAATATGTTGTTATTACCTTGTTTAACAGTGGAAGTTGTGGATGGAGGCTGTCCTGCTCCCGCTACAGTGCGGCCGAAAAAAAGGAAAGGTATGTTGATGTACTGCTTGTCCAGCTTTCTGTATAGGAGTGTGGACTGAATGCCACAGAATTGATTAGTGTGAGCTGTAGTACCTTGCTACAGTCTTCTGGCAATTATTTGGCAACATAATAGCATAGTCAGAAAGTAACATACATGTTTTTGCTTTTGGTTTTGGTTTTCACAGTCAAAAGCATGTTAGTCTTTGCTATGATTTGAATTCATGGATTTAACTTGTCTTTGTTTGCCAATATATTTATTACAAATGCCCAACCCTAAAGTTTGTGTTGATTACATTTACAGTAAATTACCAGTGTTCAATACAACTTCTGTACCATAATAACTACAATAAAAAAACTGTAACTAAGTACAACCCATTCTAGCTAAATAACCAGGCAGGCACTCCAGGCAGATGCTCAGACACAAGCAGATGAGGGAGAGCCCTGACACACTGTTTGCTGAACTACAGGACCACAGTGCCATGAACAACCTGCTCTTCTACACCGAACACAGCCCTTTGTGGCACGCTGCCTTCTGTCAACATCTCACCTTCACCAAGAAAAGAGGCATCTGTAAAGGCAGACAGATCTTAGCATTTGCTGAAAAAAATTATGAAACAAGATTTTTGACCCTGAACTTGTATCAAAATGGCACTGTCATGATCCAGGGATCAGAGTCTGCTCTCAAGGTCTTCATCAAGGATTTTGAACTAATAAAAACACTGGCCCTATCTGATGAAGCGGACAAGAATATGAACATTGATGCCTCCTCTGGAAGAGCAGTCCAAAAGATGACATTGACTTCAGCAACTGCGATCCCATCTCCAATGTCAAGAATGAAAGACAATTTTTCACTTCTGGAAGTAGAAGTAGTGGAGATAAAAGAGTTAATACTGTCCCACCTGAAAGACAACAACATGGAACAAGCGACAATCGGGAGAGACACACGCTCTTATCCTGACTGACTCGAATGGGAAATATGTCAGTGAGAAACTCCTATTACTAAACATGAGAGCCAAGAAAATCTGGTGTCCAAACACAAGAAGTGCTTTTCAGATCCTGTCTGAGAGTAAACATGAAAACTACAGGCACATCATAATCCACACAGGGACAAATGATTTGAGGGCCACGAAGGGCCGTGTGGCTCCTGTGATGAGAGAGGTGGCGATCACAGCCACACAACGTTTCCCAGAGGCTAGAATAACTCTGTCCACACTGCTGCCACGCACCGACGTGCCGTTTCACGTGATCCACAGGAATAATGTGGAACTCTCCAGAAGCTGCGCACTTATTCCTAATGTTCATCTCGCCCATCACAAAGACATACAGCCTCATCATATGTATGATTACGTACATCTAAATAAGCAAGGAGTGAAAGTCTTCGCCAGAGTGCTGAAAAGCACAGCTCTTGGAAACACAGCAAGAAACAGCAGAAACTTCGATAACAAGAGAAGCTCTCAGCCACCGAGAAGCCCTCGTCCTCCATCACAACACAAGAGCTACACAACACCGAGAAGCCCTCGTCCTCCATCACAACACAAGAGCTACACAAGACAGAGAAGCCCTCGTCCTCCATCACAACACAAGAGCTACACAACACCGAGAAGCCCTCGTCCTCCATCACAACACAAGAGCTACACAAGACAGAGAAGCCCTCGTCCTCCATCACAACACAAGAGCTACACAACACCGAGAAGCACTCGTCCTCCAGCAGAGCCCAGACCGGCCCCCGGACCTGCATCACAAGACAGGAGCTACGCAGCGGCCGCTCAACAACCCCAGAACCCTGCAGCCGCTGAACTCAACCAGATAAGACATCTGCTGAACATCATCTGCTCCAGACTGAGGACATAACCTGCATAACACACACACACACGCACACATATATACACACACACACATTATAGAAGCACCCATGAAATCTTTTAAAATCAGTAGTTGGAATATACAAGGTCTGCACTCTTCTACGTTTGGTAATAAGACTGCAGACCAAGACTTACTCAGCAGTGTAACTGGTATGGACATCTGTATCTTTCATGAGACGTGGTGTCGTAGTAATGAGACTTTACAGTGTCCAATAGGTTACAAGGAAATTATGGTTCCTTCATCAAAAAATTCCAAAATAAAATGTGGCCGAGACTCAGGTGGAATACTTATATGGCACAAAGATGATCTAAAACATTCGATTAAAATTGCTAAAAGTGGAAAATCTTCTATTTGGCTTGAATTGAAATACATCATTTCACAGTCCAGTCTTTACCTCTGTGCCGTCTATATTCCCCCTCATGACTCTCCCTATTACGAAGAGGACAGCTTTCCAACATTACAGGCTGACATCTTACACTTTCAGTCCAGAGGAAATGTCCTCGTCTGCGGAGACTTAAACACCAGAACAGGGCGAGAAATTGATTATGTAAATATTGTAGATAATGACCACATCCTCAATGAAACCACGTTTCATTCCTCATTGAATATCACACCAAGAAACAGCTATGATAACTCAGTGAACATTAATGGAAAACAAATGTTAAAACTCTGTAAAGGTTTAGGTCTCTACATCATCAATGGCAGGACTCGTGGAGATACTTTAGGTAGATTCACTTACTGCTCCAGATTAGGAACCAGTGTGGTTGATTATTCAATAACAGATATTGACCCAAGCTTTATTAATGCCTTCATAGTCAGACCTCAGCTCCCGATCTCCGATCACTGCCAAACTGTGCTTTATCTGAAACCCCCGTGTGAAATAACTAAAACTTCTCCACTTGATTCTGAAAAACTGTTTCCTTTGAAACCTAAACTCAAATGGAATCAATCCAACTCGGATCAATTCAAAGAAAATATGAAAAGTCCTACAATATTAAAAATGCTTGATGAATTTATGTCCACCGATTTCACTTTAGATATTAATGGAATAAATTTAGCAACAAAAAACTTAAATTACATATTCAAAACATTGATGACTCTATCTAACATTAAACAGCAAAGCAAACATAAAACAGATCAACAGAGAATAAGAAAGGATGTGTGGTTCGATGATGAATGTGCAGGTCTCAGAAAAGAGTTGAGGAGACTCTCTAACAAAAAGCACAAAGACCCGTACAGCCAGACATTACGGCTTTCTTATTCAGACTGTCTGCAAAATTATAAAAGACTTTTGTGGAACAAAAGAGAAAAATATTTTAAATCCAAAATTGATGAAATTGATAATTCGGTAGATCATAACACTTTCTGGAATCTTTATAAAAAACGTGAAAAACCCAAATTAGAGATGTCACTCCAGAATGGCACAATTTGGAAATCTTACTTTGAAAATCGAAAAATTGCACCAGCGGACCTTAACCAACCTCAGAGTAAAATACAGAAAACATTAGAAGACTTGGAGAAAACAATTAAAAATGATCAAAATCCATTAGATAAATCTATAACAATATCTGAAATATTAGAACACATTAAAAATGTTAAATTAAAGAAAGCTTGTGGACAAGATCACATTAGTAATGAAATGCTTAAACTCAGCAGTCCCAGCATGATTAAAACTCTAGCCAAATTATTTAATCTGGTGTTCTGGTCCGGAAGCTTCCCTGAGATCTGGTCTGAAGGACTCATCACCCCCATATTCAAGAAAGGAGATCGATTCGACCCCAATAGTTATCGCGGCATCAGTGAGGGCAGTGCTTTAGGAAAACTTTTCTGCAGGATCATAAACGCACGCATTGTCTCACACATCTCAATACACAACATTTTAAATAAAGCACAGATTGGCTTTCTACCAAAACACCGCACATCCGACCACATCTATTCTCTACACACTCTCATCAACAAAAACATCAAGGACAAACAAAGGAAAATATTTGCATGTTTTGTAGACTTTAAAAAAGCATTCGACTCAATTTGGCATGACGGTCTACTATACAAAATCCTACAAATTGGCATTGACGGAAAAACGTTTGATATTATCAAATCTCTGTACAGCAACAGTAAAAGTGCAGTGAAAATCAGGAACCACAGAAGTGCGTTCTTCCAGCAGGGCCGTGGAGTGAGGCAGGGCTGCAGTCTGAGCCCGACTCTATTCAACATCTACATCAATGATCTGGCATCAGCACTGGAGAGCTCTACTGTCCCCGGCCTCACTCTACAGCACACACAGGTCAAGGATCAGGGGTCAGAGGTCAGATGTCTGCTGTAAGCGGATGATCCGGTCCTGCTGTCCCGCACACCTGAGGGCCTTCAGCAGAGCCTGTCCCTGCTGGAACAGTACTGTCACGACTGGGCCCTGACCGTCAATCTGGACAAAACCAGAGTCATGGTGTTCCAGAAGAAGGGCCAGATCTCAGGGACACAAACACCAGTTCCTGTATAAAGGCCAGGTCCTGCAGCACAGCACTAGCTATAGCTATCTGGGCATCGACATCAGCGCTTCGGGACGCTTCGGTCTGGCTGTTAAAAACACTCAGTGAAAAGGCTCGGAGGGCTTTTTATGCTATAAAGTCACGATGCGGCCACTTAAAATTACCCATTAAAACCTGGATCAAATTATATAATTCAATAATAAAACCAATTTTATATGGATTTGAAATTTGAGGACCAGTACAAAATTGTAAAAATTGGGATAAAACACCAGTAGAAAAATTACAATTGGAAATTGCCAAAAATATTTTAGGGGTTCACCGAAACACATCCACTGCCGCCTGCAGGGCTGAGCTAGGCTTGTACCCGCTGAACATCGAGATCCAGAAGAGATGTGTTCAGTTCTGGCATCACCTCCATCAGTCTGATCCAGAGTCAGTCCAATATAAAGCCCTCCTCGCCAATGAAACCTCAGCAGAACCTCATCCTCTAAACACACTCGCTCTTCACCTCCTCCATCAGACTACACCCCCCACTGACCACAGCTACAGCCCCAAAACTATTGTTAAACAAATACACACACATCTAAAAGACACTCATGATCAATCACTAAAAGCAAGTTTTGACCTCCAAAATAAACTCAAATGTTACGCGACCCTCAATAGAACCACTAAATTGGCCAGTTATCTATTTATTAAACATTTTAAAGAAAGACAAATCCTCTCCAAATACAGATTAAGTGACCATGATCTAGAGATAGAGAGGGGTAGACATAGACAAACATGGAAAGAGAGAGAGCAGAGGATCTGTAGACACTGTGATCTACAGCACATAGAGGATGAGGAACACTTTCTGCTCTTCTGTCCCAAATATACCAGTATAAGAGAAACTTTTCTGCCCAGATTTGAAACCTTGATTCCGTCATTCTTTGAACTGAGTGACACTGAAAAAATGTCCTTCTTACTGGGAGAAGATGTTAATACAGCTGCACTAGCAGCTAAATATGTGCTAGCTATTCATAACGCCAGAGACAGCTAATTCTCTGGAGTGACCCACTGTATTTATTCATCTATTAAGATAGATTATTTTTATTTATCTATCTATTTACAATGTTACATATTTTATTTGTTTGTTTGTTTTATTATTTATATATATAATATGTTGATGCTTTGGCAACATTGTGTTACACAGTCATGCTAATAAAGCTAATTTGAAATTGAAAATTGATAGAGAGAGACTGAGAGTGAGATTGAGACTGAGAGTGAGAGACTGAGAGAGAGAGAGAGAGAGAGAGAGAGAGTGAGACTGAGAGTGAGAGACTGAGAGAGAGAGAGAGAGAGAGAGAGAGAGAGACTGAGAGTGAGACTGATAGTGAGAGACTGAGAGAGAGAGAGATAGAGTGAGACTGAGAGTGAGACTGAGAGTGAGAGACTGAGAGAGTGAGATAGAGTGAGACTGAGAGTGAGAGACTGAGAGTGAGAGACTGGGAGAGAGAGAGAGAGAGAGAGAGAGAGAGAGAGAGAGAGACTGAGAGTGAGACTGACAGTGAGAGTGAGACTGAGAGTGAGAGACTGAGAGATAGAGATAGAGAGAGAGTGAGACTGAGAGTGAGAGACTGAGAGATAGAGATAGAGAGAGAGTGAGACTAAGAGTGAGAGACTGAGAGATAGAGATAGAGAGAGAGTGAGACTGAGAGTGAGAGACTGAGAGAGAGAGAGAGAGAGAGAGATTGATTGAAAAGTATCGTTTAATTCATAATTTAACATTCAATTCAACATTATTACATTAATCTTACACACACACTTTATAATTTTAAAAAAACAAAACCATCTCCCCATCATCATCAACATCACAAAGAACATTTGCAACAGACCATTTTTCAGCAAAACACTGTAAATTGTTTGTCAGCTTGTGATAAGCATATTCA
Organism: Siphateles boraxobius; assembly: GCF_051911475.1. Classification (NCBI taxonomy): domain Eukaryota; kingdom Metazoa; phylum Chordata; class Actinopteri; order Cypriniformes; family Leuciscidae; genus Siphateles; species Siphateles boraxobius. The sequence goes on along the minus strand of NW_027509216.1, from coordinate 638,867 downwards.
ATTCTAATGCGAGCTGCTGTTAATCCTAAAAACACCCCAATCACTTCTTTTGACCCTTCTTTCTGAATCATATGTTTCCTTGAATGCCATATGGAAAGTTTAGCCACTCCAAACACATAGTTCATCAAAACCTGTTCACAAAAAACATTCTCGCCAACTCAAACACCACTGTTCTAATAAATGAAACAACTCTCCTAGCCTACAACATCCACAAAACAAATGAACCAAAGTTTCATCTTGGGTGCAAAAGGGACATTCCACACCTTGACTGGGATCTAAATGGGCTACATGTTTATTGGTGGCTATAGCCCCATGTATTATCCTCCACTGGAGATCTCCTGTTCGTTTATCGATTGGTAGCTTATACAGAGATCTCCAACAGCCTTTCACAGACTGATCTGGGCCAAAATAATCAAACCACCTTGATGGTTTCATTCCCTCCAAAGCTCTCATATGGAGCATTTTCACACACAGAATATACATTCTTTCCTTGCCCAGCTCTTCAAATGACCCCAGCTGCACATTTGAAAATGAAAGAAAACTATTCTCTATGCCAAGCCCTTCTTCCACTGTTAGAGATATATCAAGGTTGGGGAATCCATATTCACACCCGTCCTCCCACTGACCCAACACATCACTATCACTTGCAAAAGCTTTCAGTGACTGTGGCAATGACTCACAGACCTCATCCACTATTTTTTTAATTAATCTCTCAGATCTCATATTGGCCAACTGACCCAGTTCCACTAGGGGTGAGCGCATGGCTCTAAAGAGATGGCCTACCTTTGTACATCCTGCCTCTCTCAGTGCTGAGCGTAAACTGGCAGACTTTAATGACCTTACGCAAATAAAATCATTATAAAACGGAGGTTCTTCAAAGAGCCACATTCCAGGCATCGCAGTAAAATCTCTTGAGAACTTCAAAATCTGCCATGCATGAACAACTGATTCATAGAAAGATGTTAAATCTCCAAAATCTACTTCTTCAGTTAACAGAAAAAGTTGCTTACTGTACCCCAACCTCCCTACCTTCTGTAGAAGCAGCTTTGCAGTTTCATGCCACCTCAACCCATTCCCATATAAATATCTCTGTGCAGATTGTAGTCTAAAAGTCGCAATCCGTGAAGATAAATGAACAAGTCCCTGACCCCCCTCACAAAGAGGAAGATAAAGGGCTGCAGCTCTAATCCAATGACAGCCTGACCAAAAGAAATCTAAAATTTTCCTCTGTAAACTTTCAATCAGTGCTTTTGATGGATTTAACACCATGAATTTATGCCAAAACATGGACGCCACTAAGTTATTCATTACTAAAACACGTCCTCTGTACGACATCTGGGGCAGCAACCACCTCCACCTGGACATTTTTGCACACACCTTCTCCATTATTCCCTCCCAATTATTTTCTTGAAATTGCTGTGTGCCAAAGAAAATACCCAACACTTTTAATCCATATTTTCCCCACTTTGAACCTCAGGGTAAACAAGGCAGCTTTTCATTTTCCCACTTCCCCACTTGTAAAGCTTAACTTTTATCCCAATTAACTTTTGACGAGGAAGCCCTCTCATAACACTCCAAAGCTTTTACTGTTGTACATATATCATCGTCATTTTTGATGAATATATTAATGTCGTCAGCATATGCTGACACCACTAAAGGGGACTCAAAATCACAATTTGGTAACCTAAACCCATTCAAGTTATTCCTTAACATGCACAAAAGGGGTTCAATAACCAGTGAATACAGCTGTCCTGAAATAGGAAAACCTTGCCTTATTCCCCTCTCCACTGGTATTGGTCGACTAAGTCCCCTCCCTACTTTGACCATACATGATGCTCCGTTATAAAGGAGACTTATCCAGGCTATAAATCTCTCTCCAAAACCGAAAGCTTTTAAAACAGAAAACAAAAACCTGTGATCAATCCTGTCAAAAGCTTTCTCTTGATCCAGGGATAAAAGTCCAACATTCTGATCATACTCCTTGCACACATCTAATACATCTCTCATTAAAAATAAGTTGTCCATTATAGTCCGATCTGGGATACAATAGGTCTGATCCATGTTCACAAGTAAGCCAATATAAGGCTTCAGCCTATTAGACAGAGCTCTAGAAAGCACTTTGTATTCAGTACATAAAAGCGCAACAGGCCTCCAGTTCTTAAGATGGGATAAATCTCCTTTTTTAGGAAGTAATGTTAAAACAGCTCTTCTACAAGATGTTGGAAGCAAGCTTTGTTCAAAAGAGCTCATCAGGACCTCATGAACATCAGATCCTATAGTCCCCCAGAAGTGCTGAAAAAAGTATATGCTGAGTCCGTCTATTCCAGGTGAGCGCCCTGAGGTCAGCTGATTAACAGCTATGGTGAGTTCCTCCAAGCTTAGCCCTTTATCCAGCTCAGTTTGTTCAGTTCTTCTAAGCTTAGGCAGCCCTTCTAAGAGTTCTTGTACACATTCTTCATCACAATGTTCTTTGCCATACAACTCCGTATAAAACGCTGTGGCACATCTTCTCATTTCACCTTCATCTGTTGTTACATGCCCATCTGGACATCTCAGACATGTCATGCGCTGATCTTTCACACTACTTTTTTCCAAGTTAAAGAAAAAGGTACTTGAGGCATCCATGTCTTTTAATTGAATGTATCTTGACCTCACAAGGGCCCCTTTAACTTTCTCTTGCAGCATGGAACTCAGCTCCAATCTTTTAGTTTTCAACGTGTCGTTGCTTTCAGCCTCCCCACCATTTAAAAGGCCATTTTCTATCTTTCTTATAGCCTCCTCAACCTCCTTTATGGCCCGTTTTAACACAACAGAAGAAAAAGAAGTATATTGTTGACAAAAAATTCGGATTTGGGCCTTTCCAACTTCCCACCACTTATTTAAAGACTCAAAATAATTTTTCTTTTCTTTCCACTTCTGCCAAAGAATTTTAAAATTCCCACAAAATTTCTCACCTTGAAGCAATTTATTATTAAAATGCCACTGAGATCTACTAACCTCTTGTTTCAAAAAAATAGTCACAGTAATAAGGTGATGATCAGAAAACCAACTGGTCTAATTACACTATCGATTAATTTTGGTCGAAGTCCTTGTGATAAATAAAATCTATCCAGTCTTGCTGCACTCACTCTTCCATCTAAGATTTTGACCCATGTGTATTGCCTTTCATTGGGAAACTTAATTCTCCATGCATCTATTAGATCATATTGAACCAATACACTTTTTAAATTCCTGCTAGACTGTAAATGTGGCTCCTCACTAATCCTATCATTATTAAAATCAACAGTACAATTCCAATCCCCACCTAGAATTAGATAGTCAAAATCATTTAACTCAAGGGCTTTCTTTATATTATTGAAAAAATCTATTCTTTCAGTCCCAATGTTAGGGGCATAAATATTAATAAAACAATAGATTGAACCCTCTATGTTAATTTTAACCATTTGACCTCGCCCTTTAATTAAATCACAGGAACTTAAAACATGAAATTTTGAGTTACTAGAAAAAAGGATTGCTACCCCTCCACTCACATTGCTCCCATGATTAAGAAAAATTTGACCACCCCAAGACAAACCCCAATCAACTTCATCTTTTATTATACTATGGGTTTCTTGTAAAAAAATTACGTCTAGTTTGTTTATTTTTTGTACCTCCTTAACCATTTCTAGCTTCTGCCTATCTCTCCCACCATTTATGTTTAAAGAGCCCACTTTTAAACTCCCCATGGAAAAAAAGAAAGAGAGGGACAGACAGAGAAAAAAGCTATGCAAGAAAAGCAACATGATCGAGGCTGACATCACTTACTTTTACTAGAGGCTTTTTTTTTCCCTTTTCTAGTTTTATTTGACTTTGAAAACTTTTTAAGTCCCGTTACATGTTTTCTCAACCGATACCGTTTCCGTTCATCCAACAGCTCAAAACCAACCATCTTTTGTAATATTGCCACAGACCTAATAAATTTTTCTGTATCATCAAAGTGATCATCAACCTTAACTGACTGTCCAAACGTTTTATCCAGGAAATTATTAATTTCCTCCAAAGAATACAAATCTTTCGCTCTATTTAACCCATCAACTCCTTCGCCCTCTGACTCATCCTGTTCCATCTCTTCAGCATCACTTTCCACCTGACTTCCAATATTCAATGGAGTGAGCACTTCCTTCTCCTTAGATGCAGCAAGAGCATTCCCTTCAATAGGCACGCTTTCACCCGTGGCTTCAATTTCACTAATTTGTTGCCCTGTAATTTCTCTATCTTTTGAAATTGCCACAGCACTCTCAACAGAAGTTGATGGCTCCGAAGATACATCATCTCGATTTACCTCAATATTCTCGTTAACTACACTATGCATTCTGTCTCCCTGAGCAGTAGACACACTACTAGAGGCTAAAACAACTTGCTGATCATCAACTTCATGCGTTTGCTCAATATTATTCTCTGCGAGTTCAGCTTGTATTCTATGTGGGCAAGCAAGACGCTTATGCCCCACATCACCACATTCAAAGCATTTCATGCTCCCCGAGTTTGCATATACAGTATAATATCCTCCTCCATGCTTTATCTTAAAGGATACATCCAAAGACTGTGTTGGAGAATCTAGAAACATGAACACTTGCCTACGAAGTGAGATTACATGTTTTAAACGCGCATCTTTGCACCCGAGTGTCACCGTCTTAAAACCACTTGCAAATTTTCCAAATCTACGCAATTCCTGTTCAATCAGCTCATTTGGAATGAAAGGCGGTACACCTGAGACAACTACTCTTGTCGACGGCACTGATAACGGCGAAACTTGAACAAATAAATCATTGATAAAAACCCCACTTTCAATCAAATTATGAACCAAGCGTTCGTCCTTCAAAATAACAACTGCCGCTTTGTTCATTCGAGAAGCGTGAGATATATTATCAAAACCCACCTGTTCACCAACTGCAAGCAGAGCCTCTTCCATCGTAACACCGGGATCAGTGACAAACCGAACCCCGTGTCCAATGGACAGCGGCGGCGTCACAAAGGACGCCATGCCCGCGAAAAATCAAACAATTGTTCTAACAGCTATTTTTCGCCCTGTTCAAAAAATAAATGATGTCTTACCTTTATCGTGCACGTGAGGGGAGAAAATGACCACAACAAAAACCCAAAAATAGCATAAAAACTAGCTCTCCATCCACATCCACTCACTCAATCAACCACTCACTCACACCAACGGAAACCGGAAACCCGACAGAGAGAGAGAGAGAGAGAGAGAGAGAGAGAGAGAGAGAGAGAGAGAGAGAGAGAGACTGAGAGACTGAGAGAGAGAGAGAGAGAGAGAGAGAGAGAGAGAGAGAGAGACTGAGAGTGAGACTGAGAGTGAGAGACTGAGAGAGAGAGAGAGAAAGAGAGAGACTGAGAGTGAGACTGAGAGTGAGAGACTGAGAGAGAGAGAGAGAGAGAGAGAGAGAGACTGAGAGTGAGAGAGTGAGAGACTGAGAGAGAGAGAGAGAGAGAGAGAGAGAGAGAGAGAGAGAGAGACTGAGAGTGAGACTGAGAGTGAGAGACAGAGAGAGAGAGAGAGAGAGAGAGAGAGAGACTGAGAGTGAGACTGAGAGATAGAGAGAGACTGAGAGTGAGAGACTGAGAGAGAGAGAGAGACTGAGAGTGAGACTGACAGTGAGAGTGAGACTAAGAGTGAGAGATAGTGTGAGAGAGAGAGACTGAGAGTGAGAGAGAGAGACTGAGAGTGAGAAACTGAGACAGAGAGAGAGAGAGTGAGAGAGAGAGACAGAGTGAGAGAGAGAGACTGAGAGTGAGAGACTGAGACAGAGTGAGAGAGAGAGAGTGAGTGAGAGAGAGAGAGAGACAGAGTGAGAGAGAGAGAGAGAGAGAGAGAGAGAGAGAGAGAGAGACCTTTAAAATCTGATTTATTTTACATTAAATATTCCAAAACACAAAGAACAAACGTCTTAAAAAAAACCTGAAACAAAAAATACAAAGAAAATGAAAATTAAATAAAAATAAGTACAAATAATAATGAAAAATTTTACAGCTCAACCTATCTTTTATAACACTCCAAAGCTTAACTGGTAGCCTTGCTCTTCATTGGGCTCACACATCACACCTTCTGTTCCCCACATCAAAAAAAAAGTCTCAATATCATTTACCAATTCATAATAAGCAAACTCCAGCATCAAACGACCCTTTATAAAACCTTTTAACATCTGCACTGGATCTACTCCACTTAAATTAAGAGTCCGGTTTTTCCTGGTTAACCAGATTGCCATCTTTGCTTTACCAAAAATAAAATTCAATAATACTACTTTTTGTTTATTTGTAGCCCTATATTTTGGCCCATATATAAATAAATTAATAGTAAACAAAAAACCTAACCTTTGGCAAACATTTTTTAACAACCAAAAAAGTTCACTTAGTCTTGAACATTCAACAAAAAGATGATTAACAGTCTCAGATTCCCCACAAAACCTACAGTCTACACTATGCAAAGGATTCAGATGTGCTTTGTACCTGTTTGTGGCTATTGCCCAATGTACAATCCGCCACTGAAAATCCCCTAGTCTTCTTTCGATGGGCTTCTTGTACAGGGACCTCCAACTACTCCTCGGGGAAGAGCCCGGCTCAGTGACTCCAGTCCATTTTGACTCAATCACTTTGTCCAGAGCTCTTAAATTAAGAACTTTAACACAAATCATGTACAGGGCTTTCTTGGAAAAAAGTTCAAAATTTCCAGGTTCAGGTGTTCTAAAAGTCAGTAGACTCCCTTCAGTCTCTTCCCAATCTCCCACTTCTGCAGACACACGAATTTCAGGGAATAATCCATCAAATTCCTCCAAAAGTAACAACTGAAGAAGCAAAAGATTCTTTATTTCTGCCAGCAGTCTTTGAAGAACTCGAAGAGACCGAATGTCTGTTTTAAGATGCAATTCTTCTGCTGTAATCCACTGGTTGTTAATCTTTAAATGTCCAATTTTGCAAATGCCAGCTTTTATCAGATTATTACGTAGAGTGACTGAGTTCAGTAGTTCAATAGACAACAGTCCGTTAAAGAACAAAGGTTCTTCCATAGTCCAAACGTTAACTCTTTCCACAGAAAAAATATGCCACACTTGTAAAGCTGAAGCATAAAAAGACGTGAGGCCGTTAAGGTCCATGTTCTTCAAGTTCATTAAGAACAGATGTCTGTCGAGACCCAGACGACCAACCCTCTTCAAGAGGGCACATGCCACTTCCATCCAGTTCTGATCCTGATGGTAAAGAAACCTTTGGACAGTCTTTAGACGAAAAGCTGCATACCTGGATTTTAATTCAATTAGCGCTTGTCCTCCTTCATGAACTGGTAGGTACAGAACAGCTTCTTTCACCCAGTGCTTTCCAGTCCAGAAAAAATCAACAAGAACTCTCTGGATCTCTACAAAAAAGTCCATTGGTGGATCCACAACATTGAGCCTGTGCCACAGGGTGGATGCCACTAGATTGTTGATAACCAGCACTCTTCCCCTAAATGATAGTTGAGGCAGCAACCATTTCCATTTAGACAACTTAGCACATACTTTATCCTTTACATTCTCCCAATTCTTTTTTTTAAACTCTTCACTTCCTAAATAAATCCCTAGAAATTTAAATCCTATTTTTCCCCATTTTACATTTTCAGGAATAACTGGCAAGACCTCTGTTGAATGTTCAATACACCACAAAGCTTCCGTTTTACTCCAATTTAACTTGGCAGATGATGCCTTTTCATATATACAAAGACACTTCTTAATTGTGTTTACATCTTTTTGATTCTTAACGAACACAGTGATATCGTCTGCATATGCTGTCAGCTTAATTTCATTATAGATACTGCTACCTACACATATACCAGACACATTTTTCCTAAATAAACACAACAAAGGTTCAACTGCTATTGCATACAACTGGCCAGACAACGGACAACCCTGTCTGATTCCCCTTTGCATTTGTATTGGTGGACTTAAGCCTCCTCCAATTTTTACTAAACATGAAGCATTTGTGTACAAAGTCCTAATCCAGGAAAGAAACCCATCACCACAACCAAAAACTCTTAATACTTTAAATAAATACTCATGATCTACACGATCAAAAGCCTTCTCTTGGTCTAACGATAGAAGACCTAAATTGATACCATTTAATTTACAATAATCTAGTAAATCTCTTACTAGATAAATGTTATCGTAAATAGATCTATTTGTAATACAGTATGATTGATCTTTATGAATGATATCACCCAAAACACACTTCAATCTATTAACCAAAACTTTCGCCAAAATTTTATAATCAGTAGTGAGAATGGAAACGGGCCTCCAGTTCTTTATGAGACTTATGTCTCCTTTTTTGGGAATAAGAACAAGGACAGCCCTCTGACAGCTCCTGGGAAGATTCTGCTCCTCATAGCATTTCTGTACAACTTCATAAAAGTCTTTACCTATGATTCCCCACATGGCTTTATAGAATTCCCCCGGCAGTCCATCAATACCTGGTGCACGACCAGGCTTCATCTGTTGTACAGCTTCAGTCAATTCTTGAAAAGAAAAAACACTGTCCAAACTTGCACGTTGTTTTCCATTAAGAGTCGGAAGTTGTTCAAACAAGTCCGATGTACTCTGCAAATCACACTTTTCAGCTCTAAAAAGTTCTGAATAAAAGTCCACAGCAATTTTCCTCATGTTTTTTGGGTCAAACGTTTTAGAACCATCTGGGAATGTCAGACAATGCATTACACTCTGCTTTTTTGAGACTTTTTCAAGATTAAAAAAATATGAAGTTGGAGCATCCATATCATGGACTGACAAAAAACGTGACCTTATAAGTGCTCCCTTAGCTTGCACTTGCAGTAGAGAGTTAAGCGTATTCTTTCTCTCACATAAGTTCTCAACCATCACAGTGTTTGATTGCAGCACCATATTAGATGTAATCTTTACTATTTCCTTTTCTAATTCATTGATTTTATTCTTAATCTGTGTTGTAGAGAACGAAGAAAACTGTTGACAAAAAATTCTAATTTGTGTTTTTCCCAATTCCCACCACTGAATTAGGTTTTCATATTCACCTTTCTGTGAAACCCAAGACCCCCAAAAGTATTTAAATCTTTCAATGAAATCTTTCTCTTGTAACAAACGTACATTCAGTTTCCAGTAAGGACTTTTGCACTGAGTCTGTGACAAAGACAAATTGCAAGTAACAAAATGATGGTCCGAAAAACAACATGGTACAATGTTCGCAGCCACAATCCTGTTATTAGTTTTTTTACAGACATAAAATCTATCTAATCTAGCTGCACTTATTCTCTCTTGTGAAATTTTTATCCAAGTGTATTGTTTAACTTTTAAATTCCTCTCTCTCCACACATCCAACAAATCATTTTGAAAAATAATTTCTTTTAGTAAAGCAGGCGATTCAAAATCTGGTTCAGTATTATTCCTATCCAAAGTAAAATCAACTGTACTATTCCAGTCGCCTCCTAATATTAGAAAATCATCTGCGTTCACATTTTTCAAATATTCACTCAGTTTTTTTAATAGAATTATTCTATCTGCACTTCTGTTTGGAGCATAAATATTAACAAATATGAAATTATGTTCATCAATTTTTGTTTTAACAACAAGAAGGCGTCCTTTTTCTAATTCTACTTTTGACACTAAATCAACATTGAGGTAAGGTGAAAACAGTATGGCTACGCCAGCACTTAAATTTGTTCCATGGCTTAAAGAGTAACTGCCCTCCCAACACAATCCCCAATCTGTCTCATTGCTCTCATCACTATGAGTTTCTTGTAAAAAAGTTACATGCGATTCTTTAAGCTTAAGGAACTCAGTTAATAAGCCTTGTTTTTCTCTATTCCTCGCACCATTAATGTTTAAAGTACTAACTCTTAAAGTTTGCATGTTAAAAAAGGGGGGGAGAAACAGTAATGAAAACAGGCAGAGAGAGAAATATATAAGAGCAGAACCCTTAACCATGTGAACCTATTTATTCTTTTTCTTTCCTTTTAGACTTTTATGAACTACTGTAGCCAGTTTTTTCAAACGAAATCTTTTTTGTTTTGATATGACATCACATCCTACACTTTTCTGAGCACTCATAACTGACCTCAAGAATTTGACGGCATCAGGAAAAAACTTCAGAACATCAACCTTCTGTCCTTTTGTCTGATCCAGAAAGTCATTAAACTCTTCCGCAGTATACAAGTCTCCAGATGACTGACTCAACTCAAACTCAGAAACTTCTGAACAACTCTCACTATCACTTCTTGATTCATCAACACACACGTTATCATCAGTCTCAACACACTGTAAACCACTTCCACTTGCCTTTTCAACTTCCATATCAATGTCACATATAACACTGTGATCAGCTCCTTCTGAAACACCCAGCACTTTCGGAAAAGAAGAGTCACTCACCTCTGCTCTTGACATTGACTCCTTGTCTGACTCAGCCTGTCCTTCTGAAAGCTGTGTGTTCTCAGGGGAATGAGTACAGTTAGTTGAACTTTTATCCTGAATCTCTTCGATTTGTTTTTCGATTTGTACTTTTTGTTTTTTATTTTTCGGTTGTGCGTACGTTTCTTTTACCAGCGTGTGTCTTTTTTCAATTTTGTCACTAGTTTTTCCGCGATCCGACTGGTTTCTCATTTCATTGTTTTCAGTCTCTGCACTTTTCTCCTCGTTTTGTTTTCTATGAGGACAAAACAATTTCTTGTGGCCTAAGTCTCCACATTCAAAACATCGCATACTTTCCGTTGTAGCGAAGATCATGTAAGAACTTTCACCATGTTGTATACGAAAAGATACTTCCAAAAACTTTGTCGGTGCTTGTAAAAACATGAAAACCTGTCTCCGAAAAGAGGTTACGTGCTTCAGTGCGTCATTCTTACATCCGAGCAGGACAGTTTTAATTGCACTCGCAAATTTTCCAAAGCGACTTAGTTCTTTTATTATCGCTTCATTTTTTATGAACGGGGGCGCGTTCGAGATTATGACTCGCGTCGCAGGAGAACGCAAAGGTGTCACCTGCACAAACGTGTCCGATATCTCAATTCCACTCTCTACAAGCACATTCACAAACTTCTCTTCTTGCAGAAACACAACGACGGCCTTGTTCATTCTAGACGCAGACATTATTTTATCATGGCCAACAACACTTCCCATAGCCATAAGTACATCTTCCACCGTGCAAATTTGATCTGGAAAACATTTGCATCCATTTCCAATGGAGAAAACCGGCGTTCCCTCAATAGAGGTTAAAGCCATGTTTACGAATGGATGCAAATGCAAATGAATACAAGCTCTTACCACTTCACAATTAATTCCTGACTAAGGTGAGAAAAAAAGCCATAAAGTATAGAAAAAAAGTAAGTATTTAAAGATCAATCAAACACCCCTCACACTCCTCACCACGCCAAACACGCACATGCGTACGAGAGAGAGAGAGAGAGAGAAAGACAGAGTGAGAGAGAGAGACTGAGAGTGAGAGACTGAGACTGAGTGAGAGAGAGATAGAGAGAGAGAGAGAGAGAGAGAGAGAGAGAGAGAGAGAGAGAGAGACAGAGTGAGAGAGAGAGACTGAGAGTGAGAGAGTGAGACTGAGACAGAGTGAGAGAGAGAGAGTGAGAGAGAGAGAGAGAGAGAGAGAGAGAGACAGAGTGAGAGAGAGAGACTGAGAGTGAGAGACTGAGACAGAGTGAGAGAGAGAGAGTGAGAGAGAGAGAGAGTGAGAGAGAGAGTGAGAGAGAGTGAGAGAGAGAGTGAGAGAGAGACTGAGAGAGAGTGAGAGTGAGAGAGAGAGAGAGAGAGAGTGAGAGAGAGAGAGAGAGAGAGAGAGAGAGAGAGAGAGAGAGAGAGATAGAGAGAGAGAGAGAGAGAGATAGAAGAGTGGCTCTTAAAAGAGCCGTTGGTTTCTTATAAAGATAGACAGGTGGAGGTAACAGGAGAGGATGGTGGGTAAAAACAGGAGCTGTTGGACAAAGGAAAACAAAAACATAGTTAATTATTTTGCAGCAAAGATTCCTAGATTTGTCATATTATACATATAACTGTAACAAAATAAAGAAGATAACTGTGATGCTGCTGTTATTGCATATTCAGCATGTAAACTGCATTCATGAACAGAAGCAGTGTGTCGTGATAAATGAGGTGAATGCATCATTAATATGCTTAATCTGAATACATTTTCATGACCACTACAAGATTTTGTGATTTGTCCTCTCGATGCGCCTGTAATTAGTTGTGTGTATGGTTATTGTTTTTAAAGGGTTACAGTGTTGTACCCCCAATTTTGCACATTTTCTTCTGACAGATTTATTAACATCAATTACAGAAGATAACACTATGTATATGAACTTTTTTTTCAATAAAAACTAAATGTAATTGCACAAACTAGAACAATCCCACCCAGCAAAAACTCGTTGAAAAGACGTCGAAAAGACGACATTGCCAGACGTCTAAACAACGTTAAAATTTGGTTGAAAAGTGAAAGGTGAAAAGCCGTCTTTTTCAGGTCGTTGAAAAGACGCCTATAAAACGACGTCCCACTCACGTCTAAATTAGGTTGTAAAGTGAGTTGAAAAGACGTCTTTTTCAGGCCTAATTTCAACCGTGAATTTATGATTATATTTAATATTCATAATTACTGTAAAAATAAGACAATTCACAAAAGAGTAGCAAAACATTTATTGACACGTCAAATACATCTTTCACGTAAAAAAACACTTTCCTGATCACATCGTAAGCCTGCATTTGATCAAACATACCCTAAAAAAAGTTATATTTTGAAATATGACTACAAAATAACTTTTCTATGAATTTATAAATACATATTCATGTAAATATGTGTGATGGTAAAGCTGAAATTTCAGCATCATTACTCCAGTCTTCAGTGTCACATGATCCTTCAGAAATCATTCTAATATGATGATTTGATTCTCAAGAAACATTTATGATTATTATCAGTTGTACTGCTTCATATTTTTGTGGAAACTATGATACAGTTTTCAGTATTCTTTTTTGAATAGAACTTTCAAAAGAGCAGCATTTATTTGATTATTAATTTTATTTTATTTGAAGATATTTTTAACAGATGCCTTGTGTGCACAAACAAACAATTACGTCTTTATTCACAAATTAGGTATCTCCGACGCATGTTGCACCATGAGATGGCCAGCTCACACGCCAACACAATACTGATGAATCGTGGTGCTCCATAAACACGTTTCAGAGATATATATTTTGTGAATAAAGATGTAATGTTTTTTTTGCACAAACAAAGCATTCACATCGCTCATTAAAGTTGAAGTTTAACCACTGGACTCATATTGATTATTGTTACAATGGCCCTCATTTATCAAAAGTGCGTACACCAAATTTCCAGCGTACACCCAAAATCACGGTTACTTTGATATTTATCAATATGGACGTTGGCGTACGGCACGCTCAAATCCTATGCCAGTTTAGGAGGTGGTGTACATGTAGGCACGTTTTGAGTTAGTGCGGAAATGCGCAAAAAAAACAATTCCTAACACCACAAAACGCACTGACAAACTAAAAGATATGAGGAGCTCTTTTCCAAAACGCGATAAACGCCATTTAAAAAAAATAAATTTGTATTTTATTTCTATTAATAAACTAGTGTTGTGTCTGCAAAGATGAAATTGATGATCACCATCTCCGTAATGAACGCGCCTATAGAGAGAGTATTTATTTTCGTTTATAGTTTCGTTTGAAGACATTTTAAGCTTTCTTTATAGATATATTTCTCATGTCTGTGAGGCATATACTGAGTTTCGGTTAATTTGTGATGAGATGCGCTCCAGTTCACGTGCAATGCAAGGGACCGCGCCCGTGCCTCCATGTCATGACTCATGATTATATTGTCTGCTATTTGCTTCTTATTTAACTTAAATTAAACTTAAAGTGGCCAAAATCATGTCTGAGCATGTCTCCCGATATATTGCGCATCCTATCTTAGCCTATGTTCCCTTTTCATAATCAACATAGATGGGGAAAAAATAAAATTATAATTTTTTAACAAATATGAAACTAAATGCACTTAGTTAATGGCTACAACACGTAGCCTAATAGTAGGCCTGAATATTGTTATCATTACTTTTTCAAGTTCGGCACGAATGACTATTAGCCTAAATGTGTTACTAAATGATTTGAATGTATTTTTATGTTATATGTGTCTGTATTTCTGTGTTATTTTTAAATTATTTGTTTTATGTGGTGGACAATATTGGAACGTGACATTGGAAATATTTATTTTATTTTTACTATTTAATTTATTTTACCATTTATTTTGTTTGGCTTTTATTTATTTCATGCAGTTGCAGTTATTTAATTTATATTAATTCATAGTATGAGTCCCTGATTATATGTTGCATGTTCTCTTGTTGTTTTTTTGTTTGTTGTTTTTTAGACAAAAAAAATCAATTAACTTTGAATTTATCATCAACAATATTGTTGTTTGATTTAATAATAATTTTTCATGATGGTGATGGTCTCGATCTCCACGTCGGAGAAGTGTCTCCTCTTTGCCGTCTTCCGTGTGTCCATGGCATAAAATCAGGGCGTGGGGGAAGCGGATACTTGAATATTGGCGTGTTATTCTAATGACGATCGTTTTTCAGCTGCGGCATTTATCAAGGGCAGGTATTGCGTACACCTGGATTTCAAAGGTACGCACAGCTTCATAAATCAGGCGGTGAGAGGAGTGTAAGCACAATCTTTCGCCAACATATACGCCCGTTTCTACGCAAGAATGATAAATGAGGGACATTGTCTTTACTACCTTTCTGAAGCTTGAAAGTTGTAGTTGCATAAACTGTGAAATGGAGGGACAGAAAGCTCTCAGATTTCATTTAAAAGATCTACATTTGTGTTTCAAAGATGAACGAAAGTCTTACAGGTTTGCAAAGACATGAAGGTGAGTGATGAAAATATTTGGTAATTTGACACATTATGTAAATCACATTAGTTCCCTTAGGGGCACCAATACATCTCTTCCTGATCTCTGATCTTCTGCTCCTTCCACTATCTCAACCCCGGATTATTGAGCCATAACAGAATGCTTTAGCCTGGCTGTTTTTTCTCCAGCATCTAAAGTGAGAAAGAAAACAATAACCAAAATCTAAATGTAAAAGAAAAAATGGTTGTCCAAAATTTAAAGTATACACTTGAGTTTTCCCTCTACATATACATGCAAGATTTCAGTCATTGATAAATTGTAAATGTTTGCTTTGTTAGACATGACCTGTCTAGTGATGTATATTTATGCTGAAATATAATATTGGTTTGTGTTTTAAAACTCTCCATGTAAGTGGACCTTGAGAGACAATGTTGAGATCTCCTGCAATATGTTCTGAACTTACAACATTGGAGGTCCAGACCAAAGTCCTGCAGAGTCTCGGTGATCCTGGATCACCTGCTCAGGTCTGCTTAATTGAGGTTGGAGCTAAACTCTGTGATCAGCACTAGATGGCAAACAATACTGAAAAGAGAAAGAAGACAACTAATATTAAGTTATAAATAATTTGTTCTATGTTCATCTGCTTACCTTTACAGAGTATGTATCATCAATAAGCGGTCTTTATTGAATTTGATCTTTTAATAACAATGTTTTACTACATTAATGCTTACTACAAACCTGATAAAATGACTGGCGGGCAAAATTGAGGAAAGCCTTATTTTGCTCTCCAGGTGGGCGTTTCTATAATGGTGTGACGTCGCGTGAAAACTATGAATTAACCATACTTTTAGGTTAAATAAATTAGCTTACTTCCATTCATCCATTGACCAATTGCCAGCAAAACCTGAACAAAACTATAAAAATCTCTCAGCTACACATAAGATGCGATTAAAAGCCCAAACTTAGACAGCTCAAGTTTATAGTTAACCTAACTTACCTCTAGTTAGCGGCTAGCCTAACGGCTGAGATGCTAACGGACTTTTTCGAAGACACTAAACCATTTATATAAAGTAAATATTCAACGGATGCGAGTCATTTACATGAAAGAAAGTGTCAGAAACATTTGTATGTACTATTTGTGTAATGTTGGGGGCTAAACTTACCTGAAAGTAGTGAAAACAACAGTGAGAGACGGAGTTGTGCTGCTGTCAGTTGAGCTGCCGCCCCGTTTCCATGGTAACGCCCTCCGCTCCAGTTCAAATGCGGCTTGAAGGTTCAGCGCGCGCCCATTAAAACACGTCACGCAGAATTTACATAAACGTAGAATTGATGGAGGGAATTATTTGATAATCAGATAAAATATCCTGAAACTTGATAGATTATTAAGTGGATAGTAGCCCTGTGGCCATCTCAAACTGTAAATGGAATGAGCATATGAAAGCATTGAAAAAGTAAAACAATGTAGTCATTTATATATAATAGGCTATATTATAATATAATATATTGCTTTAGAAATATGGTTTTTACAATTTTATTTCTACACCACATTTACCATAAGGCATGGACATATTTTCTCAAATACACAAATTTACAGATGTAACATGAGGAAGAATTTATAAGCTTTATGTTCCAAGTATTTTTTTAAATATATTTCAAATATACTAGATGTATTTCAATTTATTTAACAGTGCTTCACATATATTGTGAATATATTCATATGCAGTTATTTATAGGCTATTTAAGTGCTGTTGTTTATTGGGGTCTATGGTGTTTTAACTACTGTGATGTTTAATGTTTTTATGGGTGCATTATAGGAATATTAAATGTAGTGATTGTTAACAAATGTTCAGAAATAGGCGTAGGCCACTAATATACAGCACAAGTGTTTTCAACAATATATAAACCACTAGGGCGTGCTTTTTGATGGATTTCTGCCATGCCAAATCATTTAGGTCTATGTTTTATATGGTTTACGAACATATAGGTGCTTACAAAAAATGTATTTCTAGGATGTGCAGTGACACGTAACTTTGAGGTATTTCTACAGTCTATTTCTTCACTTGCCACAATTGACTTTAATTATGTTTATGCTATATTAGGGCTATATGTGGTCCAAAAATTTCCGAACTTTTTTTGGACTAAAATTGGACTAAATCAGACGGACCAAACAAAGTCCAATTTTCAACGTCTATGTTTGGGCTAAATTTGGACCAAATCAGACGGACCAAACAAAGCCCAATTTTCAACGTCTATTTTTGGGCTAAATGAAGGCTATGACGGGCCGACTTGATTTAGCCCAAAAAACAATGTCTTAATGACGTCTGGTGCTGGGTGGGATTATTGTAAATTTTACATGTGGGGTCGGTAAGATGTTTAATGTTAAAAGAAGTATAATATGCTTACAAATGCTTAATTTATTTGATCAAAAATACAGTAAATCTTTGTAAAAACTAACATTGTGAAATATTATTTAAAATAGGCGATCTGTTTTCTATTTGAATATGTTAAAATGTAATTTATTCCTGAGATTAAAGCTGAATTTTCAGCATCATAATTATTAGAACAGCTTATATATATATACTGTATATATGTGTGTGTGTGTGTGTGTGTGTGTGTGTGTGTGTGTGTGTGTGTGTGTGTGTGTGTGTGTGTGTGTGTGTGTGTGTGTGTGTGTAACAATGTAAAGGCCTTTACGGTCACGTATAATCGATTTATTGCATCATTTCTGAATAAAATAAATTCGTTCTAAATGAATAAAATGACTGGTTTTATGTGAGGATCTATCGTTTAGAATAGATACAACATCAGTATCGATATTTCAGGATCGACAGCAGCTTTCTGTGATTAATTAATTAGCCAATTAATATCAATTTCCATTGACGTTATTGACCACAGTAACATTAACAGCACCATAGATTAAAAAGCTCCACAGTCTTCATACACACAAATATAACGTTAGGCTATAGCAACGTAGATTTCTTAAATGACAGCACCGTAATACAAATATGGCTTTGACCGACCTGAACGACGCGGGAATTTTGGAGAATGCACTATATCGCTTCTATTTGGTCCGTGGAGAGTTGTTGGCATAGAGGAAATTATCGCCCCCTGCTGGTACTCAACCTTCATTCATGCGTGTCATGTTCACGCCTTGAGGAGGCAAAGCGTGACCCTGACACGCATCCGCTAGTGGACCAGCGTGTGTATTACACGCTTTAGCGTGATACCGGGTTGGGTAACTGCTTTTGGCAGGGGTCACACACACACACACGCACCCACACACACACAGACATGGCGAGTTGCATTGTCAAAACGAAACCGTTGACATATCTCTTCTTCTCAGAAACTGGTTCTGTGGGCGTTATCCTTCTGGAGACAAAAAAAGACATCCTCATTTCAACATGAGAAGTTCTCGTACGCTTCAACTCATTTTTATTAAGTATAAGTATTTTAAAGTTAGTTTTAAGCTTTTAAACATGTCATTTTAATTTATATAATCACCTACTTATCAGTTTATTTATCATCAATGCTTCTTATTTCTTAAAACTCATTTTCAGTTTCATTCTCACACATTATGTCCGGTTGCTGTGCATTCAGAGGACAACACCCCGGCCTCAGGTGAAAATGAAATTGTGCTTTTTTGGACATACTTAATATATTTAAATGATATATACTAAGTGCGTATTATTTTGAAACAACTTCAAGTATTAAGTGTATTTAAAGATATGCTTAAGATCAATTTTAAGCTATTTGCAATATATTTTATTATATTAAATTGTGCTAAAATGGAACCACTTCAAGTACATTTAGTGCATTTAAGTGTATTTATTTACAGTTCATTTAAAATATAGCCTACTTTCATATTTCTTAAACTACAGTTATAATATATTTGAAGCCTCATTTTAATGTGCTTCACGAACATTTCAATAGCATTTCAGCTCATTAGAAATGTATTAACATTACACTAATAGTTTATTATAAATCTGTTTTATTCAGTATTCAAAATGGTATTAAAAGTGCAAAAAAAAATCTTACAATAATGTATTGTATTTGTGTTTTTACTGTAAGTGGCAATGCATCGTTGGAAATTAATGGACTGTCCTGTATTATTATTGTAATTTCACTGTACATGCAGAGTTTTACAATGGTTTTACAGCCACCGCGTTGCATTATGGGATCATCGCGGTCTGAATTTTGAATTTTTAGGCGGTTAGTTGTAAACGAACATTCTGGGACTAAGCCATCATTTAAGAAGAAGAAAAAAGAAGAAGCAAACATTCCGGGACGAAGGTAAGTTAACTTCACGTTATGTAATTTACTGTTACCCTTACATACGTATTTTTATGTCATAGATATAACGTTATTAGTTCTGCTTATCTGAGTTGATGATGACGGTTTCTAACATTTCTTTGATTAGCTAACATAAAGTCAGCTGTCCCCTTGTGGTTTAGCTAAATTGGAAATAAGTTAGGGCATGGGCAGAAATAGGTGCTTTTATGATAAGGTAGCTAACGTTATTAACGCGTCTCTTCCTCCATCAGTCCATTGAAATCAGGTATGTATGTACTGGTAGTTGATAACGTTAGCAACCTTGTTCATCACAAATTTATGCTATTTTTAATCTGCCTGAAGTAACGTCAACATGGTTCTTTCACTGTTTGGATGGATTGGCTAGCTAGCTCGACTGTCATTTAGGGCTGTCAACGAATTTTCTAAATTCGAATTTATATTCGAATAGTTTTAAAAACAGAATTTCGAAGGTGAAAATTAATATTCGAATGTGGAAAAACACGCCCGCGGTAGCAGAGGCGCGGCTGTCTGCTTTCCGAATGGGTGCGCTGCCTGGGATTTATTGCATGAATAAGATAGGTTAGATACGGCAGTTTCATTCACTGCAGGCTCCCACTGGTTTGATTATTTACCGTTTCATGTCAAGAAAAAGTTACATGATTAACGTAAAGTTACCACAGCACAGCTCGCTCGGAGCGTTCAATGTCGGTTCTATATGCTGTAAAACTTCAATTAATGTTAATAATATTTGTTTCAATCACTGAATGAAGCCTGCTATATGGGACAAGAGTCGCGACCTTAAATTGCTTGCACAAAACTCTTGATCAGCACACAACATTTGTTTATTGTTGTTGTTCGTTTAAACCAGGGGTTCTCAAAGTGTTCATAGGTGAGGGCCAATTTAGTAACCCAACATTGAACTGAGGGCCGCCAAAGGGGCGGGGGAGAAAAAGAAAAAAAACTGGAAAAAAATCCCATTTGAAATAATTTTAATGACCAGATTGCATCTCTACAGTTTACATTTATTGCAATAAACACATTTTAATTCATAACTGAGGCAAAACCTGGCGAGTTTTTTTTTAACAGAAACTTTTAAAATAGAAGCTTACCAAACAAGTCATCTTCATACATATCTATCATTGCCTGTCAGTCGCGTTTCCATTATTGCAGATTTTCGCAAATGTTTTGCGCTATTATTATAAAACATTTTTAACCCGTAACTGAAAAACGAAAAATTAACGGTTGTTGTCTTTTTAAAACGCAAAGTTGAACACCAACATTTTAATTTGAACTGGCAACAGCAACTGCTGCGCAAAAAAGTAAATATCGACAGACTTTTGCAGATTTTTGTTTAAATTAGCCTACTTTTTGCCCCTTTATTAAACATTTAAAATATTCACAAATTAATATGGAAAACATGTCGATTTTACTGGTTTTCTAAGGCCAAATTAGAACCTGGAATTTATATTTTTCCCGCAGTGCTGAATGAGAAGAGCCATATAGGCTATAGCCTGTGTCTCTGGAACCACAGCCCACAGAAAGGTGATTTATTGGTGAGTTACAGGCAAATGATAATAAATGTGTCTGAAAAAACAGCGAGGCATTTTAATTGTTTATTAATTATTGTTTTCTAAGTGTCAGCTAAAAACATATCTCTATCTCCGCTGTTAAGCAGATGCGCTTTTAGAGAGAATGCACCTTTCATACGGATTACATAATCAGAAGGTTTTGCTTTCGATTCGAATTTGTTTAAAAGTGGACATTTCAAGCTTTCGCCTACATAGGTTATATTTTGTTTCAGTTCTCGCTAGGGCTGCAACTAACGATTATTTTGATAATCGATTAATCGGACGATTATTTTTTCGATTAATCGATTAATCGGATAAAATTTAAATTAGATTTTTTTTTATTATAACTAAATAAAACCGTAAATCAGGGTATTTATGTGTAAAAGTGTACTTTAAAAAGTGCAAAAGCCACACATTGAGTTTTACTAATATCAATATTTGCATTGTTTTTAATGATAATTGCTGATGGCAAGTTGACAAACATGATTATTGTTAAAAAAATGATATCCAACATATTATGTTTTAACACAATTTTTGTTAAAACAAATTTACACAGACATGTTGTTCAGATGTGAATATCTGAACTAAAAACAAACTAAAAACATCTAAAATATATAATTCATTTAATTTTTATTTAAAATTAATTATATATAAGGAATATAAGGATAAAGAATATAATATATATTATATATATAATATATAAAAGAATATAATATAAGGATAAGTTGATTAAATAAATATAGAAAGACTGAAAACAATTGTGTGAATGTAGAGCCGCAGTAGATCGCGTTTGAAAAACAATTAAAACTTAGTAGACAAATGCTATAAAAAGAGAACGGAATGGAGGTAACGTTACCCAGCAAGCTAACAGGGTTGAGTAAAGGACACGAGAAATTATGCATTAGTGCACAAGCATTCGCTGAAAACCACTGAGTACAGTGACTAAAAAACAATATTTTACTGCTGCTGTTATTAACTGCCTTTGTATTTAATGCTTCACTTTGTAAACACCGTTTTAATTTAACCTATTTCTGCGGTAGCGCTATTTTAATCCATCACTTACGTTGCGAGCGAACTGATTGCACAACTTGATGCTCGAGACAAAATACAGACATCCCGGAAGTCCCGGGAGTCTCCCGCATATTGATTGCGGCTCCCTGATGCCCGCGAATTAGTTCAAAATCCCGAAATCTAGAGCGCGCATGCGAGACTGCTCCAAACCGTGTAGCGCGCGCGCTCGGCAGAGCGCCTGAGGGAGAGAGACCTTGCGTGTGTGTGCGTACCAGTAAACGCTCCCCGTGACGTAAGCAGACCAACTAATCGATAATGACATTCGTTGACAACGATTTTCATAATCGATTATAATCGATTTTATCGATTAGTTGTTGCAGCCCTAGTTCTCGCGCTCCATTTCACGGAGATCATGAAAGCGCGTAGGCTAGCTACTGATTGTTTTATTTTATTTTACAAAAGCACAATGTTTTCTTGTTATTATGAGTTTACACAAATAAAATTAGTTGCGAATAATGTATTATTATTTTCTGTATGACCAGAAATTATTTTAAGTATTTTGAGTATTTTAAGTTGTTTCCACTGTTGATAGGAAAATGCAAGTGTTCGCGCCGGCGAAAAATTTGAAAGGTAATGGAAACGCGGCTATTGATAAGCTTGTCATTAAGTCACACTGAATATTGATTACTTGGTCAACATACCCTTTTAAATTGCAATGGGATTTGTGGTGCTGTTTTCGGCCGCTAAACACCACTAAACGGATAGATTCATTTTTTCAAAGCAATGTACAGTTTTAACAGTTTTACAGATGTTTTTCAGATGTTATCGCGGGCCGCCAGAAATGTTTCCACGAGCCGCCATTGGCCCGCGGGCCGCACTTTGAGAACCTATGCCTTAAGTAAAGAGAACAAGACGCTTGAGTCCAAGCTTAACGATCTCAAGGGGCCGATCGAACCGTAATAACATCCGGATTGTCGGTATCCCAGAAGGAGCTGAAAAAGGAAGACCAACTGAGTTCGTGGCGGAGCTGATTAAGCAACTTTTCGAAGACTTTTCCGACCCCCCAATCATTGATCGTGCACACCGAGTACCGCAGCCAAAGCCTCCGGAAGGAGCCAAGTCGCGCGCAATAATCGCACGAATCCATTACTTTCAAGACAAAGAGCGCATCCTACGCCTTCGTCAGGGCCGTCAGCTTGAATACCAGGGGCGTAAGGTGCTGTTTTTCCCGGATTACACGGCTGAGGTAATGGAACAATGCCGGAGCGTCAGCGAGGTGATGCAAAAGTTAAGAGAGCTTAATGTGTTTCATACTCTGCGCTTCCCTGCCAAGCTTTGCATCACCTATAATGGAAATACTGGAATGTTTACGTCTCCCACGGACGCAAAGCTATACATAGACAAAGAACTGAGGCAAGTCGCTGGGACGGATCAAGAATAAATTCTGATGTGTAGTGCTATGGAGTTTATAGAGACTGTAAGTGCTTATTATCTTTTTTAGATAAGATTTGGTTGTGGAGTTGCATTTTTTGTTTTGTTTTACATTTCGTTCTTTTCTACTAGCCCGTTTTACTTAGCTTAGTTGTGAGTGTTAGTGTAATTTAATACTTTGCTTCAAGCAACGCGTTCTCTAGTCACTAGGGGGAGCCATAATGCTTCGTTTGGGGAAGTCATTTGAGCCATTGGGATGGATTGGGATGGGGGGGCTTAAAGTTCGAGGCTTAAGTTTTTTATTTGTTTTTGTTTTTGGAGGGGGAATATTATTGTGGTTTTACTTTGTGTAAATGAAAGGGAACGATGAAACTAATAGAGGAAATGCTACCTTAACCTTGGCATCTTGGAACGTTAAAGGGCTTGGCCACCCCATTAAAAGAGGCAAAGTGTTTATCTATCTCAAGTCCTTGAAAGCAGATATCTTATTTCTACAGGAAACGCATATAGCTGTCGGACAAGAACATAAATTTAGAGCGAATTGGATATCTCAGGTATATCAGGCACCTTTCAACAGTAAGGCCAGGGGGGTAGCAATTTTACTTCGCAAGGGTGTCTCATTTCAGCTTGACTCGATGGCAGATATGTCATGATTTCAGGAAAACTTAGTTCCTTGCACATCACAATGTTAAATATAAATGGTCCTAATATTGATGACCCTCAATTTTTTAATAGGGTTTTTGATCTAATACCATCTGGGTGTGTAAATGTCATTATCGGCGGTGACTTCAATTGTTATTTAGATTCGATTTTAGACCGATCATCCTCAAAGCCACCTCCTAGTATAACCTCAGTACAGATCCTCAATAGGTTGATTGAGGAAAGGAACATGGTAGATATTTGGAGGTTGCAACACCCAACAGAAAGGGAATACTCATTTTACTCGCAGGTTCATAAATCTTACACTAGGATTGACCGTTTTTTGGTTACTTCTGAACTGATACACAGAATAACTGATACACGGTACCATAACATGCTGATATCAGACCATAGTCCTGTCTCACTTCAGATTAATAAAATCCTGCCACGTCAAGGTTATCACTGGCGATTCAACCCTTACCTACTTAAAGACCCAGCTTTTGAAAGCTACCTTAATGCTAAACTGGACAATTTCGTTATGAATAATGACAATGGCCAAGTCTCTGATTCAGTCTTATGGGATACTCTTAAGGCAGTCATAAGGGGTCATATTATTGTTTTTGAAACTGCTAGCAAGAGAAATAGCAATAACAGGCTTCTGAGAATTAAAAATTTACTCACAACATTAGAACAGGCATACAGAATCTCCGGATTACAACAAGATTATAATAAGATACTGAATTTAAAATGGACTGCGTTTATATAGCGCTTTAACAGACCCAATGGCCACCAAAGCACTTTACATATTTGCCTCTCATTCACACACCGGCGGCGGTGTCAGCCATGCAATGACCATCCAGCTCGTCGGGAGCAGCCGGGGTTAGGTGTCTTGCTCACAGACACCTCGACACTTGGTCAGGTGGAACCAGGGATCAAACCACCAACCTTTCGGTTTGTAGACAACCTACATGAACCACTGAGCCACTGCCGCCCCAGAATATGAATTTGATGAGCCAGAAACTTTATTGGCGAGACAGTTAAGGGGTGTGCAAGCAAAGCAAACAATTCATCAAATAAAGTCAAACACAGCTGAGATTGTCAAGTCAAGTCATCCTCATTTATATAGCGCTTTTAACAATGTAGATGATGATTTAATGATGTTAAGAAGAGGATCTATGACATCTGGAAGCATCTCTTTCAGTAGTTTAGTTGGTATAGGGTCTAACATACATGTTGTCGATTTAGATGATTTAACGATTTTGCAAAATTCTTCCTCTCCTATAGCAACAAATGAATCAAATTTTACCTCGGGAGACCATAATGCACTCCCTGATGCAATGATGTAGTAGACGGTTGCATAGTTATAATTTTGTCCCTAATATTATCAATCTTATAAGTGTAGAAGTTCATAAAGTCATTACTGCTGTGTTTCTTGGAAACTTCTGGGCTTGAAGCTTTCTGTTTCGTTACTGTAGCCACTTTTTCAAATAAATACCTAGGATTATGTTTATTTTTTTCTAATAGGGTTGAAAAAAAAGCAGATCTAGCAGCTTTCAAAGCCTCTCTGTAAGCAATCGAGCTCTCCTTCCATGGAATCCGAAATACCTCTAGTTTTGTTTTCTTCCAGTTGCACTCCATTTATCTGGCTGCTCTCTTAAGGGCCTGAGTGTGTTCGCTGTACCACGGCGTTGCACTATTTTCTTTTTTATCTTCTTTAAGCGCAACGGAGCAACTGTGTCTAAAGTGCTGGAAAGGAGAGAGTTAAAAGTTTCTGTGGCAATATCAAGTTCTTCTAAGCTATCTGGGATGCTGAGATGATGAAACTGATTAGGAAGATTATTGATAAAGCAATCTTTAGTGGCAGAAGTGCTAGGTCTAACATACTTGTAACATGGAGTTGGCTTTGCAGCCTTGGCTAAATGTAATTTACATGAGACTAGATAATGATCTGAGATGTCGTCGCTCTGCTGCAGAATTTCAACAGCATCAACATTGATTCCATGTGATAATATTAGATCTAGAGTATGATTACGACAATGAGTAGGTCCTGACACGTGTTGTCTAACTCCAATAGGGTTAAGAATGTCTTTAAATGCCAATCCCATTGCATCTTTTCCATTATCTACATGTATATTAAAATCACCAACAATTAGGACTTTATCTGCAGTCAACACTAATTCTGATAGAAAGTCAGCAAATTCTTTGATAAAATCTTTATGGTGCCCTGGTGGCCTGTATACAGTTGCCAGCAGAATTCTCAAACTTGATTTATCGTTTACATTATATATTTTTACATTAAGCACCAACACTTCAAAAAAAGTATATTTAAAACTAGATTTTTTAGTGGTTTTGAAAATATTACTATAAATTACAGCAACACCTCCCCCTTTGCCTTTCAGGCGAGGTTCATGTTTATAACAGTAATCATGGGGGGTGGACTCATTTAAAGTAATGTAATCGTCTGGTTTTAGCCAGGTTTCTGTCATACACAGCAAATCTAGGTTATAATCTGAAATCATATCATTAACTATGAGCGCTTTTGAAGTAAGGGATCGAATATTCAGCAACCCAAGCTTTATCGTTTGCTCATCTGTATTATATCTATTTTTTATTTGTTGAATATTTTTTATTTTTTGAATATTGAAAAATTACATTTTTAACCTTAGATCGGTTTGGACGTTTTTTGGATTTCCAAATTCGGGGAACAGACACAGTCTCTATATGATGATATCTAGGTGAAAGAGGCTCTATGTGATGGGATTTATCTGACCTTGGTGACGCGAGGCCGCTAGCAGACGGTCGGTTTAGCCAGTTTGTCTGCTTCCTGACCTGAGCCCCAGATTGTCATGTTTTGTCTCTAAGACTATGAGCCAAATTACTAGAGAGAAGAGCAGCACCATCCCAGGAGGGATGAATACCATCTCTTTTCAACAGGTCAGGTTTGCCCCAAAAACTTTTCCAATTGTCTATGAATTCTATATTATTTTGCGGACACCACTTAGACAGCCAGCCATTGAGTGATGACAATCTGCTAACTATCTCATCACTCCTTCGAACAGGAATCTCAACAATGGTGACAATCAAAGAAAATATCCAGATAATCTGTTTATCAGATATTAATGCCGCAATGCATGCTGGGAGATATCGGTGAGTTTTGATTGGTGGTACCCAGCATGCACTGCAGCATGAAGCATTTCATTGATTGTCACCATTGTTGAGAGTCATACGCTGATTCTTGATGTCTAAGTAATAATGTAGAGGAAAAAGATAAATGAACTAAATGTTTTTAAAATCCTTTTCATTGTTTGTTTAACACTGTTGGATCTCATGCTGTCTAGTCACATAACTACTATAATTAATGAATAAAATAAAAATTAAAAAAAAATTTTACCCTAATAATAAAAATAATAGACACTAAGATAATTATTTCAGGCCACAACATGATGATTACATCGTCAATAAACAGCCAACATCACCTGATCTCATTTTCTCTTGTTTTTTATTTTATTTTGCCATAATAAATGTGTTTTATAAACTCTTACTTACAACAGCCAGAGAATATGTAATATGTAGAGAATGTAATATTTAATGAGTCATGGGCCAAGAGCCCAACTAAAGCAAACACTAACCACTATCATGGTGACTTAAAATACAACTATTTATTTCATTAAAACGGAAATAATTTTCCATTTAGGAAAACTAAATTTGGACAATCAGCTTTTTCATTTGCAGTGGTTGAAAAATGGAACTTAATCCCACATTACATTAGAGATTGTGCAAGCCTTAGTAGTTTTAAAAAGTCCGTAAAGACTTGGCTGAAGGCGAATCAAATATGTGATCATTGACTCTTTATTGTATATTTGTATTCTGGTTTTTATGTGAGTACTGTGTGTTTATGTTGTCTTTTTCTTTTTTTCTTTTTTTCCCTTGCCCGGGGACCACAGATGTAAATTAGCCGTATAGCTAACTCTGGTACAGGGCTTGAACTGTGCATGGTCCCTGATAAATAAACTAATAAATAAAAAATAAAAAATTAAATAAAGTAAATCTGGTTAATAATTAGTGAAGCTGGTAATGTTGTTTCTGGAGTTGGTTAATCCTCCTCTGCTGAGATCTTCAGAGATTTAATGTCTTCTTTTCTCTTCAGTTTATTTCATCTAAGGCTGTGGCTGAAGTCAGTTGTAGTTTTTTGCACAGGTCCCAACAAGAAATTTATGCAATGGTCACAAACTAAAACACAAATCAAAAAAGGCACCAAGTGAGCACAGTGGCAGTTGATACATGCATGGCTGTTGCTGAAGAGGTAAAAGGTACAAATGTATCTTTTGTAGAGGTAAAAGGTACAAATGTACCTTTTGTAGAGGTACATTTCTACAAAATGTAGAAAAATCAGTTAATAATGTCTAAGAATCTATTAACAATTTCTTATAGGTAATACATTTTTATAGCTGTGTGTATGTATGTGAATATATATATATATATATATATATATATATATATATACATATATCATTGCTTTAACATAGTTCTAAAATTTCATATTCATTTGCTGACATCACAACAATCGTCAGCTGTGATGCACAAAAAACAGTCACACACCTTTGCTAATTGCTAACTGTGATTGGAAGCTTCTACTGCTACTTAGAAATATATAAAAGGCCTACATAGAATTCCAGTCTTACCATTACAAAAAACAAAGTTGTCCATTAAAAAGACAAATGAAATCAATGATGAACAATGGCAAGATCTAAAAGAGGTAAGGGAGCATTGAGGAAAGACTTGTGGGAAGCTGCTGGAGGAACAGAGGAGATAAAAAAAATATAGTAAATGAAGACACTACTCAGAAATCCCCTATATCTGGCACACACTATCCAAACAAATATTTGGAAAAAATACTCCAAAAAATAGGCAATGGCTTTTTATTATATGGACATTGAGGATATGGAGCCATTGACTTCCATGGTATTTATTTTTTTCTAAGTCAATGGCTCCAGTTAACTGTTTGGTTACTGACATTCTTCAAAATATCTTCCTTCGTGTTCAGCAGAAGAAAGAAATTCATACAGGATTGAAACAACTTGAGGGTGAGTATACGATGACAGAATTTTCATTTTAAAGTGAACTATCCCGTTAACTTTAAAGCACAAGTGTCTTTAATGAGTGTAGTCCTACTCCATGTTATTTATCTTATATGAGAACTCCTTAACTTTGTTTGTTATAGAATATTCATGAGGTGTCATCTATAATTTACTCCAATCAAAAATATGTTTCTTGAACAGAAAGTTCAATGTATTTGTAACAGCAAGAATATATTTTGTTTGGACAATGGAGCATAAGCAATTATTACATCCATAACTTATTTTTTTTTTTATCCAGCCTAAATTGGGAAGTAGCACTTCAAGTGTCTCTAAAGTTCTCTGGGAATTGCATACAATTAAATATTGGCTAAACATTTTTAAGTTCTATAAAACTAAAGATAACATCATCTTTGATCAATTCCTCAAGCAAAATTCCCAAACCAATTGTCATTAAAAAGACAATCCTCCTTGAGGAGGAAGAAATTATTTTTGTACAAACTAAAACCTATTTATGAGTGTACAAGTGTTATTGATATGTTATTAACATTAAAATTGCATTTTAGTAAAAACTCTGGTGCCTTTTGAAATATAGCATTTGGTTTTACAGTTATAAGACTGTAACTACTTATTTCACTGTATAACGATGATATTACAAAATCCCAATACCAAGTTCACAATTGTTATTATATTAAAAAAACAGGATGGACATTAAATCAAACTTTTGATTGTTTAACTTTTGTATGTTTTCTCAAATAAAGGGATGTCATGAGCTAACTGTGTGCACTTAATTTATTTTTCCTCTATGAAAAACATCACAAAACATGCATTTCTTAATGTGAATGGTCATTACTTGTGAAATCAAGTGAATAAATAATGGACTAATTTGATAGCTTTGTCAAAATTCTTCTTTTAATATCAATTAGAAAAAAAAAACTGTAGAAAACCTGTAAAAATGTTCCAAGGGTTAGCGAATAAATTCCAGGTGGTGTGACATCATCAGGTCACATGACCAGTAAGTTATATAGATTTGCATATTTCAAAAATTCATTAAAAATAGACGAAATGACATTTTCTAAATCCAAGTCGTGTATGATGTGTTTCAGGGGTTAGTGAATAAATTCCAGGTGGTGTGACATCATCAGGTCACATGACCAGGAAGTTATTTAGATTTGCGTATTTCAAAAATTCATTAAAAATAGACGAAATGACATTTTCTAAATCCAAGTCGTGTATGATGTGTTTCAGGGGTTAGTGAATAAATTCCAGGTGGTGTGACATCATCAGGTCACATGACCAGGAAGTTATTTAGATTTGCGTATTTCAAAAATTCATTAAAAATAGACGAAATGACGTTTTCTAAATCCAAGTCGTGTATGATGTGTTCCAAGGGTTAGCGAATAAATTCCAGGTGGTGTGACATCATCAGGTCACATGACCAGGAAGCAGAGGTGGAAAGTAACGAATTACATTTACTCGCGTTACTGTAATTGAGTAGTTTTTTTGTGTACTTCTACTTTTTTAAGTAGTTTTTAAAATCTGTAATTTTACTTTTACTTAAGTATGTTTTGTTTGAAGTATTGTACTTCGCTACATTTTAAAACATATCCGTTACTGAGTAAAAAAAAAAAAAAAAAAAAAATGCTTTGGGTGAAAACATCGCGCTCCGGAAACTACAGCATTGATTGATTGAAGGGCGGGAGAACAGACGCGCTAAAATCACAAAACCATATGGAGAAGGTGACGGACAACTTAGACAGACAGTAATGCAGACCAGCTGAACGCGAAATGCTGTCGAAATCTCACTCGCACAAATACCGGTATGTGAAGCCCTGGTCAGTAAAAGAATACTTTGGATATAGAAAAAAAATGGAATTTACAGTAGGCTATAGGCTAATGCAGATGTCGCGTAAAACACGCAAACTGGTAGATGTATGGATGAATAAATCGAAAGTAAAGCTGTACAATAAATCCAATCGCGACATGATCTGTGAATATTAAAGCACAAAAGACTGCTATGTAAATATATAATCTGCTTGTTCTGCGTGTCTCTGTGTGAATGAGCTCTTGCTGTTTCGTCTACTTACTACTCAAGTACGCGGCGCGCTCATGCTGTTTTCAGCATCTCACAAACAATACGAGGACATGAATACATGAACATTTCCAGAGCTGCACTGAGAGAACGCCTAATGAGCATTTTCATAATTTCATAATTTGAGAAAAACCATTGTCAAATACACTCTGAAACAGGACTTAACAACCCGTCAAAATAAAAGTTCTGTTTTACTAGAAGAAATTATGACAGATATATTACTATTTTAGGCCTACAATATAATGTATTTACTTCTCATAAAAATATTAACAAAAACAATAATAATACTACAATTTATTTAAACATTATTTAAGGAATATATATTATTTGTCCATGGTTTGAGTAAATCTTTTTTGTAGCACTTTGCCAAAAACTAAAAGGATAAAACGTTTGCTAAACTTTTATTTGATTACCACAGTTTTTGATAAAATATTTGTATTAAATCATAAAAAGAAAAACATTCTGAATAAGAAACATTTAATAGAACTCTATTTTTAAACATTTTAATAAGTTATCAATGATAAAAAAATAAGTTTTTAATCTAATTCATAATCAATTATTGAAATTAGTTGATTAGATATGTTTTATTGAACACATTTTTTATTTATTTAATTTTTTAATTTATTTTGATTGGGACAGTGCATTTTAATGAACATAACATAGAGTACATGCATGTAAAAATGCCGGATTTTAGCCAAAGGCTAATTTCCATCCGTAGTCCCACGGGCCAGGATCATAGAACTCACAAAACATTGCAAAGTAAAATTTTACATCTACAGTCAATTCATAAATTAGCTACATCCTATATACAATATTCACACAAGACTACATTCAATTTCACAAAAACACTCATCCATATACACGTTACAACAAAACAAATAAAAAATAACAAAATTAAAACACATAAAACCTACATACTAGTGTGTGCAGCTTTGATTTGCCCATAGCCATTTTTTCAGCTGGACTTTAAACGAGCTATATCTGGATCATTCTCTTAGTGTTCGAGGAAGACTGTTCCACAGGTTCCCACCCCGGACAGACAGGACCGTCTGACCGAAGGTGGTACGCCTGTGAGGTATTATCAAGTCTCCTCTAATAGAGGCTCGTGTGGTCCTTAGAGAATTATCTTTCGATTTAATGAAGTCCTTCAGAGATGGCGGAGCGAGGGAATGAAGGACTTTATATATCAAACAGGCCATCTTTAAATTAATCATATTTTGAAAATTTAATAATCTATGTTTCTTTAGCACTTGACAGTGGTGGTGGGACAATGTTTTTTTGTCTAATGTTTTTAATGCCTTTTTATATAGACTTTCTATGGTTTTAAGTGTTGTGGGGCAAGCAAGAGACCAGGTTGTCAAACAGAAATCAAAATGAAGAACAATCATCGAATAAAAATATGTTTTAGCAGCACCCATAGATAAATTATTTCGAATGTGCCAAAAATTTTGAAGATTAAATTTGACAACCTTCGCTACTTTTTTTACATGACTTTTGAAGCAAAGCGTTGAATCAAGGACTACCCCAAGGTATTTGAACTCTGAGACCAGGCGAAGTTCCTCTCCGTTCAGGAAGACGTTTGATCTACTTACTTCGATATGGCGTTTTGAGAAGTACATGCACACAGTTTTTCTGGTGTTCAACATGAAACATGAATTCCTGAGCCATCCTGCACATAAGATAGGGCAGCTGTGAGATCAACAGCTGCTTGTTGGATGGTTTTTGCTTGAGTGTAAATTACTGCATCATCCGCATACATCTGCGAGAAGACGTTTGGGCATGAATTTGGTAGGTTATTGATAAAAAGAGAGAATAAAACTGGCCCAAGAACAGACCCCTGCGGGACACCAACTCCAGAATCTAAACAAGGAGACTTGACACCATCTACTACTACGTACTGTTTCCTGTGGGACAGGTAGGATTTAAACCATAAAAGTGCTTGATCAGAGATGTTAAATTGAGTCAACCTGGATATTAAGATCTGATGGTTAACAGAGTCAAAGGCTTTCTTCAAATCTAAGAAGACAGACACGACACAAGGACTCTTGTCAAGCAGACCTTTTATGTTTTCTGTTAACACACACAGGGCACTATCGGTGGAGTGATGGGTCCGAAAACCAAACTGTAATGGATGTAGTGAAGGTTGGACATTTTCCAGATGAGCCGTCAACTGTCTGACTACCCATTTCTCTGCTATTTTGGATATAACTGGAAGTATGCTGATAGATCTATAATTAGACATGTCTGTTGTAGCACCAGATTTAAGTATTGGTGTCACTGCAGCTACTTTCCAATCTGCAGGGACTATAGAATGGTTAAAGGACATATTAAGAAGATGGGTTATTGGATGTATTAAATAATCCTTATACTCTTTAAAAAAATGTGTATTAAGGTCAAATGCATCAAGAGCTTTTGAATTGTTCATACCAACAATAATTTTTGTTACTTCATAGTCTGAAATTTCAGTGATTTTGAATACAGGCTGATGTGGATCAGAGACATTGTCAGAACACAGAGGTGGATCAAAATGCTGCGTAATCTCTTTCACAGAATTTATAAAGAAACTGTTAAAATTGGTGGCTATGGAAGATGGATCTTTTAATAATAGAGTCATTAATTTGAAGCTCCATTTCCTTATTGTTTTTTATTTAGATGTCTACCAAGCAGTTTGTTTAGATTTTGCCATACAAATTTTCCATTGCCATTTGCATTCTCTATTATTTTAATGAAAAAATTCGCTTTCAGACTCTGTGTTACCTTATTTCGCATATGGATAAACCTTTGACGGTCTGTTGTTAGACCTGATTTTAAAAATTGCTTTAATATCAGGTCTCTAGCTGACATTACGTTTTTGCATTCTGTGTTCAGCCATGGCAAGTGGCACCTTTTTTTACGTCTATATCTCCCTCTACTCAAATGAGTTGAGATAACATCCTTCAGAGATTTAATAAATTTACTGGTACATAATTCAGGATTGTCATCATAAAAAATTGTATCCCATTCCAGAGATGTCAGGGCTATGGCCACATTTTGTCGTTGGCTGTTAGGCATTAACTCATAAGGAGACCTGCTATTTGTGGGGTTAAGGAAATCATTATTAGCCCTCGACTTTGGCAATTTCCTAGAAAAAAGTATAATATTATGGTCTGAGAGACCAGTCAGGAAATTGTATGATCTAATTATCCTTTCGGTTCTGTTGCTGAAAAGTAGATCTATTGTAGTTTTAGAGTGTTTCGTAATCCTTGTTGGTTGCTGAACAAGTTGAGAAAAATTAAGATTATCCGTTGTATGCTTTAGTGTTTTCGTATCTTTCTTACAGTCCCAATTCACATTGAAATCTCCAATTACAATAACTTCATTGGACTTGTTGTGTGTTGTATGATGTTTAAGTAGTGCCTGCAGTTGTTCATTTATTTAACTGTCATTTTAACTGATGATAATAATAACCATAATTTAATAATACAGTTTATATAAACCGTGATATTTTCTGAGACGGTTATCATACTGTGAAACTCTCATACACCCCACCCCCAATGTTAAAAAAGTTACTCAGCAACTTTTACTCAGAGTAAATTTTAAACGAGCTACTTTTTACTTTTACTTGAGTAGATTTTTAGACCGGTACTTTTACTTGTAATTAAGTAAAATTTTATTGAAGTAATAGGACTTTTACTTGAGTAGAAAATTGTTGTACTCTTTCCACCTCTGCCAGGAAGTTATATAGATTTGCGTACTTCAAATATTTATTAAAAATAGACGAAATGACGTTTTCTAAATCCAAGTCGTGTATGATGTGTTCCAGTGGTTAGCAAATAAATTCCAGGTGGTGTGACATCATCAGGTCACATGACCAGGAAGTTATATAGATTTGTATATGATTTATTTCATTTAAAACATTTATTTTAATTACATATGTATAACAGATATATTAATCATATAAAAGTTACAAATTGGCTTTATCTATTTTTAATCTATTTACTTACATCAAATACATATGTAAAAGGATCACGTTTTTAATGTTTTTGTGGAATAATGCACTTACTTATCCAACTTTGTTGACGATTTGGCACTTTTGAGACACTCCCTAACTTGAAGTGCCCAAGTGGGGAGCGTTTTGAGGACTTTTTCACTTCCAATTCTTAAAACAATTACATCATCGAATAATATTAAAATTCACTTTTGACATTATGCTTTACAAGGTGACCTAGACGAGATACAGCATCATCCGCGACTATTAAGCCATTACATATCAATTAATGCTGCAGAAAAGATCGAATGTCTAACGAATGTCCAACATAAAACCTACTTAACCGAACCCTTTAAAGGGATACTCCACCAGTTTTTCTTATTAAACTATGTTATTCCCTTAACTAAGACGAGTTGATACATACCTCTCTCGTCTCAGTGCGTGCACTATATCGCTCTGTATTGCCGCAAAACTATGTTACTCGAGTAGTGTAACTTGACCTGGGCTGGTGACACAAAATAAACCGTTGCGCTTTTCTAAGCG
Source organism: Siphateles boraxobius (assembly GCF_051911475.1). Lineage (NCBI taxonomy): Eukaryota > Metazoa > Chordata > Actinopteri > Cypriniformes > Leuciscidae > Siphateles > Siphateles boraxobius. The sequence continues at coordinate 603,335 of NW_027509216.1, read as the reverse complement.
TTTTAAAATTGATGACTATATTGTATGGCGGAATACCATAACAAGTGCTTTTGAGCACTTCGACTTGGCGCAATAATATCTTCACTCGTGAAAAGTCCTCTTACCGGCTCCCGCTTCCTCTCCCTCTGACATTTCCGTCAATACAACGAGAGGAAGCGGGAGCCGGTAAGAGGACTTTCCACGCTCTTGGCAGCCCCTGGTATAAAAGCATCTGTTTACGTCAAAACTACTGTAGCGAGTCAGGAGTTGGAATTAGGAGTATTGAAAACGGATATATATATATATATTAGCATATAGTTAGCATAGCATTTATATAGTTATTTAGATTATTTCATGTAGCCTAGGTAGTTAATCTCGGCTATCGCTCCAGTGTGCAACCTGCATTTTACGTGGGATTGCTTCTCCAACGCAATGGAGGTGGAAAAGGGCTTCTCCACACAGCTCGCGCTGCCAAACGCAGCTCTTCCTGCATGAACTCCACCACCGCAGCGGCGTCATGATGTGAGTGAGCATATATTTTTAATCACAATTTATGTTCCTTCTTATTAGGCTAAAGTTAATTAATCCTCTGGTCTCGACAAACGCGCCGGCGCGATTTGCTGATTATTTTTTTCACATAGCAGCAAAATATAATGAACGTAATAGTAATAATAATCCTGGAAAAAATTACCTCAAAATGACTGAATATAAGAATAATCGGATGCCGATCGCGATGCGGGAGTTAAGACCGCAGTTTGAGCTGGTGTCCATAGACAATTCACCCTCCTCCACTTCAGGTGAAGGTGGGGGAGAAAAGTTCTCGACTTCAAATGACCGCTCTGTTGCAAAGCTACTTGCGTCACTCCATTTTAGCTAGTTTGACAGCAGCTGTCACTGCGGGTCTCAGGTGCACGCCCCCCCGCTCAGCCCCGCCCTCGATTCGTCGCCTCTATCTCCGCTGGGCTCTGCCCACTTTTCCAGCATTTTTCAAATATTGCCAGTGGGTGGAGTCAGGCTTTGACCAGGGGTTTAGTTACCCTTTAAAGGCGATTTTCTCAATGTTTCGATTTTTTGCACCCTCAGATTCCAGATTTTCAAATAGTTGCATCTCAGCCAAATATTGTCCTATCCTAACAAAGCATACATCAATGGAAAGCTTATTTATTCAGATTTCATGTGATGTATAAATCTCAATTTAAAAAAAAATGACCCATATGACTGGTTTTATCATCCAGGGTCACATATGTACATTTTATGTAGCTACTGGTGTTATTGTTGAATACATATTTCTAAAATTGTATGATGTTTTTGTTGAGTTATTATTACACAATACTTTTTTCTTGAATCTTGCCCCTGACAAATAACCAAAATTACAAAAAAAGACTAAAACTAACACTAAAACTAATAAAAACTAAACTAAAACTAAGCATTTTCTAAAAATAAAAACTAAACTAAACTAGCAAACCCACTTTAAAAACTAATTAAAACTAAACTGAATTTGAAAACAAAAAGTCAAAACGAAATAAAAATAAAAACTAATGAAAAATGCAAAACTATAATAACCTTGCTCCATTGGAGCGGTCTGTCGACACAGGTGCACCTGTGTCCGGCGGCCGCTGCCTTTTGGGGGGACCATGGCATGCACGAGGGTAATCCAGACCATACTTGAGCACCGCACTGCATCCAACCTCACCCTCCGGGGTACGGGTGTCGTAGCGTGCGTGATCGGTCTGGCGATGTCCACCTTGGTGGTCCAGTAGCGCCTTAGTTGGCTCAGCCTGGTTGGTATGGCGGATGCGGACAAGGTTCGGTTCCTGGTCTCCCCAATCTCCCAGGTTGGGCTGGTCGGCAACGCGGTGGAGAACTGCATCCAACAGTTCTCTGCCGCTCAAGCGCAGACGGAGGTCATCCGGCACATCCTGCCCCGGTGGCCAGCTGCTGCCTCCACCCGCCGCCGGTGGCAGCTCCTCCGCCTGCTCGTCGCCGTGGCCGTTCCCCGGCCGCCGCTCCTGCTGGCCCTCCACAGCAGCCTCCACCCAGGCCTCAGCATGGAGCCGGCCGCAGTAGAGACGCCCAGCCCGCTCCAGGCGCTGCCAAGCCAGGCGGCAAGCGACAGCGAAAGCATTCCGGAGCGGGCCGCCCAGGAATGGATGAGATGCTCTTGGAGTGGCACGATCACTCCCTCCCCCCGGGTGAGGGCCGGGTGGAGCCTTTGTTAGTGTGTGTTTCTGTTCCGCCCCTGGCTCCCTAAAAAAAGAAAAAAAAAAGCGGAGCAAGCGGTACGCACACTTCAAAGAGAGAGCAATTTCATCTGTTCCTGGGTCCCAAGAGGGCCAGTCTGGCGGGTGTGACCCTGTATAGCCTTACACCCCTCAGCTCCCCCTTGGTCGCCAGCAGGCAGCTTGGTGCATTCGAGGACCCGGTCATCCGCCTTCTCACGCGCCCCCTGCCGCTAGTGGAGACAGGTAAGTGTTGCACAGCACACTAACACCACTCTCTCTACTTTCTAGCTGCTCTCTCACCACTCTAGCTGCCCCACCTCAGGCTCGGCTACCCCGCTCAAGTCAGTGATAATCATCACATTAGGTGTTGAGCAGACGTGCTCCTGAAAATTCAGTGATATTCATCATACCGAGTGTTGAGCAGTGCTCCTGACTTGTGCGTGCTTATCTTATCCTGCTGGCGAAGGATTTGATATAGCCGCTCCTCCAGCCGGTACGAAGGCCAGTTGTAAACTCGTTCTTCGTGCTACTAGGTGGTGGGTCGTGACCATCTTGGCCCAAGATTGGTCTGCAGCTCCGACCTGAAAGACATGTGCGTCAGATCTCTACCTTCTGCACCGCAGGCCATCCTGTGTGTTGCGTGTAAGGGTGGAGTATCAGTACAGTGTCCTTCCCTTCGAGTGCTCCAGAGCCCGTTGGGTCCTCAGGTCAACTGGAAGAGAGTAATCTCGCCCACGGGCTGAGTATCTCTTTTTCAGTTTTGGAGATGGACTCGGTCTAACACGTCTCTCCAATGAGAATGTGTTCAGCTGGTGTTTGAAGTGAGAAAGGGTCCCACTGAAAGAACTTTCAGAGGCTCCTGGGGTATATGGTAGTTGCAGCCATTGGCTCCCACCATATGTGACCGCTTCAGCGCTAGCTTCACGATCGAGTCCCGAGGTGACCGTGGCAGAGCAGCTCACCCTGTGTGACTATAGTTCATCCCGGTCTGCTGCCAAACCCTCTTCAACAGAGGGGCCATGTACAAAGGGCGTGTTTTAACGGGGGCCTGGGCGACCCCCGACTACACGGGCATTCGTGCCTCGAGTTGTTAGACATTGCGACTGTTGCGCAAGCTTCCCTTGCATGTCACAACTCACCCGTCACCTCCTCCTTGGAGTCAGAAGCTTCTGAGGACGCTTTGTTCCACTCTTCCCGCTTTACTCAATCGTGCCGCCATCGAGCCTCACGACAGTTATAGCCAGGGCAAGTGGAGACTCCATCCCCTGGGTCCAGCTGGGTCATGACCATTCCGGGGCCGCTCAGTTGCCCCCCCGGTTTCATCTTTCCGCCAGTGTTTGTGTAAACCGAGCGGACTACCCTTGGACAAACAGGGGTCTCAGCTGCCCCAGGGGCCCGCAGAAATGCGTTTAATCCCAGTGAGCCTTCTAAAAGTGACTGCGACTCATGGTCGCCTTGCGCCTGCTCAAGTCAGTGAAATCATCACACTTCATGTTGAGCAGAATTGCTCCTGAAACTCAGTGAAGTTCATCGCACTCAGGTGTTGAGCAGCAATGCTCCTGTAGCTCAGTGAGTTCATCACACTCAGGTGTTGAGCAGAAATGCTCCTGTAGCTCAGTGAATTCGTCACACGCAGTGCTGAGCAGAAGTGCTCCTGGTGCTCAGTGAAGTTCTTCGCACTCAAGTGTTGAGCAGAAATGCTCCTGAAGCTCAGTGAGTTTACCACACTCAGGTGTTGAGCAGGAATGCTCCTGAAGCTCAGTGAACTTGTCACACTCAAGTGCTGAGCAGAAAATGCTCCTGAAGCCCAGTGATCTTCACATGTTGTGTTGAGCAACGCTCCTGTCTTTTTGCGCCCGTCGCTTGCACCTACGTGTTAAGTCAGGAGAGGAACAGGTCTTCATAGTTGCCCCTTATTGGCCCAACTAGACCTGGTTCCCATCGACAGCCTTCCTGACTTCCCCTGAAAACTCTTTCAGGGACGGGGCACGATGGCACCCGCGTTCTTCCCCCGGAGATTCCGGGCGGTCTTACATCTGAACGCGGAGGTTCAGGTGGCTATCACAGGGACATGTGATAGTTACCATCACTTCTGCGAGCACCCCCTAGAAATGGGTAGCGTGCTTACGCCTTTAGAAGTGGAACCTAGTCGTTGAGTGCGTCTTCTCTCCAGCTTTCGATCACTTCAGTGCTCTCTTTCCTGCAAAATGGGTTGGAGTAGGCTGTTTTCCTTCACCCTCAAAATGATGTTGCCTCGGTGTTTAAACGACGCTCATCGTGTTGCAGAAGTGTGCAGAAGCACGTTCTGATCGTCAGGTTCCTGAGGAGCAAGGTCTTGTAAATCCTTGCGTCCCTCTTTATCCTCTTGGGCCTTGTCCCTGGTGCGACTGCACTGCAGAGACCGCCCCTGAGCCACTGCAGGCAGTGAGTTAAAAATTCTGTTATATCAGTTCTCCTGCTCGCGTGGTCTCTACTAGAGGGTAGGGACTTGCTCGCTTTCGGTCAACGTATTGTGCCTGGAGTCTGGGCCGGCTAACTCTCACAAGCTGAGACCCCGGCTCGGATTGTGCCCAAGGCTCCTACCTCTCCCGTAATAGGAGCAGGTGGTGAGCCTGCAAGCGCTGCCCTGGAGGAGGCAGATCGAGCCCTGGCTTCTCTGTCCGTTCGCTTGGACGTGTACAGAATGCAAGCCATAGACCTCAGACCAGCTCTACAAATATCTGTTGGAACTCAGCAGAGAGGGAAGGCTGTTTCCATGCAAAGTTGCACTTAATGCTTGCCTTCATTTCGGTAAAAATCCGAGATGTAACATGTCCACTTAGGTGTTGAGCTCCTCTATGATGAGTGTAAAGTGCTCCGCCTGGGCGTGGACGATATGCTTTGCTAAACAGATTCTAGAGTTGGGGGCTGGACGACACCTAGTTGAACCGCTGCTTCCCGTGGGCTCCCTTCTCATGAAGCAAGTTTCACCTTGAGCCCGGTTCAAGTGTCGGCTTGCTGCGCCATTCCCCTCCTATGGACTGGATATGTGCGCCTTTCTACTCCAGTTGAGTTCCCTTAAAATTGAACCTTGTTGAGTTCCTCCACACCCCTCCGACGTCGGACGTGCGGAACGTCTGGTGTTAGGCCTACCACTCGTAAGCAGTGTGGAACCTGTGTTAGGCTGGGTCCATATGTTGCAGTCCCTACGGCGACCCCATATGTGTATTCTTCCTTGATACGGCTCCCTGCGGCGAGCCCGTGTCTTCCCTCGGCAGAGTCTCTCTGCCGTCACTGTCCGGTGTGTCTCCCCCGTCTTAGTCTGGAGCCACCCCAGTGACATTCCATATGTTCGACTGCCCGGTTTCCGCCCAGTTCATATGTGTATTCTCCACGTTACCTCCCTCTGGGTTGGATGTGGCTTCCGCAGCGTCCCTTCCTTCCAATGTACGGGGAACGCTTTCCCAGTGGTCCTGTAGGAACAACAGTGACTTCCCTGGCCTAACGCGGATTGACAAAAGAACCGGAAGAGAATACAATGCTGAATAAAGTCGTCGTTTTTGTTATTTTTGGATCAAAATGTATTTTTGATGCTTCAAAAAATTCTAACTAACCCACTGAGGTCACATGGACTACTTTGATGATGTCTTTAATGCCTGTCTGGACAATGACTATATAGAGTACATAGATTTTCAATGGAGGGACAAAAAGCTCTCGGACTGAATCTAAAATATCTTAAACTGTGTTCCGAAGATGAACGGAGGTCTTACGGGTTTAGAACGACATGAGGGTGAGTCATTAATGACATCATTTTAATTTTTGGGTGAATTAACCCTTTAAGGTTGGTTATGAATGCTGAGTGAACAGTTTTGAAAAAATCACCAAAGTTTTGAGAGATGTGTCCTAGCGACTGTAAAAAAAAAGAAAAAAAAAGAAACTGTAATAGCAGCTGTAAATGGACAATCCACACGGTCATAATGAGGGACAGAAGACACAGAATGATCATATGTTCCCCACATCACACTAAACTTTTCAAGCTACAAGGATATTTCACCCAAAATTGAAAATTCACTCATTAAATGGTCACCTGATGTTAAAAACAAAAACAATGTATGGTAACCTCTGCACACTCTGTGTTGTTGCAGTGTCTGCAAAAATGTTTCTTTATGAAATAGCAGACACAATACCACTGATATTTTTTTGAAAAAATATCTAAATCAACGTCAAGGTTACCCCAAAATGTGATCAATTTGACACCTCTACACTGAACGGGGCTGTAAGATCCACAGAATAAGATGTTTATTCCTTTGTCTTCAGGGAACAATCAGGCGTCAAAACCAATTGGTAAAAAATATACCAAAATATGGTGACCATATTTTATGTGTTACTCTTTTGTCCACACAGCGTTAGGGAACACCTGAAAAACACCCACACACACACGCACACACACACACACACACACACACACAAACACACACACACACACACACACACACACACACACACACACACACACACACACACACACACACACACACACACACACACACACACACACACACACACACAAACACACATTATTTGATTGTCTTTCATATGTTCAGGATCAGTGTGTAGCAGATCCAGATAATCCACACAGACTGATCTATCCTGCATCATCAGTCTCATGTGATCGTCTCGTCACGTCTCGCTGTGTGAATCTCCGTCATGAGATCGTCTGTGACACTCCAGGAGTAAATCAACTCTCAACACATCATTCTTCTGTTTTCATATTTAATCTTTCATTAACATGATTCTCTAATGTTTCTATCCTTCATTTCAGTCTCATCACAAGCATACGACCATGTACAGGGGTGAGACACACACACACACACACACACACACACACACACACACACACACACACACACACACACACACACACACACACACACACACACACACACACACACATCAGTGTGTCCTGATCAAGTGGCAACATTATAATCTGAAAAATAAAGCCTACCCGAAAGTGCGAAAAACTGCAATGCATCGAAAATCCACTAGGGGCAGGTCCCAAAAGGGAGCAAATGTCCATAGACCACATGTTAAAATGTCCGTTTTCACAGCATAAATTCATGTTTTTACAGGTTGGTCCCATGGACTTTTATTGTATTTTTCGATAGGTTCCGAGTGCCTGACAACTGTGAGGGGGGTGAATTTTTTTCTAACTCGTTAGTTTAGATCGTATTTAGATATAAAATGTATGACAAATAAGGGTGTGGTTAACTTTGACTGACAGCTTGATTGACAGCTGATAACGGGCTGTGGAATTCCTGAAATTTGACATCTGACACAACACATCATACCACCTCTGTATCCTATCTGAACATTTGTATTGAAATATCGTGCATAAAATGGGTTGCTCTGCTATAAACTGCACTAACCGACACTGTAGGAGTACTAAGCTCCATTTTTCCAGTAAGTGACATTCCACTACTATTTCAGGTAGTTAGCATTTACTATTTAGCATCAATGTTTGTGGGCAGTGGCACTGCAACAGTTAGCATTAAATCGCCTCAGATAAGTTAGCTTCCGAGGTACTTTACCTATGGTTATTAGGGGTGTCGAAATTAATCGTTTCTACGATGCACCGCGATGCAGACGAGGACGATTCGGTTTCGGTTCAGTAATAGACCAGTTATAATGTACTGACGCTTTTCTGACGTCATTTCATCGCGCGTGTGCTTTGTCGCGGTAGCCGGTAGTATACACTGGCAGAGGGAGGCGAGACGCGAGTGCGAATTAAACATTCTTTCTTACATACATTTACATACATACATTACATGCGCATGCAAGTTACATGCGCTTCTTGAGGCACACACACGCAAGGTCTCGCTCTCTCCCTCTCTGCTGTGCACGCGCTACACGGTTTGAACATACATTCACGTAGCCTTTCGGGAGAGTGGATACATTTCCCGGGACAGATTATTAAAAGATAAATCGGGACAAACCGAGACAGATGGCAACCCTTCCGCACCCGATGGTCAAATTACAATTGTGTTGTTACGCATGATTATAAATGGATGATCGTCTTCAACAGCGGACTCGGTGACGGTTGATGCGCGCGTCTCCAGGGTAACATTATACACTGATGAATGAGCGCTGCTTTTAAATGAACATTTCTTTAAAACAAAATTGATTTGACAGAATTTCATTTTCTTAATGGCATAAACAGGCTTTAGTCCCATGAAACTTAAACTGGAATGTCTCTGTTTTTGTCACTGCGACTTCCCGAACAGGCGAACACACACGCGCGCACGCACACATCACTTTTGACGTAAAATTGAGGATGCGGTGCATCGCAATATCGAATTGAACGAATCGATGGCATGATAATCGTAACCGAACCGAACCGTGAGACCAGTGAAGGTTCACACCTCTAATGGTTATAACTGACGTTTGAAACACTGTTTCTGTAAAACAGTTCTGTGAAACACGAACATCCACCCACGGGCTTCTTCTGTCGAGTCTCAACGAGGGAAGAAATGTGGGAGCGCGAGAGGCGGTTCGCCGTCCGAAAGGAGAGCTAGTCGTGAGCGCATGATATACTTTTAGGGCGGTGTAACTTTCAGTTCCCTTTCGTTGTCACTCCGAGTTACGTCGGATGACGACGAATGGGGTTTCCGAAGGAAGTGCGGTTCATCTGTCAGTGTGAGAATGATTCAGAAAACAGGTGAGTGATTCTGTAGATGAACAACACTGAGATCATGGGTTTGATTCACACAGAATGAATGAACGAATCAAATTAGCTCTTTGAATGCAGTGATAGTCATTTAGACAAACGAATAAACGAATAAACAAAATGGAGTGAATCTCAAAGACTTAATAAATAAATAAATAACATTTAAGATTTGAAACAAGCGTTTGATGTTTTAACTTTCACACAGATCTGATGTGAATGAATCTTCATCTGCTGTAAGTGAATCTTTAGCACTATGAATCTTCATTTGCTAAAACTGAATATGTTTCTCTCAGGGATCCCGAATCTGCTGTACAAATGAAGATCAGATCTGATGCTCGTGATTCACTGAATCACTCTGAATCTGAACAGTTAAACGACTCCTTGTCCAGACGATGATCAGTTTAAATCAACTCAGGTCATGATTTACTCAAACTCAGGGCTCAACGTCCCTTTAATCTTTTACACTATTTAAGGAATTTCTGTTCTTAAAGACTCGATCTGAAACCTTGTTGTGTTTCTGCTAAACAAACAATGCTTCTTGAAATCAAATCTTTGTTTTTATATTGATACACAGAGCATAGTACCACAACGTACCAAACCTTCTAACAACGTTTTAACAGCTTGACCAAAAGGTTGCTATAACTAACGTTGTGTGGTGAAGGTTGTTTACGCCGTTGTCACAATGTTGACATTAAACCACCATTCAGGGCCATTGCTTAAGGTTGTGCCTCGGGTGTCTGTACAAGTCAAGTCAAGTCACCTTTATGTATATAGCGCGTTTTACAATACAGATTGTTTCAAAGCAGCTTTACAGAGATAACAGGAAAATAATGTTGTAATAATATTGTTAAATATAAAATTAAATGTCCCCAACTAAGCAAGCCAAAAGCCAATGGTGACAAAGAAGAAGAAAGGCGAAAAAGGCGACAGTGGCGAGGAACCATTGTCACGCCGGTGTGGAGACGAGTTTTCAAAACTTCCTTTTGATATGAAACAAAGTCTCAATTTTTTAAGAAATTTAAACAATAAATACCGTTTTGTGGCTCTTCAATGTGTCGTGTCAGATCGCTGTAGAGCAGTGGTTTTCAAACCCTGGGTCGCGACCCTTGGGTGGGTCGCGAGAATTAAAAAATGGGTCGCCAGTGATTTTATTTAAAAAAATAATAATAAATTTAAAATTTAATTACGTTTTCTAATAATATTAATATTAATAATAATAGCCTTGATTAGAAGTATAGTAAAAAAACATTCAAATTCATGCAAAAATAAATAATCCACATGTCACCTGACCGGCTGACCGACCTACTCGTAGCCCTAGGCAACACAAAACAAAAAACCTTGTGCGCATTGTTGATATGCAGACATTTTATTTTTTTCCCATGATATGATTAAAATATTCGGTACCGTGACATTATTAGCCCGTAATGATTTTATTTTATGCTGAACGTGAGCAAAACCAAAGTCAAAAAGCATTTATGATTTTTTCACAAGAAAAAGAGGGTCAGAGACCGAGACCCCTGAAGCAGCAGAAAACGCGGTCAGCCATCAAACCCTGCCGCAAACAGCGGAGATCAGCAGGGAAGACAATGAAGGCGATGCATGTCAACAGAGTAGCAATACTTACACTGCAAAGAAAAAATAAGAAACCCGGAGTAAGGCCATATAAAGAGGATTTTTTGAAGTTTGGGTTTGTCAACTGTTCGGTCACAGTCCATGCAGCAATACCAATGTGTGTAATATGCGGTGAAAAGTTGGCAAATGAAAGTTTGAAACCAGCGAAGTTGGAAAGACATTTAAGGACACGCCATGCAGATCTTGCAGACAAACCGCTATCTTTTTTTCAGAGGAAGTCTCAAGAAATTCAGTCATCAGCTCAGTTACTCAGCAGAAGTGTGACACACAATCACAAATTGCACTTGGCATCTTATAAAGTCTCATATCGTGTTGCCAAAGAAAAAGCGCCACATACAATTGCAGAGAGATTAATATTGCCTGCTGCACTGGACATAGTTAATACAGTTCTTGATGAAAAGGCATCTGAAAAGCTAAAATTAATTCATCTTTGTGACAATACGGTGTCACGTCGAATTGTGGATATTGCCCAGAATTTAGAAGAACAGCTCATAGCGAGACTGAAGTCAGCGAGGGATTTTGCTATTCAGCTGGACGAGAGCACTGACGTTGCATCAAGCGCTACATTACTGGTTTATGTTCGGTACATTTGGCAAGGTGAATTTCTTGAAGATCTTCTGTGCTGCCTAACATTGCCTTCTAGCACTTCAGGAGCACATATTTTTGAACAATTAAATGCTTTCATAACAAAATGCGGTCTTGATTGGGCCAATTGCAAAGGCATCACCAGCGACGGCGCGGCCAACCTCACTGGCAAAAATAGCGGAGTTGTCAGAAGGATTAAGGATGCAGCAGGACGGAAGATTGTTTAGTATCATTGTTTTATTCATCGTGAAGCTTTGGCATTAAAAGGAATCCCACCTGAGCTTGAAGTAGTGATGAGAGACACTGTCAAAGTTGTGAACTACATTAAAGGCAGTGCTCTTAATAGCTTCTTTTCGAAGCCCTGTGTATTGAAATGGGAGCCGAGCACAAACATTTACTCTTCCATACAGACGTGAGATGGCTGTCAAAGGGCAGGGTGCTCAGCCGAGTGTACGAATTGAGGGATGAAATACAAGCTTTTCTTACTGAAAAACTGTCACCTCTCGCAAGCTCATTCAGTGATGAGAAATGGCTTTTAACCCTGTCATATCTTGCTGACATATTTTCTGTTCCAAACGAACTGAATCTAAAACTACAAGGACGGGATGACAACATTTTCAGACATTGCGAACAAATTCAGGCCTTCCAGAAATCACTCGAACTCTGGCAGCTGCGACTCAAAACCTCAAGCTACTATATGTTCCCGACAATGATGAAACGCATTGGAGAAAACTACGTGCCCAAGGAATCGGTCGCTGGCCTGACTCGTCTCATTCAATCACATCTTGATGCACTGATGGGGAAATTTGCTCGCTACTTTCCCCAGGAGAAGTTCGATGAATTAAAAGACAAGCGATGGGTGAAAAATCCCTTTGACTTTAAAACTCAATTGATTCAATTGCTGAACTGAATTTAACTCCTTGTGAAGAATCAGAAATGCTCCAACTAACCAGTGACAGCACTTTGAAAACCCGTCACAAAACAGAAAAATTGTCTTCGTTCTGGATTGGCCTCTTCACCGAGTACCCCATGCTGAGCAAAGCAAGCATTTCTTTGCTACTACCCTTCACCACTACATATATGTGTGAAACTGTATTCTCAGTTCTAACCAAAATGAAGACGAAACAACGAAACAAACTGAATGCTTCTCCTGACATGCGTGTTGCCCTCTCGTCCTGCGAACCGGCTTGGGACCAGATTATGCAGAATAAGCAGGCCCACCCTTCTCATTAATATATATACACAAAACACGCACGTTCGCTCCATCCGCAACACACACACGTTCGCTCCATCGGCAGCAACACACAAACACTCGTCGTTCCTTCCGCAACACACTCTCGTTGGCTCCATTGGCAGCAACACACACATTTCAGATATATGTGTTTTCCTTAAAATTGTAATTAACACTAACTTTATTCTCATTTGAATTATAAATATGTTTGCTTTTAAACTGTGTGTGATTTTGGTTGGGTGACAGTTGTATGTTAAGTTTGACAAGAGTTTACATTTTGACAAAAGCACAATGTTGTGTTTTATTGCGAGTGTACACAAATATAAATAAACACTTTGCAGTTTGAATGATGTCCTGTATGAACAAAGTGACAGAGTATGCTTTTGTTTCCAGTGCCGCGCCACACACACACACACACACACACACACACACACACACACACACACACACACACACACACACACACACACACACACACACACACACACACACACACACACACACACACCCATAAATACACCATTCCATCGCAGCCTGTTCATTTTAGCCGAAATAAAATATGCTAATAAAAGAGTCAACCTAATATAAAAATCACACTGCTCTGTTTTAAATAGTCAGTATACAATTCGTACCATTCAGCGTAAGCACCGCTCAACTGATGTTTCCAAACACATTTTTGCGCATGTGAGAAGGATGATTTTTTTTACTGTCGATATTGCAATGCTAGTGAAGTTGCTACAAAGCCTATAATAAAGAATAGTTTACCATCAAATACATCGTGAATGTTGAAACATTTTGATTCTAATGAGAGAGTAACGTGAGCATAATGGCCCTTACTTTTACTTCCGCTTTAGATTATTTCGTTTTGGCTTGTTTATAGTTATAATTTTTTTAAATTCTTGTTATGTTCTGAATATTACATTTAAAGAGTTTGTTGTGGAATATGTTTTGTGTATTTTTTAAGCATGCAGCAAACAATATTAATTGGTTAAAATTCCTGTATGTAGGCCTAGCTTGATCAAATTATTTCAGAATCGACTTTGCGTCAAGGATCAGCAAGTGCAAGTGCATCATCAAAAGTGGTAAAAAAAAAGTGCTGAGTTGATTTTTTTTCTGCACACAAGCCTATGGGTCGCGTCAAAAAAAAAAAAAGGGTCCCTCTTGAAAAAGTTTGACACCCCTGCTGTAGAGCCTCTTAAAGCTGCTCGTGAACCGATCATCTATTCCTTCTAGTTAATTTCTAGCATCAAATAAACATGAATGAACAAGAAGGAATGTTGTTTTAACCGCGGAAAGACGTTTTTCAAGTTCAAATCCTTCAACGTTAATCTACTAACTCTCCTGACTGATTTGTCAAACAAAAATGGCGGATTCTGCGGATGGCGGATTATGATTGGTCAGATCGCCTGTCAATCAAACTCCCTGCACAGGGTCAATTATTATACCTTGTTGTTATCTATTATTTCACAATAACCAAGTGACATAACGTCTGGTAAGATTCACCCCTCATGCTTTCTCACCATTAAGTTCTACATCTTTTGCCTTGCTCTATAATTGTGGCTTACTGCCACTTGATGGTCAACTCTCTATCATAGGCAAAATGTAACATTTTCCAAGGCCAATCAGCTCTTCCCAGAGGCAAGACACCTCCACGTGACACCTCTTAACAATGGTCTTATTCTTTCACATCTTCTGGTGTTTACCAGAAAATCCTTGACTATGCAAAAACTGCTCAGCGGCTGCACAAACTTCTCATCTTGACCTGTGTAGTCAGATTCACATCAGCCATAAGGCCTTAGAAACACATCTGGCTTTTATTGTATTCAAATTAATTCCACAATTGTTTTCTATAGAATAGATAAAATATTTCAACAATACCCCTCCACCACAATCCACTTTCATGGAAATGGATCCTCCAGACATTGCAACACCCAACTAAAACCCTGTGCAAAAAACCCCACAACAACCCCGACCCCGGCCTCCTGCTCCCACCGTCTACTCCACACACACACAGTTTCGCAGTCCTCCTCCAAGAACACAGGTGCGCTTTGCTACTCCACCACCAGGGGGAACATCTGATCAAATAGTAGCATTTTTTTCCATTTATTTCAATTTGTTTTGCCATTTCTTTTACTTGCCCCAAAAATGCTGACTGTTTCTTACTTTTTTGCTCTTGTATATGGAAGAATGGAACTCGCAAATCTGTGGATCTCGAATTAAAAATTAGTGCAGTATTTACTGTACTTGAAAGATTTTTTTTTTATTATTATTTATTTTTCTTTTGATGTGTTTATTAACCAGAATTGAGAGTTTGATGTGGTTGTTCATTTGTCCTTTCTTGTATGAAATACAAAACAAACATTTCTAAACTGAATCCTATGTCCTTCGTGTTTTATCTTGGATTTGAGTTGATGCATGTAATGGGTGATATGCTATCTGGGTTATTTTCTTAAAATACTGACAGGGTTACCCCTGTCTGGGGCACGATTTAATTTAATTAATCATTTGTTGGTTTTGAATTTATTTATCGGGCCGCCTCCATTACAACTGTGATATTCATTGGGATATTCTGGGTCCAGTATGCTTGCACCACGAAAGATGTTTGTTTTTAGGTGTTGCTTGCACCATCCCTTCTTTATGTTCTTTTCAGCATTGCCTCGTACGCCTGATTCCCTGTGAATGAATTCCTTAACATTAGTTCAGCTGCCTTTGTGAAGGGGAAGGGTGTAAGGGTTTGTCAGATGTCATCAACTGGATTTCGCCAGTTTGCAATATTCTTTTGAAGAGTTGGTTTGAGTTCATTAGTATAGACTAATGAACTCAAACCAACTCTGGAGAGACAAGGAAAGAGTGTTTAATGCTTTTGTTTGTTTTATTTGGATCCCCATTAGCTTCAGCATAAGCTAAAAGCTATTCTTCCTGGAGTCCTGCAATCTTCCATGTGACAATACAGTTTATTACATCACATTACACACCATACGCACAGGACGTTACACAACATTTAAAATACATATTGTAATATTAACGCCATTAATAACCAGAAAATAATAAAACATAATAAAAAAAAAAAATAAAAAAAAATAACATTAAAAAAAATGTCGCTACTCCGAATAGATCTATATCAAGAATAAGCTAACTAAGAGTCCTACAACAGTATCTCCTTAAAGTAATTGAATATTAACTATCTAATTATCTTCAAAGGTAATATTTCTAAAAGTGAAGTTTTGAAATCATACAGAGTGTTTTGTTGTTTAATAGTATTTGGGAGAGAATCACACACTCCTCTGTACCTAGCTGAACATTGAATTGATTTGGTTTTCACTCTTGTAAAATAAAACTACCTCCTACTGCATGCCTCGTTGGATAATGATGTGTATTAATACTAAAGAATAGTTTTGTATATAAAGTAAAAAGTGTTTTAGTTGTTATAACATTATATAAAAATACCATTAGTGAATACACCAATCTATTTTTAACTTTAAACCATGAAAGGCTTTCATGCATTTTGTCAACATTTGATCTAAACCCACATGAGAGAGCCACACGTGCAGCTTTATTCTGAATCACTTGTAGTTTTTTTATATTAATTGATGAAGTATTAGACCACACCACAGAGCAATAATCAAGGTGTGAAAAAAACAAAGCATGAAGTACTTGTTTAATGATCTGTGGTGTAAAATGTTTTGCACACCTTTTAATAACAGACAAGGTATTACCCATTTTAGTTAACAGTTTCTGTACATGTCTGTCCCAACATAATCTATTATCAATCACCACTCCCAAAAGTTTAACCTCTTCTCTTTGCTCAACAGAATTTTGGACAGCCTTAAACAGTCTTTGTAAACTCACATTTTTGTGGTTTTATGCCGCTTCAGATTTGGTTTCTGTGCCGCCTTTGCCATCAGAGAGCTGCATTAGATCAGGTTTCTAATTAGCACAAAACAGACAAAACAAAACCAATAAAAATGTCTTCTTTAAACATTTCTTAATTAGGGATTAATTACTTCCAAGACTAGGGGCCTCATTTATAAACGTTGCGTACGCACAAAAGAAGGCGTACGCCGCTCTCTACGCAATAATTGGTATTTATAAAAAGCAAACTTGACGGTAAAATGTGCGGTCCTTCACGCAAGCTCTGACCCAGGCGTACGCACAAAAACGGGTGAAATGAGAAATGGCGACACCGTCGGCAGATGGAAGAAACACGTGAAAGTGTGTGAAACTGTAGACCGTTGTGTAAAATAAATGGCAAAACTGCCTCTCATAAATAAAACGAAGACTTCACAAAGCAAGTCTTACAATTAACAGCCTACACGAACACCCGTTTAATCGATCGGCAACAGAAATGCAAATTAACACATAGGGCCTATTTGCAAAAAGAAAAGTGAAATATGTTCTGCAATAATATTGGCATGTTATACAATTCATCCTCATAAATAAGATGGTAAACAGAACGAAATAATGTACAAAACGTCTACGGTTACGTATGTAACCCTCGTTCCCTGAGTAGGGAACGGAGACGTTACGTCGGATGACGACGAATGGGGTTTCGCTTAGAAAGCCTATCAACTTCGAGTATTACAAAACGAGCCAATGGCAAAGAAATGCCATGGGTCTGCGGAATTTGCATGGCGTAACTTCGCCCCACCTCGTGGGTATAAAAGGAGGAAGCCGGCAGCAAGCAGATATGTTTCTTCGCTGAGGAGCCAAGACTGAGCTCAGGCGATCCCCGCGGTACAGCGGAAAGTGGCAGGCAGACGTAACGTCTCCGTTCCCTACTCAGGGAACGAGGGTTACATACGTAACCGTAGACGTTCCCTTTCGTTGTCACTCCGAGTTACGTCGGATGACGACGAATGGGGTTACCAGTCTAATCACGCCACCTTCTCAGCTGTCTTCCAGTGCCCTGCGTAAATCGAGATCCCTGTCAGCCTGGACAAAGGACTCCATATAACACAGGAATACCAAGGTACACTGGGAAGCATATCCCAAGCTTAGGGGAATATGCAATTAATGCCAGCCCGGAGGGGGGGGACTTAGAGAATACACATATGACCCGAAGGAAGCATATGGAAAACACTGGGGTGTCCAGCCGCAGGTGGAATATTTCAACCCCAGGGGTGGCAAGGTGGCTTGCCAAGGGAAAGACAAACGCTCAGAGAGGCTTACAGTGGAAATACACATGTGGGGGTCGCTCAGAGGAGGGACCATGCACACGGGAGGCACCTAGCCGACGCACAGGCAATAGACACTGGCGCCGACGTCAGGAGTGCTGGAGGAGCTCAGGGCTTTCGGAGAAGCTCACCTGAGGAAAATATCGCACGTATCCAGTCCGTGGAGTGGAATGGCGAGCAAGCGAAGACACCTGAGCGGGTCCGGAACTAGCTGGTTGAAGCGAGTACACGAGAGGACACAGGCTCCACTCGGAGATTATAGAATCTGGCGAATGTGTTAGGTGTCGCCCAGCCTGCAGCTCTGCAGATGTCTGTTAGCGAGGCGCCATGCGCTAGAGCCCAAGAGGACGCCACACTCCGGGTGGAGTGGGCAGTCACACCAAGGGGGCACGGTCGACCTTGCTGCTGGTAAGCCAAAGCAATGGTGTCCACTATCCAGTGAGACAACCTTTGCTTGGAGAGAGCCTTTCCCTTCAGCTTCCCACCATAACAGACAAAGAGCTGGTCTGAGGTCCTGAAACACTGCGTTCTGTCTACATAGGCGCGGAGAGCGCGTACAGGACAGAGCAGTGCCAAGGCTGGGTCTGCCTCCTCCGAGGGCAGCGCTTGCAGGTTCACCACCTGGTCCCGAAAGGGAGTGGTAGGAACCTTGGGCACATATCCAGGCCGGGGTCTCAGGATCACGTGAGAGTAAGCCGGCCCAAATTCCAGGCACGCTTCGTCAACGGAGAATGCGTGCAGGTCCCCAACCCTCTTGATGGAGGCCAGTGCAACCAGGAGCGCTGTCTTCATAGACAGGAACTTAAGCTCGACTGATTGCAGGGGCTCAAAGGGAGCACTCTTCAGGGCAGTTAGAACCACTGAGAGGTCCCAAGAGGGAACGAGAGGAGGACGAGGAGGATTCAGTCTCCTCGCTCCTCTCAGGAACCTGATGATCAGGTCGTGCTTCCCCACCGACTTACCTTCGATGAGGTCATGATGTGCGGCAATGGCGGCAACAAAGACCTTCAGGGTGGAGGGAGACAGCCTTCGCTCCAGCCCCTGTTGAAGGAAGGAAAGCAAAACACTGATCGAGCATCTCCGGGGGTCTTCTCGGTGAGAAGAGCACCAGTTGACGAAGAGGTTCCACTTCAACGCATAGACGTGTCTCGTGGACGACGCTCTAGCGGAAGTGATGGTAGCCACCACCGCTGGTGGTAGGGTACTCAAACCTGCCTCGTCCCATCCAGGAGCCACACGTGGAGGTTCCAAAGATCGGGACGAGGGTGCCATAGGGTGCCCCGTCCCTGAGAAAGAAGGTTCTTCCTCAGAGGGATCGGCCAGGGAGGTGCTGTCGCGAGGAGTACTAGTTCGGGGAACCAGGTCCGGTTGGGCCAGTAAGGGGCAACCAGAATGACCTGCTCCTCGTCCTCCCTGACCTTGCGCAAAGTGTGCGCAAGAAGGCTCACTGGGGGAAACGCATACTTGCGGCCCTGCGGCCAGCTGTGCGCCAGAGCATCCGTGCCGAGCGTGCCCTCGGTCAGGGAATAGAACTGGGCGCAATGGGTCGAGTCGTGAGAGGCAAACAGATCTATCTGCGCGTCCCCGAACTGGTCCCAAATCAGCTGAACCGACTAGGGATGGAGTCGCCATTCTCCAGGGAGGGGCTGAAGCCGTGAGAGCTCGTCGGCTGCACAGTTCAGCGCTCCGGGAATGAAGATGGCTCGAAGCGACCTCAGATGCTTCTGACTCCATAGGAGGAGGTGGCGAGCGAGTTGTGACATACGGCGGGAGCGTAGACCACCTTGATGGTTGATGTACGCTACAGTGGCGGTATTGTCTGAGCGGACTAGTACGTGTTGACCCCTGAGCAACGCTCGGAAGCGGTGCAGGGCAAGGCGTACTGCCAACAACTCGAGGCAATTGACATGCCATAGCCGCTGGGGTCCTGTCCAGGAGCCCGCAGCAGCATGTCCATTGCACATGGCGCCCCAGCCCGTGGTGGAGGCATCTGTTGAGACAACAACATGCCGGGAAGCTCGAGCCAGGGGGACACCGGCCCTGAGAAAATCGAGGTTCGTCCACGGGGTGAAGAACTGACGGCAGGTCGGAGTAACTGGTACTCGGAACGTGCCGTGTTGCCATGCCCACCTCGGGACTCGGTCGCGAAGCCAAAGCTGAAGCGGTCTCATATGAAGCAATCCGAGCGGCGTGACCGCGGCTGCAGATGCCATATGCCCCAGGAGCCTCTGAAAAAGTTTCAGTGGAACCGCACTCTTGCCCTCGAATTGTCTTAGGCAAGTCAGCAGTGACTGCGCGCGCTCGCTCGTAAGCTGCGCGGACATGGCGACCGAGTCGATGTCCATACCGAGAAAAGAGATCCTCTGCACGGGGCAAAGTTTGCTCTTCTCCCAGTTGACCCGAAGGCCCAGACGGGCTAGGTGCCGAAGCACTAGGTCCCTGTGTTCGCAAACCTGATCTCGAGAGTGAGCTAGGATCAGCCAGTCGTCGATATAACTCAGGATGCGAACCCCTTGCTCTCGAAGGGGAACAAGGGCCGCCTCGACGACCTTCGTGAAGATGCGAGGAGACAGGGCTAGCCCGAAAGGGAGAACCGCGTACTGGTATGCCTGCCCCTCGAAAGCAAACCGGAGGAACGGTCTGTGTCGAGGAAGAATGGAGACATGAAAGTAGGCGTCCTTCAGGTCGATCGCTGCAAACCAATCCTGGGGCCGTATGCATTCGAAAACGCGTTTGGCGGTGTCTTGAACGGCATCCGGTGAAGGGAGCGGTTCAGCACGCGCAAGTCCAGGATTGGCCGTAACCCACCGGTTTTCTTGGGGACAATGAAGTAGGGGCTGTAGAAGCCGGACCTCATCTCGGCTGGAGGGACAGTCTCGATTGCACCCTTCGCCAGCAGGGTGGCAATCTCTGCTCTCATGATAGGGGCATTGCCACCGACCAAAGTGGAGCGGACTCCCCTGAAGCGGGGAGGAGACCGTGCGAACTGAATCGCATAGCCGAGCCTGACGGTACGCGCGATCCAGTGGGACAGACGGGGAAGCTCTAGCCAGGCTCCCAGGAACTGAACCAACGGGATCATGCGAGCCACAGGCGTCCCCCCGGAGGGGCAGCGAAGCGGAGTAACTGGCCCAGATGTGGACGGCATAGCGGCCCGGAGAGGGGGCACAGTTAGCAACCGCGCCCTGGCAGAGGGGGCCAGGGGAGGACCAGGCTGGTCGTCCCGCGGGGGCCTGCTCTGCCAGGGGTCTGGCGACAGAGGGGGACAGGGGCGAAGCGGTCCGTGGACGGCACGCCGTGTCAACCGCCTCTGGGACAGAGGGGGGCGAGGAGAGCACGGCTTGTGGGCGGCGCTCTGTGTCGCCCGAGAACTCTGTGAGCTCAGGGAAGAGGGGATTGTTTCTGACTTTAACCACATTAGGGTGCTGCCCACCCGTGGGTGAGCAGCGGGGAGTGGAGAACAAAAGATTCTCCCCCGGCCCTCCACCGGGGGAAGGAGTGGTCCTGCTACCACCTCCTGAGAAACAATCATCATCCCTGAGCAGCCCGTCTCAGGAGCGCCGCTTGGCCCGGCGTTTAGCGGGGGGCGGGGCAGGAGAGGGCTGTGGCGCCTTCTTACGGCTTCCTCCGCGACCGGCCCTGGGTGGAGGCTGCTGCGTGGTCCGGGCGGGAGGGGCGGGAGGGGCGGGAGCCGCAGGAGGGCGCCCTCGGCGGGAAACAGGTCGAGGCGTCTGCCCGGCCGGCAAGGTGGAGGCAGCAGCGGGCCGGCGGGGCAGAATGTGTCTGATGGCCTCGGTCTGTTTCTGGGCAGTTGAAAACTGTTGGGCAAAGTCTTCAACTGCACCGCCGAAGAGGCCGGCCTGGGACAAGGGGGCGTTAAGCAGACGGGTCCGCTCAGCGTCCCGCATGTCAGCCAGGTTCAGCCACAGATGTCGCTCCTGGACCACAGCTGTGGACATCACCAAACCCAGGGAGCGCGCGGTAACCTTCGTCGCCCGGAGAGCAAGGTCGGTCGCGGCGCGCAGCTCATCAAAGAGCCCTGGGTTTGTCCTACCCTCGTGCATGTCTCTGAGCATCTGGGCCTGGTAGACCTGCAGAGTGGCCATAGCATGCAGTGAAGCAGCCGCCTGTCCCGCCGCTCTGTAAGACTTCGCCACCAGGGTCGACGAAAATCTACAGGCTTTGGATGGGTGCTTAGGCTCGCCCCGAGAAGAAGCACTCTGAGGACATAGTTGCATGGCAACAGAGCGTTCAACCGGGGGAAGCCCAGTGTACCCACGGGCAGCTGCCTCATCGAGGGGAGGAAAGGCGGATGAGACCAGCGAGCGGTCCCGAGAAGACAGGGGGGTCTTCCAGGACTTCGAGATCTCATCATGCACATCCGGGAAGAAAGGTATTGGGGTTTGCCGAGGACGAGGGTCAGCGGCCTTACCCAAAAACCAATCGTCCAGCCGCGAGGGCTCAGGACTGGGTGGAGGCCTCCACTCAAGTCCGATGCTCGCGGCTGCCCGGGAAAGCATGGCCGTCATCTCCGGATCAGACTCGAGCACAGCCCTATGCACACCGGAAGGTGGCAGCTGTGACGAGCCCTCACTTCCAGAAGAGTCAAACCCGCCTAGTGATGCTGCAACAGACATGGCATCTTCCTCTGTAGCTTCAACTGAAGCACGCGGGCCACCAGAGGGTAGACCCGCGGGAATCAGCAGTTCACTAGCGGGCACCGTCATTGAAGAGGGGGGCTGGGGTCGCGGACACATAGTCGGCGCCTTGTTCCAGACCGTAACCCTCAGATCACCCTGGCCACCAGCCGCAGGACGGGGGGTGGATGAGGGGACTCTCACTCTTGCGAGTTCACGGAGTCTCGACCGTAATGACGCGATGGTCATGTTCCCACAGAGAGAACATGAGTCATCCACGAGCGCTGCTCTAGCATGATCAATGCCCAAACATACTATGCAACGCTCGTGCCCATCAGAGTCCGATACCAATCTGCCGCAACCAGAAGTACACGGGCGAGACATCTTTAAAAAGACGTGCCACGTGTAAGCTCTTTTAGTGAGAGAAAACTCAAGTGTTGAAGCACCCGGGGAGAAACGCACCGACTGGCAGACCACTGCAACAGATCAGCAGGAAGCACGCTCTCGCCGTAGATCGCCGTCACACCAACACTCGAGGTACTCGTTTGTAAAGCTGACAATTCAGAGATGGCTTGTGGAGAGAAGAATACACTTGGCTCCGAAGCGAAAACATATCTGCTTGCTGCCGGCTTCCTCCTTTTATACCCACGAGGTGGGGCGGAGTTACGCCATGCAAATTCCGCAGACCCATGGCATTTCTTTGCCATTGGCTCGTTTTGTAATACTCGAAGTTGATAGGCTTTCTAAGCGAAACCCCATTCGTCGTCATCCGACGTAACTCGGAGTGACAACGAAAGGGAACTGATATTCTCGCCAATGTGTCCGTTTGACGGAGCAGATATAGATGAAATTAGAATAGTCAGTCAGATAGATAGATAGATAGATAGATAGATAGATAGATAGATAGATAGATAGATAGATTGATAGAATATTTGTCCACTGGGGAAAGTTGTTTTAGTAAAAATTTCTTCATCAGCTACGGAATCATGGTATTCATGCATATGCCATTAGTTTGTTTTATTTTAGTTAAAATAACGTATGACGTATGTCTCAACCATTCAGAAAGCTGCTAGAAATTACATTTGCGCTGAACTATTTCCCATTTCCAAGTAGATTATAACCGACATCTGTAGCTTGTCAGATGCAATTAAATGGATGGAAATAAAATGCCCCATCACAATGCGTAATGACGCACAATGGCTGATCTTGCGCTCTAGAAGATGTGGAAAATGGAAGGATTCGGAGTGAACGCATCTTCAGACAGCAAGAAAACTTGCTGGCAAATGAGACAAATGTCCGACCATTTCTTTTTTATTTCGGCCACAGTCCGATGTTGTGAGGCTACAGCATTTACTGCGTCTGCAACCATTTGCCACTCAAGTGCCTTTTTGACATTAGTAATGCCCACACTGTGCCCTCCAAACAACATTTTTCTCCTCTTTTCCACCTCGCCAACGATAACTTCTACTTCACATTGAGTGAAGTTACGTTTTTTCGATTTCCTCTCTGTGTTTACCGTGCTTTCGCAATCGATGAATATTAACTTGTGGGCTTTTCACGGACTATTTATGGGCAACTATGGGCGTGACATGAAGCCGTAAAAGCTGCGCTACATTTAGAATTGATTGTGATTTATTAAGGGAAAAATGCGTAGGATGTGCGTGCGCAAGGTTTTATAAATCCGAATATTTCTGTGCGTACGCATGTCCTATGTTTCATTCGTACGCCACTTCTGACGCAAATCCTACGCAAAGTTTTATAAATGAAGCCCTAGGAGTCAACTTAATGTTGAGTTAGCTATGAAAGAGGAGGAGAAAAACATGAAGCAGCACTGTCCAGTTTAGGGTCCTGTCATGTCCGTGTCTGAAATAAAAAATAAAAAACAAATAGAAAAAATATTGTTTTCAATTATTTGAGTTTATTTGTGAGAAACGCTGCAAAGCAAAAACTTCTCTGCAGGCAAGTCTATATCTGTCATTGTTGACCTCAACTATGGGAATCTCTGGGTCTTTGTCATCTTCTACTTCAGGATCTGGCCAGCAACACTTTTTGATGTAATCGTGAAATACTGCTGTTGCAATTATCTCAATACAGCATCTTCTTGGTTCAAAGCTCAATGTTTTTGACATTGGAAACAGATCTTCCAATACACCAAACATTCGCCTCTATCCCTTACAGAACAAAAAGGGAATATACTGCAAAATATAATGCACTATATTACATCAATTGGATGTCGCCAGTTTTCACCAGTTTTTTTATTGTGAAATATGTTTTTTTAATTTGCAGGTGTTTTTTCTATTTAAATGCTTTTTTTTTTTCTATTTGCATGCGTTTTTTACTATTTGCATGCTTTTTCTTCAGTTGCAGCACGTTGAGCTCTCTCGGCCACCGTAAAGGAGGAATAGGTGACAGAGATGAGAGCTTTGGTTCAAGCAAACAAATTATGTCAGCTGCATTTTGTTTGAACTGAGGGAAAGCAGTCACGAAAGTTAATTTCATCAAAATAATTCAGTGGGTTGCTCCTGTCTATTATTGCTCTTCTGTCTGGTCTTGATGGTGCTTTTTCATTATCATTGAAATAGTCTAAGTAATCCATTTTCCTCTGTGGCCAAGGTCAACTTGGAGGCCAACATCATTTAATCTGAAGTTAAACCTGCCTCTGGCCTGGTTTGAATTGTTCCTTTACTTAAACCTAGATTAGCTCTGATCCTCCTTTTGGAAATCAGACTAATCAAGATTATGTAAAGTCTGAAACTACTTAAAACTATCTCTGAGCAATGCTGTTTCAATTAGCTATTAAATGTGCATTTTTTTCTTAGACTAATGTTAATTCCTGTCAGGCAATCCACCCCTAGAATAGAAAAAAACATCTCGGGTTACGACTGTAACCCTTGTTTCCTAAGAAGGGAACGAGACACTGTGTCGATGACGACACTATAGGGAGTAACTATAGGGAGTACCCTCTTAGGGTAACGCGTCTTAGGTATGTATGAAACTAATCCAATCCTATTGGCGTTGTGTGATGACATAACGGGTGGGCATACACGGAAGCTTCAAAGGGACGCTGGCACACAATATCTTTAGCTTTGCGATGAAGCAAGCCGCTCCCAGGCAGTTCCCTTCTCAGGAAACAAGGGTTACAGTCGTAACCTGAATCATTCCCTTTGAGGGAACTCGCACTGCGTCGATGACGACACTATAGGGAACAAAATACCTACTATGCCACAACGAAACCTGCCTGTCCCAGTGTGAAGCTGTTTCAGGCACAACTAGGACGAGAGCACTCGTGAGCCGGATGTAGAGAGGAGGTCCAGACTATAAAATCTCATGAATGTGTGTGGAGTGGCCCCGCCAGCCGCATCGCATACCTCATAAATAGGTGCCCCTGAAAGGAGGGCTCTAGAGAACGCCATGCCTCTGGTTCAGTGAGCCCTCATGGCCAAAGGTGAAGGCAAACTGCGCACCTGATAGCACAGGGATATAGCCTGAACTAATCCAGTTGCTGATGGTCTGTTTAGGAGAGGTTTCTTGGGTGACCCGAAACACACCAGCACCTGGTCCGCTTCCCTCCACTGAAACGACTTCTGAACATAGATGTTAAGTGCTCTGGCAGGGCAGAGCAAACAAAGTCTTCCATCTTTCGCCGTCACATGAGTTGGCGAATGAAATGCCTGCAGAACCGTCCACCTCGCCATATTATACGGCACCTTAGGGACATAGCCCGGTCTGGGGTGCAAGATGGCCTTAATTATCCCAGGAGAAAACTCCAGGCGCTGCAGAGATATGGAGAGCGCCTGAAAATCTCCTACCCTCTTAAGAGAGGTAATTGCAAGGAGAAAGACCACCTTAAGTGACAGGTTCTTGGCCTCAGCCAAGTCCAGAGGTTTGAAGGGGGGCTCAACCAGCCCTTTGAGAACCACTGCCAGGTCCGATGTGGGAACTCTGGTCCTAGTCGCAGGTCTCATTCTCCAGAACCCACGGAGGAAACATACGACAAGCTGATGTCTCCCCAGAGGCCCATCACTCAAAGGAGTGTGGAAAGCCACAAGGGCCACGTACACCTTCAGTGTGGACGGGGTAAGAACAGCAGAGAAGTGGTCTTGGAGGAACTCCAGCACTGAAGCCACCGGGCAGTTAACTGGGTCTAAGCCGGGCTTGCTATACCAAGTGGGGAAAACATTCCACTTTAGGCCGCACAGCTCTGGAGCTGAGTATGGTCTCGACTACTCCTGCTGACAGGCCAGCCTCTAGGTACTGTGCCCCCTCAGGGGCCAGACCCATATCTTCCACAGCTCTGGGCGAGGGTGGAATATTGAGCCCTCTGCCTGCGACAGCAGGTCCCTCCTGATGGGAATCTGCCATGAGGGGCCTGCCAGGAGTGAAATCATGTCAAGTCAAGTCAAGTCAACTTTATTTATACAGATTTTTGTTTGCTTTTTTTTAGCTTTTTACTATACATAGCTTTAAACTATGTTTACTATACATAGTTTTGTCAGGGTGTGAAGAAATATAGATCTGAGTATCATCAGCATAACAGTGAAAACTAATGCCATACTTCCTAATGATATCTCCTTAGGGTAGTATGTACAGAGTGAACAGCAACAATCCTAGTAAATTTTCATTTTCCTTCAGTACTAGTCTGGGATTGTGCTGTAGACTTTGGTTTTCTCCGATTAATTTTTTTACGGGCCAATCAGCGAACAGAGGGAGTGGCTGAGAACGATGATGTTGTGTGTTATTTTGAGTTGTAGTTCAGTAATGGCAGCGGAGAAAGATGCGAGGGAAGCCATTCGTTCCGTTGTGGCAACGCTGCCGAATATCAGTAATTTAAAGCCGGAGCAAGAACAGTCTTTGCTTATTTTTGTTGGTGGCCATGATGTTGTGGCCCTCCTCCCCACGGGGTTCGGGAAAAGTTTGATTTTCCAGCTCGCTGCGTTAGTGGTGAATGAGTTGGCTAAGGCGAACGCTAGGGATGCAAAGCCGATAGTTGTTGTCGTCTCGCTCTTGTTGCACTAATGGAGGACCAAGTGAAGGAGGCAGAAAAGTTGGGAGTTCGTGCTGGGCAGCTCGGCGTGGACGATGACCGGGACATTTTGGATAGACGCTTGAGCCTGGTGTTTCGGAAGCCCCGAGTCCTGGCTGCTAAACAACAAATGGTGACGAATGTTATCCTCGACCATAAACCAAGATAACCTTGTTGGCATCGTCGTGGACTAGGTCCACGTTACATACAAATGGTAAGTTAAAACTTAAAATGGTTAAACAACATAAGGCTATTTTTGCATACTCGATAGCTTAGGATAATATTGTCATTTGTCATTTGAAAATGTGATATAAGATCCATGAGGAATATTGTACTCTCCATTTGGTTTCACTCAGGGGCGAGGCTTCCAAAGGAGAGTCGGCATCCGAGACAGTTTTGCCAAGCTTGGAGAGCTGCGATCTGTCACCAAGGAGGGTGAGCTGAATGCACTGCCTCTGTGTTGCTCCTACCTAACTTGTTGTGGAATATCTCATTTGTTATAATCATGCTATTATATCATCAATATTCAGTCTATGGATAATCTTTTGTTGCAAGGATTAGTTACTGTCCCTGTAATGAAACAGAATTGCGTGATTACCTGGATTTAGTGCATTAATGTTCATAGTGCTGTTCATTAAGTTCTCCCTGCCATAGCCTATAACACAAACACTTGTCATTGTTTGTTACGTTATACAATTGGGCAAGTGTTTATCTTGTAATTTTTTCATACTCCCAGGTACACCTGTTTTGGCGCTGACTGCCGTAGCTGAGATCAAGTCCAGAAACAGAGTCATCAAATTACTCCATATGGACAATGCCGTTCAAATCATCGCTAGTCCCAACAAGACAAACATCCATCTTGGATTGTGCAAGGTGCACAGCCGTCACATGAACTGCCTAGACTGGATAGTTCAACATGTAAAAAACAATGGCTCAACCATGCAACCTGTATTAATTTACTGTCAAACGCTTAAATTAGTGGGTAGAGTTATCTCATACTAAAGGCAGAACTGCAAGGACATGCCTGGGTATGCTGTGATCCGGACTGTAGAAGTGACAACCTCCTCATTGGCATGCCTCACAGCCAAACTCTCCCCCAAAACAAGGAGAGAGTGTTGGCTTCATTGAGGGGGGAAGGGAAGAGCCGTGTAGTTGTTGCAACTACAGATTTGGGGATGGGGTTGAATTTCCCTAATGTTTCACATGTGGTAATGTACGGGGCTCCAGGGGACCGAGAGACAATTTTACAACAGGTTGGCAGGGCTGGAAGGCATGGTCAGCATCACATGCCATCCTCGCCAACACCGGACAGTATTACAAGGTGATGAAGAGGTAAAACAACTGCTGGCTCTTGGAAAAAACACATGTTTTAGAAAATCTCTCTATGCACATTTGGAAGCAGAACCAAGCCATGTAGAGCCACGCCATCTCTGTTGTACATACTGTCAGACTGTTTGCTCTTGCTCATCTGGCACATGTACAGAACCCACGCCAAATTATGAACTGATTGAAGATGAACCAATTAATCTGAGATGTAGGCATGTGGATGAAAATGACAAATCTTTGATTGCAGATTTGCTGAATGACTACAGTGGTAGCTTAATCAATTCCTCTAATCGACTATACACCCCACATGCAGTTTGCACTGGATTCAGTCAGCAACTGGTGGATGCAGTGTTGGACCATTGTCAATACAGATTTGACCAGTCATACATTACTGCTAACCTTCCTGTGTTTAGATTGGACCATGCGAAGGAGATTTTAATTATCATTACTGATGTTTTTGGGGATATTGATGTGGATCTGCAATATGATTCAGGGGGGTATTTAACTGACCCAGATCTCTATTACAGTAACTACTTTGACGATGATGATGATGATGATGATGATGACGATGATGATGATGATGATGATGCTGTTGTCGAAGATGCACTCAGGAGTCATGTCAGTAGCTCAGAGTCAGTAAATTCAGTGACTCTTGTGATGAACAGAACACTTGGAGCCGCTTGTGTCCTCGTGCAGGAACATGGCTGGTGTGTCAGTTGTACATGTTGTAAATGTTTGTGTGTTTGTTTGTAATTTGTGCTGTTCTAAAAAACTGTACATGTCCTGGAAAAGAATGTGCAAACACACTTGGAAGACCATAATTATGATATAAAATGAACAATAAGATATAATCTGAAAAAGTTGTGTTTACTATACATCTGCAAATGGAGTAAGAATATTCATTACAAACTCTTTAACCAATAAATTAATATCATTATATACAGGGACACTTAGTGTAAAGACGTTATTTAAACATTTACTCCTTGTCTGTACAAAACATGAACTATTTAAACAACATGAACACCAACATTACAAGTAGGCATTCTATGACAGAGCTTCAAAGCTGGACCATTACAAACCAGCCAAGTAACTGATGAAAGTGCAACAGCCCTCCAGTCTTTCAGCTGGAACGATTCCAGTGCCATCAGTCCTTATAATTCAGCTTGGACAGAACGTTTCTGTCAAAGTTAGGGAATGCAGAGAAATGCCTTCCTGGTTGGTGGTTGAAAACTTCTGTCTTCCTAAATACCTCAAGTACAGTTAAAGTATTGTTTTTTATTGATCAGCATCATGATTAACGATTGTAGATTGTAGATTGAGACACATCTGTAGATCTTACTGGCACCGGTGCGACTGCGCTCGAATGTTAGTCTGGAGCCCTGCAAGGAAACATTTCTATTTTCCCTTTAGGATGTTTTCAGCTAATATTTATTACATTTACAATTATTCATTTAGCTGACGCTTTTATCCAAAGCGACTTACAATTGCTATATATGTGAGAGGTCACAAGCCTCTGGAGCAACTAGTGGTTAAGTGTCTTGCTCAGGGACACATTGGTGTCTCACAGTGGATTCGAACCCGGGTCTCTCACACCAAAGGCATGTGTCTCATCCACTGCGCCATCACCACTGCCTCACCACTTATCCCCTGCGCCATCACCATTTATAAGTTTATTTATTTATTTCAATTAACGGAAATGTTTTTAATAGTTTCAGTTTTAGTTGACCGATATAACCCTGCTGTTTGCTACTGAAATCCCATAGCTGTATAATTATTCTTTTGGCTTTTTATTGTCTGTAAATCATTTTGCAGTTCCCAGAAATGTGTGTTTGTTTTTGTGATTTGTGAGGACACAAATGTGTATAGCAGTGTTTTATTAAAAATGTAAAAATGCAGAATGTCTCCTGTGACGGGTAGGTTTAGGGATAGGAGCAGTGTGTGTGTGTGTGTGTGTGTGTGTGTGTGTGTGTGTGTGTGTGTGTGTGTGTGTGTGTGTGTGTGTGTGTGTGTGTGTGTGTGTGTGTGTGTGTGTGTGGTTTGGTCAGTGATGTGTGTGTGTGTGGTTTGGTCAGTGATGTGTGTGTGTGTGTGTGTGTGGTTTGGTCAGTGATGTGTGTGTGTGTGTGTGTGTGGTTTGGTCAGTGATGTGTGTGTTTGTGAGGGGTTTGATCAGTGCTGTGTGTGTGTGTGTGTGTGTGTGTGGTTTGTTAAGTGATGTGTGTGTGTGTGTGGGGTTTGGTCAGTGATGTGATGTGTGTGTGTGTGTGTGTGTGTGTGGGGTTTGATCAGTGGTGTGTGTGTGTGTGTGGTTTGTTCAGTGATG
>NW_027509216.1:360000-515000 GCF_051911475.1 Siphateles boraxobius | reverse complement strand
TACACTGATTGTGTTGTATTTCCTTCTGTTTCATTAGATCATGTAAAATAATTCACTGACGTCATTAGTAATCATCACAGATAATCAGTGGTGTGGAGTTGTTATTAGACCAACGCCCCAAACAAACAAATGGAAAGAGTTTCTTGTTAAAAGACTGATCAGTGTAAGTGTAGATATGAGACATGGACTCCACATCATAAAAGGAGACGAGACGCTTCTCATAATCCACAAACACCCCGATCCTCTGAAGATCCACTCCCAGAGAAAGAGAGACAGGTGTAGAATCAAGAGCCGAATAATGTCTCCATCTCCGTCTCACAGTCCAGTATCCAACATCAGCACTCAGAACGATCCCGCCGATGCTCCTGTCAGCAGATTCTCTGGCCACTCCTACATCCCAGTTAGTTTGATCCTTCACCTGAACCTCAAAGTAAAAACTCCCTGAGGAGAATCCGTCCTTCCCGAGAACACCGAGATATACTTTAAACCTGTGTTTTCCGTCATCCGCTGCGTTCATGTCTCCAACTCTCACTTGTTTCCCATCATGAGACACGATGAGACGTGGATGAGCTGAATCTGCATCCAGAGTCACATTCACTGCTGAAATATTGAAAAGTCTGCTTTACAGATGAGCATATAACACAATAAAGACAACTATTTATTTTTATACGAATCATGGCAACTTTAGAACAAGATAATAAAATATGAAAAACTGCATTAATTTTAAATGAGATTAAAAAGTTTGTAAGCAAACGTTGAAGTTGTCTTGAGAAAACCAGAGCAGAAAGTCTGAAGTAGTTTAAAAGGTTTGAAGTTGCTAGGGTGTTCTGGGTCTTTGCTATGTGGTTGCTAGGGTACTCATGCTGTTGCTGTGTGGTTGCTAGGGTATTATGGGTGGTTGCTAGTGTGTTCTGGGTGGTTGCTATGTGGTTGCTAGGGTAATCTTGTTGGTTTTTAGGGCTTTGCTATGTGGTTGCTAGGGTAATCTTGTTGGTTTTTAGGGCTTTGCTAGGTGGTTGCTAGGGTACTCATGCTGTTGCTGTGTGGTTGCTAGGGTATTATGGGTGGTTGCTAGTGTGTTCTGGATGGTTGCTATGTGGTTGCTAGGGTATTCTTGTTGGTTTTTAGGGCTTTGCTAGGTGGTTGCTAGGGTTTATTCTGACAGGTTTAATGGTATTGAATACATTTTCATTCAAATCGCAGGGATTTCAGGAGACAAAACAAAACAAACAAACAAAACTTGACAAAAAAAAAGCATGTGGAGAAATAGCCAAATCAGCACAATATATTGAAGATCTTAATTATACAAATGCTTTTAATTAATATGTTAAAAGCTTTTTTTTTTAGTTCCGAGATTATCTTCAAAACAGATTTAATTGCGGATTAATTACTAATTGCTATTAAAATGTAGACGTATCAAAGCAAGTAACCCAAACTCACAGCATATTATGCAGAGATGGCATTTGTTAAACGAGCTGCTAAAACGCACATATATAACACTAAATAATGTAAAATGTTCTCATAAGATGTCGGGCCACTTCTTCATTTCACCGTCACTGTATTATACACCGCAGGAGTGATAAATATGAACCGTCATGTTTAATAGTGTTTTATACGTGCTCCACAACATGGCTTCTTACCTACGGCTAGCGAAACGCAGTCGAACACATTAGAAGGAAGTGCGTCATCGTATTTAATTCTGCGCTGCACAATAAGGTGAATAGTGTGTCCTGATGCAGAGATACAGGTCTTGTTAAATCAGGGGCGTCCTCGATCCAGCAGATTCTGTTCAGCTGTAACTTTCCTCGACACGCTGGCCTGAACGTTTGTGTCTATAAGACCTTGATTATCTGGTTCAGTTTGTTTAATTATAGCTGGAGTTGAACTCTGCAGGACTGGACACCCCTGTGCTAAACGGTTGCTAGGGTACTCTGTTTGGTTGCTAGGTAGTGTATGAAGGTAAAATGATGACATAAAGAATCGCATGCGCAGGGTAAGATTTGTGAAAGAGCACATAAGATTGCAAGCGTAAAATAAATGTGCATGCGCAAGAGAAGATTTGTAAAGGTGTAAATCGCCCCTCAGGTGTAAGAAAACAACATTTGCAGGATTTAACTGTTATTCGTAAGTGTAGTTCATGTATTTTGAAGCTGCAGCTTCATGCTAACGCAAAATAAACAGGATCTGTATTCTTCAGACCTTCATTTTTCCACGCTTACACTTTTGGCACGGTTTTTGCGTGATAAACTGTTGCAAATGTCTACCAGACTTCTTCTGTGCATGGGGCAAAAAAGTTCCAGAAATAACCGAAATTATACTTATAATGCACACATACATGTTAAATAAATACATAAATAAATGAATAACTAAATGAATAAATCATGATTGCTAAATAGTCTGTGCACCATTAGGCTGACTATATGAGCCAAAACTGAATCTCGAGCTGGTGTGTTGAGAAAGAAAATGTCTGTGTATTCAGTGCATGTATTCTGCTCATCATCAGGCCGTATCAGTCTGTAATCTTGATGCTGAATGTAGGCCTAGTATCTGCACTACTTCATGCATAATTTCACCTGCTACTGATCAGGGGGGGAGTTCAAAATTATTATTTCACTAAAATGAGTTATAATAATATTTTTTCCCTTGAACATGTATTTTAAGAGCATCTCTAAATTATACACCATTTATCAGCTGCAATTCCCTCGTGTAACCACTAGATGGCTGTATAGCCCTATATATACACACATCTATGCTGTGTATTCCCTGGTTGCTGGGTTTTATTCAGACATAATTAGTCACTTCTAATCAAAATCAATATTAACAATGCAAGACAATATTACAAAATATATAATTGAGTGTTACATGCCATGAACAGAGACATGATGTGAAAAACACTGCATCAGAATGGCATTATTACATAAAGAATGGGTATTAAATGTTTTGATTGTAAAGTTTAACATCAGCTCAGTGGTGTAACAGATTATAAAATGAATAAAATTTCAATCCAATAACATTAACAAAAGCTGAAACAAATTATTTGAAACAAAGAGTATAGAAGAACAAGAGGCGAAACTGATGCTTTTTTGGAAACAGCCACTAGGTGGCGCTTCGGGAGCGCGGCCGCCATTTTGGGGTGAAGATTCCAACTGGCGTCACTGGACAACAGCAGATAACAGTTGCTTTATTGAGTATTTACATTTTATGCAACTTTACACATTTATTACTATTATTAGTTACCAACTCCACTAGGCCTGACATATATTTTGTACTTTTTTACCCATACAAAAATGTAATATATGGCCATATATGTACTTATATTTTAAATAGCATGACATATATCTATACATATATTTGACTTATCTGAGAACACAATATAGCCTATGCCTGCAACATATATGAACATTTATATGTCCAAACATGTGAAGAAAATATTTGAGTTAATCTACTGTATATATGATACCATATATCATATATATATATATATTATCAGGGACGTGCAGTCAGGGTAGGCAGTGCCTCACCAAAGGAAATGTTGACATTACATTTATTAATTTCAAGAGCTTTATTAATTCACCACATTATTAATTGCATTTATTTTATTCCAAATATTAATTTTTATAACACAATTTTTCAGGAATACACATATAATATACTCCTTTTGCCATTGTTTGCTCCTAAAATCATTGTTTCATGCAGAAAATTCAAGGCCATGGCCATTGAGGGAGAGGTTAGCAGTGCCTCTTTGGTCCATAGAACGTAGTTTACGTAGATTTGCGCATGCGCAGTCAGTTCTCGTGCTGTCTTGAATTATCAACATTGAGGCAGAGACCGAGCGTGCTTCATGTCACGTGATCCACTCGCTCTCACTCACTCCGCGCTTCAAGCTACTTAGCATCTAGCGGCGCCGAGCGTTGGAAGCGTCCTATGAAGAAAAAGAGCTGTGGTCGCTAACGTCAAAGTCCATGCGTCTATCCCTCTGGACAAAGATGTCAATTACTTTGTTGTAAAAGTCCTCTTTGTTGGGTGTATTTCTCAATTTCACGAGTCTCTCCTTTTCAATGGAAATAAGAGCCAGGAGGAAAGTCTGTTCTGCTCCATTCACGTCAGAGGCGCCCGCGCCATTGGATGTGCAGTTTCCGCAGCACAGCCTATGAGCGAGCCATACGCTCACTGTGCTAACGTTAGCTGTGCAGCTGCAAATGCGTTTTATAGGCTTCAGTAAATCGAGGAAAAGGAGTTTCGTCTACAAATAAAAGTAAGCACCCCCTTTAAAACGTAAATTATTCATTTATTTATTATTTTTAAAACCCTTATATTGGCTTGTGTTTGTTGTCTGATGGTGGGCTAACAGTTATATGCCTGCTGTGCGCTGACACCAAAATGTTCTCTCTTCCATACCCTGGTGCGCCGTCACCTCTGCCACATTTGTACTGTAGGTCTATCTGTGCGATTATGGTGCATTTCGTAAGGGTTAAAATGCTGTTTTGTAGTTCTCTTTTTTTAATCCTGGTGCGCCGTCGCCAGGCGCTCATTGCGTGTCGGTGTGTGCGCCTTGCGCAGTTTGTAGGAGCGTATTTAAGCTGTTTTTGTACTGTAAAGCTGTACTGCTGACACAATGATTTCTGGCTGTAGCCTATTCAAATCCTGGTGTGCCGTCACCAGAGTGACCAGACCAATAGTGTGTGTGTGGCTGTCTGTGCGCGTTTGCGCATTTTGAAGGAATGACTAGGCTGCTTGTCGGTTCGCTGACAACGCGCCGCATCCCTCTACTGTGTCCCGCACAAAACATTTGTTTGTTGTATGTTTCCCACATATTTAATAAATGTATGTAAACATAAATGCATGTGATACTGATGCATTGAAATAAGTACATATATACATATATGCGTCTATAGGCTACATATATTTAACATTTATGTGCATATATGGGAAAATATATGGCACTTACATGAAAACGGCCATTTTTGCTATATTGTTTCATATATGTCTATGTGTTTTATATGAATTTTGCATATATTCTCATATAGGCAGCAGACATACATGCGCACTGACATTTTTTGTTTACATAGTCTTGCTTTAACGGTCATTAATATAAGATAGTAGCTACTACAGTTGACTGTAAAGCTACTCTATTGATGTTATATATAAATATTGTCCAACATTCCCAATTATCTGATATAGCATGTCCTTTACTTACTGTTATATGTTGGTATTAATTCAGTGTTTGTAATGCTAATACTAAATGTTTTGTGGGAAAAAAGTAGAAAACTTGTCTAAGTCTGTGAAATAAACTGTTAAAAGGGATTTGATGATCGCTAGTCTAGTGTTACGTTATTCTGTGTTGTCATCATTCAGTTTGGATTTTATCTTTAATGGACTATAAAAAAAAAAAGACAAAAGCAGCTGATATTGCCATATCGTCCGGCTCTTTTCAAAGAATCGTCTTTTAGAGCGGCTCGTCCGTGAACGACACATCAGCACTAGTGGACCGCCGAGTCGCTTTCACCCCACAATGGCGGAAGCGTAGCGCTGCTGCTGGCGCTGCTGTTGCAGTGGGACAAACTATTGAGTTTCACTTGTTCTTCTATACTCTTTGTTTGAAACCCTAGAAAATAATTATGTACAAGTAGGCTACTTGAATTAAATGAAACATTTTACTTAATTATCAGTCATATTTACAACAGCGTTGTAGCGCGCACGTGTGTGTAGGCCAGTGTTCATTTTGGCAGCCATTTTTGATTTAGTCTTCAGACGAAAATGCTTATTGGTCTTAATCACATTTGAGTCATTCAGTTTTTTATAGTTTTAGTTGACAGTTACTTTACTTTTGGTAGTTATTTTATATGTAGTCTTTAGACAGAAAATGTCGTAATTATTCTCTCTAGGCCAATTCAATTAAGCTTGTGAGAAATGATTGCCATTGCACTCTTTAGCAGCAGCACTTGTGCATTTCTACATAATTATCCCTTTTCCAAGTCCTGCAGTTCCCCAGTGTTTTAGAGTGACAATATTTGCCCCCTTTTATCAATT
This sequence comes from Siphateles boraxobius, assembly GCF_051911475.1. Taxonomy (NCBI): domain Eukaryota; kingdom Metazoa; phylum Chordata; class Actinopteri; order Cypriniformes; family Leuciscidae; genus Siphateles; species Siphateles boraxobius. The sequence goes on along the minus strand of NW_027509216.1, from coordinate 508,970 downwards.
TTCCATTTCATTTTTCCTTTACAATACCTTTAAAAAAAGAAATAATGCTTTAAATACAACAATGTTCATTAAATATGCAAAGTTAAAAACATTAACATTAATATCGCCAGTAGGTGGCGCTAACTCGCTATCTTTATGAGTGAGTCTTTGAGTCATTCATTCATTGAATCTCACGATTCGTTCAAAGCCACAGATTTCGTTGCAAAATAGAGCAATAAGTCTGACAATGCTGTTTTAAATGTAGTACATCACTTAATGTTACCCTTTTTTTACTGTTGTATAAAATCAATGTGACATTTGAAATCGTGTGGATATTCGGGAAACATTGCATTCTTGCTCGTGTAATATGATCAATATTAAAAACACTGCTGGATATCAGCCTGCATTTTGATCGCAGATTTACTCGCACAAACAGCGCAAGCGGCTCGTGACAGAGCCAAGCTTATTATAGTTTTGCATTTTACATTAGTTTTTATTTTTATTTCGTTTTGACTTTTTGTTTTCAAATTCAGTTTAGTTTTAATTAGTTTTTAAAGTGTTTTGTAATTTGGGTTATTTGGCAGGGCCAAGATTCAAAAAGGTCTGAGAAAAGTATTGTGTAATAATAACTCAACAAAAACATCACACAATTTTAGAAATATGTATTCAACAATAACACCAGTAGCTACATAAATGTACATATGAGCACAAATATGTAACAGTCTACACAAGACTCCGCAATAAGTGCAAAATGTGTAAGTGACGTGTGTCAGGAAAAACCTGAATAGCCAACAGACTAAAGAAGACACACATGAACGGCATGTATCAACACATTTATGACCCACACAAGACATTGCTAGGAGCTCAATCTCTTTACCTCTACAAAATCCACACGCCGTACCAAATATCTACATTACACATCTTCTATACAAAATACACACCCTATACAAATCCCACAGCTGTACAATTTTCACACCCATACTACATTTACCCTATATAATACTGATCTGGATTGAAGCAGCAAACATTCAGTGTAAGAGTAAAAAAATGACATAACATTATTTAGCTTTAGCTAATATTTCAATCACAGCTTATATCGTGCTTTGACATCGACAACCCAACTGCATTTTACCTCAAACTTTCGCAATCGCTTCTCGGATCGACATTAACACACTGACAAAATTGTATTCAGAATTTAAAATATTTGTTATACCACTTTTTAATGTGTGATTGTGTAAAGGTGTTCACGAGATACCAACCTTTCGCGAACTTGCTTTCAACGAACACTCGTTTTCATGGAGACGCGGCGTGTACGGAGGGGAGGGGCTGTGTGTGTGTGTGTGTGTGTGTGTGTGTGTGTGTGTGTGTCTATGGCGCTCGGAATGTTCCATTCGTCTGACCGAGTGTGTGACCCACGTGACGACTTGACGTGACGTCAACGTCTTGAAATTAGCAGTTTTTTTTTAGCCATGCAAGAATCCAAGCTGATGTGTAAAGACTATAAATGGACATGAAAGGCAATACATATAAATATTTTACTTCTAAAACAACACTAAAACATTTCTCCTGAATCCTGTGCATGTAAGGTTATGTGTTTTACTTTCAAAGAGCAGAAATACTGTAGGCTATAGCCTATATACAGACTTTCAATAGACTTAATTTGACCAATAATCATTTTAACTAGTTTTTATTGTTAATTTTATTCCCCAATGTACAATGTTCTCACAGTTCATAAAAAACATTCCAAATTAATAAATGTAGCATATTATGTTATTTTATACTTTTTGCAATAGGCTAATCTTTTAAAAAACAGATCCAGAAGGTTTTCATAAACATATATATATTAGATTTATATATATATTTATACACAGTATACTGGCTATTACCACACAGCATATTTGAGTCAGACAGAAATAAGAGGTTTGCTGTTCATTTCTGTAAATGTTTTATTGAATTTTAATGTTACGTTTTTTAATATATATAGTATTATATATAATATATATATATATAACCCTTGACAAAAAGTATTATTTGACAATTAATAAAAAAAAACATACATTCAAATCCACAGCTTAAAAGTAATTTTATCCAAAAACTGCTTGAGAATTCACAAACCTCTCCAGAGAGCTATACAGGCATCTAGTGGTAGTTTTTATTTTTATTATTGACTCGTGTGTATGATCTGAAAGCATTAGCCTATTTGATTTTGACTACAGCAATTGTTTGACTTTTTGAGAAGAGTCGATGGTTTTGAGAGTTTAGTTTGAAAATTTGGATTTGAGTTTAATGTTGTGAGAAAATGGACGAAGGTTTTAAGAAATGTGTCTTAGCAATTGTGAAAAACTGTAAAGAAAGGTCAATGCCTGTGATGTAGACGAAGTCCTCTCCCAACATGAGTGATGCTTTGATTTTGATTCTGAGTGTAACATGCTTTTCAATTAGAGGTTTTTACTGTGACGTTTTTGGCTTTTGCAGTTGGACTACAGTATTTTTACACTATGCAAGTGCTGAATATTCAGACAATACTGCAGTGCATACAGTGTACAATTTATTCACCTTAGTTGCAGTTACTAGCCTCTTTTTTTACATGAAACTGCTAAATTTATTTACTTTGTTACAATACTTTTTCTGTAACTGCATACTTTGGATTCTGTCTTCTCCATTTTTTGTGTCGTGTCTAATGAATGATCTGTAGTGTTTATAATATTGAGTTGTGTGTGGTTTTGAGTCAAGTTTTTGATTTTGAGCAGTCAGATCATGTTCTCTGAAAGTTGTTTTGAAGATGTGGTTTTGTGTTTAAGGTTTAGTGAACGTTGGTGATGGTTCCAAGAAATGTGTTTTAGCAATTCAGGAAAACTGTAATATAGATTAAAACATGCATAAAACAATTATACATAATATCAAACAAATAACAAACTAATAAAAAGTGATTCTAATCAAGCATTATCTTTTATTTCAAGAACTTAGAGAACTCAACACTGACTCAATCTTAATAAAATTACTAAATTATCATAATCTTTCATAAATAAACATAAATGTTAAAGTGGAAAGGTTTATTAAAAACATGTAGGCTATAAGAGTTCTAATATTACATTTAGACATAATCAGCTGAATATAATTTACTTTGTAATTAAGGTTCGTTGATTTTCATGTCTGCCACATATAAACAATGAGCCAAAACGAAATTATTGATCATTTTCATAAAATCATATGTAACACGTTCCTACATGTGCTTACGTGTTGTTAACACGTTCCTATGGCGACCGGCCGGAAGTGCGAGTAACTGATCGTCTTCCCAACGCGTTGTTTACGTGTGAAGACACGTTGTAACACGTTTGTGTTTTTCTTACCTCAGTTTAACGTCTTATGCTTCGATTGTATCCTAACTAGTACACATTTGATTATTGCAATGGCTGATTTAGAAAGTTATGTGCGGTGTATTAATACAGTTAAATAAAATGGCTTTCGACGGCTCATTCGGAAAAGAACGAGATATTCCACATAATTCTTCATCTCCAATTAAAAAGTTTCAGGAACAGACAATGTCTCATATTTCATGGAAATTCGCTTTAATATACATTCAAATGCAGCGAAAACTGCAATCTGCTTTTGTATATGCCTAAATATAAAAATCAAATAGGTATGAATTAAAAAGAGTAGCCTATAAAAATACACTGACCATTTATATCAGAGAAATAGATTTTATATATGTAACAATTGTGGTCTCAGATAAATATGAAAATGTTTATTCCTACTCTATAGAGGTCAGATATATCTGAATATCAGGAGGATATCTTTGATCAAGTAGATATCTCTGTAAATGCAAACAAAATTGATGTGCTTTATTTCATTCAAGACCTTACACCACAATCAGCTCGGCGTCTATGAAAACTGATTAACATCCAGATGTGACTATGAAAACTGATAAACATCCAGAGCTGACTATGAAAACTGATAAACATCCAGAGGTGACTATGAAAACTGATAAACATCCAGAGCTGACTATGAAAACTGATAAACATCCAGATGTGACTATGAAAACTGATAAACATCCAGAGCTGACTATGAAAACTGATAAACATCCAGAGGTGACTATGAAAACTGATAAACATCCAGAGCTGACTATGAAAACTGATAAACATCCAGAGCTGACTATGAAAACTGATAAACATCCAGAGGTGACTATGAAAACTGATAAACATCCAGAGGTGACTATGAAAACTGATAAACATCCAGAGCTGACTATGAAAACTGATAAACATCCAGATGTGACTATGAAAACTGATAAACATCCAGAGCTGACTATGAAAACTGATAAACATCCAGAGCTGACTATGAAAACTGATAAACATCCAGAGGTGACTATGAAAACTGATAAACATCCAGAGCTGACTATGAAAACTGATAAACATCCAGTGCTGACTATGAAAACTGATAAACATCCAGATGTGACTATGAAAACTGATAAACATCCAGAGGTGACTATGAAAACTGATAAACATCCAGAGGTGACTATGAAAACTGATTAACATCCAGAGCTGACTATGAAAACTGATAAACATCCAGAGCTGACTATGAAAACTGATAAACATCCAGAGGTGACTATGAAAACTGATAAACATCCAGAGCTGACTATGAAAACTGATAAACATCCAGAGGTGACTATGAAAACTGATAAACATCCAGAGCTGACTATGAAAACTGATAAACATCCAGAGGTGACTATGAAAACTGATAAACATCCAGATGTGACTATGAAAACTGATAAACATCCAGTGCTGACTATGAAAACTGATAAACATCCAGAGGTGACTATGAAAACTGATAAACATCCAGAGGTGACTATGAAAACTGATAAACATCCAGATGTGACTATGAAAACTTATTAACATCCAGATGTGACTATGAAAACTGATTAACATCCAGAGCTGACTATGAAAACTGATAAACATCCAGAGGTGACTATGAAAACTGATTAACATCCAGATGTGACTATGAAAACTGATAAACATCCAGAGGTGACTATGAAAACTGATAAACATCCAGAGGTGACTATGAAAACTGATAAACATCCAGAGGTGACTATGAAAACTGATTAACATCCAGATGTGACTATGAAAACTGATAAACATCCAGAGGTGACTATGAAAACTGATAAACATCCAGATGTGACTATGAAAACTGATAAACATCCAGTGCTGACTATGAAAACTGATAAACATCCAGATGTGACTATGAAAACTGATAAACATCCAGTGCTGACTATGAAAACTGATAAACATCCAGAGGTGACTATGAAAACTTATTAACATCCAGATGTGACTATGAAAACTGATTAACATCCAGAGCTGACTATGAAAACTGATAAACATCCAGTGCTGACTATGAAAACTGATTAACATCCAGATGTGACTATGAAAACTGATTAACATCCAGAGCTGACTATGAAAACTGATAAACATCCAGAGCTGACTATGAAAACTGATAAACATCCAGAGCTGACTATGAAAACTGATAAACATCCAGATGTGACTATGAAAACTGATAAACATCCAGATGTGACTATGAAAACTGATAAACATCCAGATGTGACTATGAAAACTGATAAACATCCAGAGGTGACTATGAAAACTGATTAACATCCAGAGCTGACTATGAAAACTGATAAACATCCAGAGCTGACTATGAAAACTGATAAACATCCAGAGCTGACTATGAAAACTGATAAACATCCAGAGGTGACTATGAAAACTGATAAACATCCAGTGCTGACTATGAAAACTGATAAACATCCAGATGTGACTATGAAAACTGATAAACATCCAGAGCTGACTATGAAAACTGATAAACATCCAGAGCTGACTATGAAAACTGATAAAAACATCTAGAGGTGACTATGAAAACTGATAAACATCCAGAGCTGACTATGAAAACTGATAAACATCCAGAGGTGACTATGAAAACTGATTAACATCCAGAGGTGACTATGAAAACTGATAAACATCCAGAGCTGACTATGAAAACTGATAAACATCCAGATGTGACTATGAAAACTGATTAACATCCAGAGGTGACTATGAAAACTGATAAACATCTAGAGGTGACTATGAAAACTGATAAACATCTAGAGGTGACTATGAAAACTGATAAACATCTAGAGGTGACTATGAAAACTGATTAACATCCAGAGGTGACTATGAAAACTGATAAACATCCAGAGGTGACTATGAAAACTGATTAACATCCAGAGCTGACTATGAAAACTGATTAACATCCAGAGGTGACTATGAAAACTGATAAACATCCAGAGGTGACTATGAAAACTGATTAACATCCAGAGGTGACTATGAAAACTGATTAACATCCAGAGGTGACTATGAAAACTGATTAACATCCAGAGCTGACTATGAAAACTGATTAACATCCAGAGGTGACTATGAAAACTGATAAACATCCAGAGGTGACTATGAAAACTGATAAACATCCAGAGGTGACTATGAAAACTGATTAACATCCAGAGGTGACTATGAAAACTGATAAACATCCAGAGGTGACTATGAAAACTGATAAACATCCAGAGGTGACTATGAAAACTGATTAACATCCAGAGGTGACTATGAAAACTGATTAACATCCAGAGGTGACTATGAAAACTGATTAACATCCAGAGCTGACTATGAAAACTGATTAACATCCAGAGCTGACTATGAAAACTGATAAACATCTAGAGGTGACTATGAAAACTGATAAACATCCAGAGGTGACTATGAAAACTGATAAACATCCAGAGGTGACTATGAAAACTGATAAACATCCAGAGCTGACTATGAAAACTGATTAACATCCAGAGGTGACTATGAAAACTGATAAACATCCAGAGCTGACTATGAAAACTGATAAACATCCAGATGTGACTATGAAAACTGATTAACATCCAGAGGTGACTATGAAAACTGATAAACATCTAGAGGTGACTATGAAAACTGATAAACATCTAGAGGTGACTATGAAAACTGATAAACATCTAGAGGTGACTATGAAAACTGATTAACATCCAGAGGTGACTATGAAAACTGATTAACATCCAGAGCTGACTATGAAAACTGATTAACATCCAGAGGTGACTATGAAAACTGATAAACATCCAGATGTGACTATGAAAACTGATTAACATCCAGAGCTGACTATGAAAACTGATTAACATCCAGAGGTGACTATGAAAACTGATTAACATCCAGAGGTGACTATGAAAACTGATAAACATCCAGAGCTGACTATGAAAACTGATAAACATCCAGATGTGACTATGAAAACTGATTAACATCCAGAGGTGACTATGAAAACTGATAAACATCCAGAGGTGACTATGAAAACTGATTAACATCCAGAGGTGACTATGAAAACTGATAAACATCCAGAGCTGACTATGAAAACTGATAAACATCCAGATGTGACTATGAAAACTGATAAACATCCAGATGTGACTATGAAAACTGATTAACATCCAGAGCTGACTATGAAAACTGATTAACATCCAGAGCTGACTATGAAAACTGATTAACATCCAGATGTGACTATGAAAACTGATTAACATCCAGAGGTGACTATGAAAACTGATTAACATCCAGATGTGACTATGAAAACTGATTAACATCCAGAGCTGACTATGAAAACTGATTAACATCCAGATGTGACTATGAAAACTGATAAACATCCAGAGCTGACTATGAAAACTGATTAACATCCAGAGCTGACTATGAAAACTGATTAACATCCAGATGTGACTATGAAAACTGATTAACATCCAGAGGTGACTATGAAAACTGATTAACATCCAGAGCTGACTATGAAAACTGATTAACATCCAGAGCTGACTATGAAAACTGATTAACATCCAGAGCTGACTATGAAAACTGATTAACATCCAGATGTGACTATGAAAACTGATTAACATCCAGAGCTGACTATGAAAACTGATTAACATCCAGAGCTGACTATGAAAACTGATTAACATCCAGATGTGACTATGAAAACTGATAAACATCCAGATGTGACTATGAAAACTGATTAACATCCAGAGGTGACTATGAAAACTGATTAACATCCAGAGCTGACTATGAAAACTGATAAACATCCAGATGTGACTATGAAAACTGATTAACATCCAGAGGTGACTATGAAAACTGATAAACATCCAGATGTGACTATGAAAACTGATAAACATCCAGAGCTGACTATGAAAACTGATAAACATCCAGAGCTGACTATGAAAACTGATAAACATCCAGATGTGACTATGAAAACTGATTAACATCCAGAGGTGACTATGAAAACTGATAAACATCCAGATGTGACTATGAAAACTGATAAACATCCAGATGTGACTATGAAAACTGATTAACATCCAGATGTGACTATGAAAACTGATTAACATCCAGAGCTGACTATGAAAACTGATTAACATCCAGAGCTGACTATGAAAACTGATAAACATCCAGAGCTGACTATGAAAACTGATAAACATCCAGAGCTGACTATGAAAACTGATAAACATCTAGAGGTGACTATGAAAACTGATAAACATCCAGAGCTGACTATGAAAACTGATAAACATCTAGAGGTGACTATGAAAACTGATTAACATCCAGATGTGACTATGAAAACTGATTAACATCCAGAGCTGACTATGAAAACTGATAAACATCCAGAGCTGACTATGAAAACTGATAAACATCCAGAGCTGACTATGAAAACTGATTAACATCCAGAGCTGACTATGAAAACTGATAAACATCCAGAGGTGACTATGAAAACTGATAAACATCCAGAGCTGACTATGAAAACTGATAAAAACATCCAGAGCTGACTATGAAAACTGATAAACATCCAGATGTGACTATGAAAACTGATAAAAACATCCAGAGCTGACTATGAAAACTGATAAAAACATCCAGAGCTGACTATGAAAACTGATAAAAACATCCAGAGCTGACTATGAAAACTGATAAACATCCAGAGCTGACTATGAAAACTGATAAAAACATCCAGAGCTGACTATGAAAACTGATAAAAACATCCAGAGCTGACTATGAAAACTGATAAAAACATCTAGATGTGACTATGAAAACTGATAAAAACATCCAGAGCTGACTATGAAAACTGATAAACATCCAGATGTGACTATGAAAACTGATTAACATCCAGAGGTGACTATGAAAACTGATTAACATCCAGAGCTGACTATGAAAACTGATTAACATCCAGAGGTGACTATGAAAACTGATAAACATCCAGATGTGACTATGAAAACTGATTAACATCCAGAGCTGACTATGAAAACTGATAAACATCCAGATGTGACTATGAAAACTGATAAACATCCAGAGCTGACTATGAAAACTGATAAACATCCAGAGCTGACTATGAAAACTGATAAACATCCAGATGTGACTATGAAAACTGATAAACATCCAGATGTGACTATGAAAACTGATAAACATCCAGAGCTGACTATGAAAACTGATAAACATCCAGAGCTGACTATGAAAACTGATAAACATCCAGAGCTGACTATGAAAACTGATAAACATCTAGAGCTGACTATGAAAACTGATTAACATCCAGAGCTGACTATGAAAACTGATTAACATCCAGAGCTGACTATGAAAACTGATAAACATCCAGAGCTGACTATGAAAACTGATAAACATCCAGAGGTGACTATGAAAACTGATAAACATCCAGATGTGACTATGAAAACTTATTAACATCCAGAGGTGACTATGAAAACTGATAAACATCCAGAGCTGACTATGAAAACTGATTAACATCCAGAGCTGACTATGAAAACTGATAAACATCCAGAGGTGACTATGAAAACTTATTAACATCCAGATGTGACTATGAAAACTGATAAACATCCAGAGGTGACTATGAAAACTGATTAACATCCAGATGTGACTATGAAAACTGATAAACATCCAGATGTGACTATGAAAACTGATTAACATCCAGAGGTGACTATGAAAACTGATAAACATCCAGAGCTGACTATGAAAACTGATAAACATCCAGAGCTGACTATGAAAACTGATAAACATCCAGATGTGACTATGAAAACTGATAAACATCTAGAGGTGACTATGAAAACTGATAAACATCCAGAGGTGACTATGAAAACTGATAAACATCCAGAGGTGACTATGGAAACTGATTAACATCCAGAGCTGACTATGAAAACTGATAAACATCCAGAGCTGACTATGAAAACTGATAAAAACATCCAGAGCTGACTATGAAAACTGATAAAAACATCCAGAGCTGACTATGAAAACTGATAAAAACATCTAGATGTGACTATGAAAACTGATAAAAACATCCAGAGCTGACTATGAAAACTGATAAACATCCAGATGTGACTATGAAAACTGATTAACATCCAGAGGTGACTATGAAAACTGATTAACATCCAGAGCTGACTATGAAAACTGATTAACATCCAGAGGTGACTATGAAAACTGATAAACATCCAGATGTGACTATGAAAACTGATTAACATCCAGAGCTGACTATGAAAACTGATAAACATCCAGATGTGACTATGAAAACTGATAAACATCCAGAGCTGACTATGAAAACTGATAAACATCCAGAGCTGACTATGAAAACTGATAAACATCCAGATGTGACTATGAAAACTGATAAACATCCAGATGTGACTATGAAAACTGATAAACATCCAGAGCTGACTATGAAAACTGATAAACATCCAGAGCTGACTATGAAAACTGATAAACATCCAGAGCTGACTATGAAAACTGATAAACATCTAGAGCTGACTATGAAAACTGATTAACATCCAGAGCTGACTATGAAAACTGATTAACATCCAGAGCTGACTATGAAAACTGATAAACATCCAGAGCTGACTATGAAAACTGATAAACATCCAGAGGTGACTATGAAAACTGATAAACATCCAGATGTGACTATGAAAACTTATTAACATCCAGAGGTGACTATGAAAACTGATAAACATCCAGAGCTGACTATGAAAACTGATTAACATCCAGAGCTGACTATGAAAACTGATAAACATCCAGAGGTGACTATGAAAACTTATTAACATCCAGATGTGACTATGAAAACTGATAAACATCCAGAGGTGACTATGAAAACTGATTAACATCCAGATGTGACTATGAAAACTGATAAACATCCAGATGTGACTATGAAAACTGATTAACATCCAGAGGTGACTATGAAAACTGATAAACATCCAGAGGTGACTATGAAAACTGATAAACATCCAGAGCTGACTATGAAAACTGATTAACATCCAGAGCTGACTATGAAAACTGATAAACATCTAGAGGTGACTATGAAAACTGATAAACATCCAGAGCTGACTATGAAAACTGATAAACATCCAGAGCTGACTATGAAAACTGATAAACATCCAGAGCTGACTATGAAAACTGATAAACATCCAGAGCTGACTATGAAAACTGATAAACATCCAGAGCTGACTATGAAAACTGATAAACATCCAGAGCTGACTATGAAAACTGATAAACATCCAGAGCTGACTATGAAAACTGATAAACATCCAGATGTGACTATGAAAACTGATAAACATCCAGATGTGACTATGAAAACTGATTAACATCCAGATGTGACTATGAAAACTGATTAACATCCAGAGGTGACTATGAAAACTGATAAACATCCAGAGCTGACTATGAAAACTGATTAACATCCAGAGCTGACTATGAAAACTGATAAACATCCAGAGGTGACTATGAAAACTGATAAAAACATCCAGAGGTGACTATGAAAACTTATTAACATCCAGATGTGACTATGAAAACTGATAAACATCCAGATGTGACTATGAAAACTGATAAACATCCAGATGTGACTATGAAAACTGATTAACATCCAGAGGTGACTATGAAAACTGATAAACATCCAGAGCTGACTATGAAAACTGATAAACATCTAGATGTGACTATGAAAACTGATTAACATCCAGAGGTGACTATGAAAACTGATAAACATCCAGATGTGACTATGAAAACTGATAAACATCTAGAGGTGACTATGAAAACTGATAAACATCCAGAGGTGACTATGAAAACTGATAAACATCTAGAGGTGACTATGAAAACTGATAAACATCCAGAGGTGACTATGAAAACTGATAAACATCCAGAGCTGACTATGAAAACTGATAAACATCCAGATGTGACTATGAAAACTGATAAACATCCAGATGTGACTATGAAAACTGATTAACATCCAGAGGTGACTATGAAAACTGATTAACATCCAGAGCTGACTATGAAAACTGATTAACATCCAGATGTGACTATGAAAACTGATAAACATCCAGATGTGACTATGAAAACTGATTAACATCCAGAGGTGACTATGAAAACTGATAAACATCCAGATGTGACTATGAAAACTGATAAACATCCAGAGCTGACTATGAAAACTGATAAACATCCAGAGCTGACTATGAAAACTGATAAACATCCAGATGTGACTATGAAAACTGATTAACATCCAGAGGTGACTATGAAAACTGATAAACATCCAGATGTGACTATGAAAACTGATAAACATCCAGATGTGACTATGAAAACTGATAAACATCCAGAGCTGACTATGAAAACTGATAAACATCCAGAGCTGACTATGAAAACTGATAAACATCCAGAGGTGACTATGAAAACTGATAAACATCCAGAGCTGACTATGAAAACTGATAAACATCCAGAGCTGACTATGAAAACTGATAAACATCCAGAGGTGACTATGAAAACTGATAAACATCCAGAGCTGACTATGAAAACTGATAAACATCCAGAGCTGACTATGAAAACTGATAAACATCCAGAGCTGACTATGAAAACTGATAAACATCTAGAGGTGACTATGAAAACTGATAAACATCCAGAGGTGACTATGAAAACTGATAAACATCCAGAGCTGACTATGAAAACTGATAAACATCCAGAGGTGACTATGAAAACTGATAAACATCCAGAGCTGACTATGAAAACTGATAAACATCCAGAGGTGACTATGAAAACTGATTAACATCCAGAGCTGACTATGAAAACTGATTAACATCCAGAGCTGACTATGAAAACTGATAAACATCCAGAGCTGACTATGAAAACTGATTAACATCCAGAGCTGACTATGAAAACTGATAAAAACATCCAGAGCTGACTATGAAAACTGATAAACATCCAGAGGTGACTATGAAAACTGATTAACATCCAGAGCTGACTATGAAAACTGATAAACATCCAGAGCTGACTATGAAAACTGATTAACATCCAGAGCTGACTATGAAAACTGATAAAAACATCCAGAGCTGACTATGAAAACTGATAAACATCCAGAGGTGACTATGAAAACTGATTAACATCCAGAGCTGACTATGAAAACTGATAAACATCCAGAGCTGACTATGAAAACTGATAAACATCCAGAGCTGACTATGAAAACTGATTAACATCCAGAGCTGACTATGAAAACTGATAAACATCCAGAGCTGACTATGAAAACTGATAAAAACATCCAGAGCTGACTATGAAAACTGATAAACATCCAGAGGTGACTATGAAAACTGATAAACATCCAGATGTGACTATGAAAACTGATAAACATCCAGATGTGACTATGAAAACTGATAAAAACATCCAGAGCTGACTATGAAAACTTATTAACATCCAGAGGTGACTATGAAAACTGATAAAAACATCTAGAGGTGACTATGAAAACTGATAAAAACATCTAGAGGTGACTATGAAAACTGATAAAAACATCTAGAGGTGACTATGAAAACTGATAAAAACATCCAGAGCTGACTATGAAAACTGATAAAAACATCTAGATGTGACTATGAAAACTGATAAAAACATCCAGAGCTGACTATGAAAACTGATAAACATCCAGATGTGACTATGAAAACTGATAAACATCCAGAGCTGACTATGAAAACTGATAAAAACATCTAGAGGTGACTATGAAAACTGATAAAAACATCTAGAGGTGACTATGAAAACTGATAAAAACATCCAGAGCTGACTATGAAAACTGATAAAAACATCTAGATGTGACTATGAAAACTGATAAAAACATCCAGAGCTGACTATGAAAACTGATAAACATCCAGATGTGACTATGAAAACTGATTAACATCCAGAGGTGACTATGAAAACTGATTAACATCCAGAGCTGACTATGAAAACTGATTAACATCCAGAGGTGACTATGAAAACTGATAAACATCCAGATGTGACTATGAAAACTGATTAACATCCAGAGCTGACTATGAAAACTGATAAACATCCAGATGTGACTATGAAAACTGATAAACATCCAGAGCTGACTATGAAAACTGATAAACATCCAGAGCTGACTATGAAAACTGATAAACATCCAGATGTGACTATGAAAACTGATTAACATCCAGAGCTGACTATGAAAACTGATAAACATCCAGAGCTGACTATGAAAACTGATAAACATCCAGAGCTGACTATGAAAACTGATAAACATCCAGAGCTGACTATGAAAACTGATAAACATCCAGAGCTGACTATGAAAACTGATAAACATCTAGAGGTGACTATGAAAACTGATAAACATCCAGAGCTGACTATGAAAACTGATAAACATCCAGAGCTGACTATGAAAACTGATAAACATCCAGAGCTGACTATGAAAACTGATAAACATCCAGAGCTGACTATGAAAACTGATAAACATCTAGAGCTGACTATGAAAACTGATTAACATCCAGAGCTGACTATGAAAACTGATAAAAACATCCAGAGCTGACTATGAAAACTTATTAACATCCAGATGTGACTATGAAAACTGATTAACATCCAGAGCTGACTATGAAAACTGATAAACATCCAGATGTGACTATGAAAACTGATAAAAACATCTAGAGGTGACTATGAAAACTGATAAAAACATCCAGAGCTGACTATGAAAACTGATAAAAACATCCAGAGCTGACTATGAAAACTGATAAAAACATCTAGATGTGACTATGAAAACTGATAAAAACATCCAGAGCTGACTATGAAAACTGATAAAAACATCTAGATGTGACTATGAAAACTGATAAAAACATCCAGAGCTGACTATGAAAACTGATAAACATCCAGATGTGACTATGAAAACTGATTAACATCCAGAGGTGACTATGAAAACTGATAAACATCCAGATGTGACTATGAAAACTGATAAACATCCAGATGTGACTATGAAAACTGATTAACATCCAGAGCTGACTATGAAAACTGATAAACATCCAGAGCTGACTATGAAAACTGATAAACATCCAGAGCTGACTATGAAAACTGATAAACATCTAGAGGTGACTATGAAAACTGATAAACATCCAGAGGTGACTATGAAAACTGATAAACATCCAGAGCTGACTATGAAAACTGATAAACATCCAGAGGTGACTATGAAAACTGATAAACATCTAGAGCTGACTATGAAAACTGATAAACATCTAGAGCTGACTATGAAAACTGATAAACATCTAGAGGTGACTATGAAAACTGATTAACATCCAGAGCTGACTATGAAAACTGATAAACATCTAGAGCTGACTATGAAAACGTCTCAGGTTACTATTGTAACCATAGTTCCCTGAGAACAGGGAACGAGACGATGCGTCCATCGACGCCATGGGAACGCCCCCAGCGTGACTGCGTCTGAAGCATCTATGTCAACTAGTCCAATGGAAAGAATGAGCGTCACGGGCGGGTGACGTCATGACCAGGATATGATAAAAGCACATCCGGTGCAAACCGGCATTAGCTTCGAAAATTGCCGAAGCAAGCCGATCACAGGGATGCAGGAAGTATGGCAGGGTGACGCATCGTCTCGTTCCCTGTTCTCAGGGAACTATGGTTACAATAGTAACCTGAGACGTTCCCTTACGAAGGGAACTCAACGATGCGTCCATCGACGCCATGGGAACGAGAATACCCAAAGCGCCAGAATTCCAAGTACCTGAGTGTCAGTCTGTTGTAACTAAGCACTAAGCACCTGAGAACCTGGGGCAGCATCCAGGTCCAAGCTGTAAAACCTCATGAATGTGAGCGGTGAGGACCAGCCCGCCGCATCACAAACGTCTTGGAGAGAACTCCAGATAATACGCTTAGAAGCCATACTCCTAGTGGAATGAGCCCTGACCACCAAATGGTTGGCCAGAAGACTCACAAGCAAGAAGAATAGTCTCGACTATCTATATGCTCAATAGGTTGGATTTTCTCGACAGAGAAGTCCGATGAACATAAGTGTCCAGTGCTCGCACTGGCACAAGAGGTTCAGCTTTTCCTGGTCCGAAAAATGGGGGAGGACAGAAACCTGCAGCACAATAGGCCTCGGAATAATGGTAGGCACCTTTGGAACATATCCATGTTTCGGGTAAGATTGCCTTGGCCATCCCGGTGCACTCAAGGCAGGTGGGGACCGAAAGGGCCTGAAGGTCTGACTCTTATAGGGACGAAATAGCTAGCAGAAAATAGTCTTAAAAGAAAGGAACTTCTCTGAGACCAAATCTAAGGGCTCGAAGGGAGCCCCAGATAGGCCTTCTAGAACTATTGCAAGGTCCCAAGCCAGCACCTTAGTGCAAGTTGCATGCCTCAGCCTCAAAGTGCCACGAAGGAAACGAGTGATCAGGGGGTCTCGACCCAAAAATGTACTACCCACCAGGGCGTGGAAAGCCGCAATGGCCGCCACACATATTATACCTTAAGCGTGGAAGGACATAGACCTGATACAAAGCGTTCTTGCAGAAACTCGAATACTGTGTTTACTGAACAGTTAACCGGATCCCACTGACGCTGGTAACACCAAGAAGTGAAAAACTCTCGAAATAGTGAATATAGTTTCCTCGTAGCGGGAGCTCTGGAGCTTAGAATGGTCTAAACAACCTCGGTTGAGAGACCACTCTCTATGAGTTGGGCCCCCTCAGAGGCCAAACCCACAGTTCCCAAATCCCCTGCCGGGGGTGCAATATTGCATCCCCTGCCTGAGACAGAAGGTCTCTCCTGATCGGGACCTCCAAGGGAGGTCCGTCGAGGAGAAAAATTAGGTCCGCAAACCAAATTCAGCTCGGCCAGGCTGGTGCTACTAAATAGGCTTATTCCATCCTGGCGGATTCACTCCAGAACTCCTGGGAGCAGAGCAACGGAGGGAAATGCGTACAGACGTAGCCTCGGCCACGTCTGCACCATAGCATCCAGCCCCGAGGGGACTGGTTGAGTGAGGGATAACCAGAGTGGACAGTGCGTCGTATGCTGAGACGAGAACAAATCCACTTCTGCCTGGCCGTAAAACTCCCATATTTGCTCCACCGCCTCGGGGTGGAGTCCCCTGGCCTCAGCCCCTGCCTCGACAGGGTGTCTGCTCCAATATTCTGGCCCCCCCTGGAATATACACTGCCCTCAGACAGCGTAATTTCTTGAGGGACCAAAATAAGAGGCCACCAACGTGTTGTCTGTGGGTCAAGAACCAGAGTTTCCTCCATATAACCAAGGCGCGGGGATACTGCCGCGTGATCTTGATCGTAAGGAGTGGGTTTCCCCTCAGGGAGAACCCTCTGGTCCTGAGCCACCTCTGTAAAGGTCTCACGTACAGCAGGTCAAAGGGTATCACATTGGACGCTGCTGCCCTGAGGCCTAACAGTCACTGTTCCAGAACAACACATGATGGCCCCTCAGGTCTGGGAGGAGATGTCTCAACGCATTGAAGACGACCATCATCTCTAGGCAATTCATGTGCCAAGAGAGATGATGACTCCTCCACAAGCCCTGAGCTGAGCGGCCTTCCAATACCGCTCCCCAGCCGGTGAGGGAAGCATCTGTCGAGATCACAACTCGATGGCAAAGAGCTCCCAACACCGGACCCTGGGTTAAGAACCAGTGTTTCCTCCATATAACCAAGGTGCGGAGACACCGCCGCGTGATCTTGATCATACGAAGTGGGTTTCCCCTCGGGGAGAACCCTCTGGTCCTGAGCCACCACTGTAAAGGTCTCATGTACAGCAGGCCAAAAGTTATCACGTTGGACGCTGCTGTCACAAGACCCAACAGTCTCTCTAACTGTTTTACAGTGCGTGACTGGCCTAGCCTCAGCTCTTTTGTGGCTGTTAGGATAGCAGCTACACGAACGGGCGACAGAGTGGCCCGCATCGTCACTGAATCCCATACCACACCAAGGAAAGTGGTTCTCTGTACTGGAGAAAGCACACTCTTCTTGGCATTGAGCCTCAACCCCAACATCTGCATAGGAGCGAGAACGACACCTCGGTGCCGAACCGCTAACTGTTCTGATTCCGCTAGAATCAGCCAGTCATCTATGCAATTCAGAATGCATATACACTGCAGCCTGGCGGGGCCAGAGCTGCGTCTACACGCTTCGTGAATGTGCGGGGTGATAGAGCTAGACCGAAAGGAAGTGCCTGATACTGGTGTTCTTTGCCCCAAAGAAAACCTCAGGAACCTCCTGTGCTGAGGGAGGATGGAGATATGGAAGTATGCGTCTTTTAGATCTATCGTGAAAAACCAGTCCTCGGATCTGATTTGAGTCACGATCTGTTTGAGTGTCAGCATTTTGGAATTGAGTTCCAGCACCAAACACTCCAACAGACGAAGATCTAGTATGTGACGCAGCTCTCCATCCTTTTTTGGAACAATGAGATAACGACTGTAAAGACCCGACGCAATGTCGGGTGAGTACACCTGCTCTATAGCTTCCTTTGCTAACAGGGCCTTTACCTCTTGCTCCATTACCAGAGCCTGCTCGGGATGCACCACTGTGGGCAGCACCCCGTTGTAACGAGGAGGACGAGAACCAAACTGGATTCTGTATCCTTTCTCTACAATCTGCAGGACCCAATGAGAAATATTCGGCAGAAGCTTCCACGCTGCCAGAAAATTTACTAAGGGAACCAGCCTCTCGAGGCTGGTCTCTGGTGTTATCGAGACAGCCAATTCCGGAGCCTGAAACATAATGGCAGGAACTACCTGAACTGGCCGCTCTAAGGCCCCCCTCAGAGGGCGCGAAACCGATGCTGTGCCGCAGCATAGCATCAGCGACTCGCTGGAGACCGCTGCGCCCTGAAGCACCGAGGGTGGCAGGGTTGGCAGAAGGGTCTCGTGAGGACCCCGAAATGGAACGGGCACCGTAAAATGAGGTGTACACCGCTCCACTTCGGTCGGGGCTGTCCTCACAGGCCTGATGCGTGAACATCAGGACCTTTTTTTCTTTTGAGCCGCAGCCTTCTCAGCGTGAAGAACGGTCCTCGGATCCGGCTTCTGCTTTGAAGGCTTTGGCTGCTGTGTTGTGTATGAGAAACTAGACGGCTGGAGCTGCTCACGCCCAGCAGCCCCAGGGGGTTGGACATAGCGAGGGAGAGATTATCTTGTATCTTTCTCTATGATTCCCATCAAATTGAGCCAGAGGTGTCTCTCAGTGACCACAAGGGCTGCCATCCCTGAGAGATAAATCTGTGGCCCGACGGAGTTCTCAAACCCCATCGGGCCAAACTCCCTCACTTCTGTCCAAATACCGCAGCAGGTCAGCCTGATATGCTTGTAGCACTGCTATGGTGTGCAAGCAGGCCCATGCTAGACCCACTGCCATATATGCTTTTCCCACTAGATTAAAAAATAGTTTTCTTTAATGGTTTAGTGAGAGAAGCCGACGCCTTCAGGTACGATACTGAACCGGGAGACAGATAGCTCGCAAGCGTCTGTTCTACCCGGGGTATAGCCATACCCTCTTAACCCCCAAATATCTGAATATACATGAATGTGGGGGCTAAAAGACAAGAGGAGAAAGGCTTTTTCCATGATCTAGACAGCTCGCTGTGCAGATCGGGAAAAATGGAAGGCCCCGTGATGGAGGTGGAAAAATAGAGGGAAGGAAACTCGTTTAATTTATTTTATTTTTAGGACGAGTGCCCCCTTATTTCTGCTGGCCATAAATATTTAATTTATCTACAGCCTTAGTAAACACTTCCACCAGCTTATTATTTTTTATATATATTTTTTATATATATTCACTTTATTTTATATATAATATATAAACTATCATATATATATATATATAGGCTATATATATTTCTCATACGCTGGGGAAAGAGATGGCAAATTCACTTCCCCCATGATTGTGTCACTTTCAATGCCCAGCACATCTACCTCCTCGGAGGTAGAGCACTGAAGCATTGATTTCTCTCTCTCCCCGGGCGGAAGAGACCGCAGCGCGGGCTTCCGAGACCGGCGAGAGAGCACTGGATCCCTCGTGGAAAGGGAGGAGATAAGATCCGCGGACCCGTCTCCAACCCCGTAAAGAGATCCTATTCGCGATCCACAGGAATGCATTCTCCGCGCTGCCTCGGCAGACGCGGGACCTGTCACCCTGAGAATTGCGAGCCCGGCCACTTTCCTCGAAAAGTGACAGGCGGGAGCGGAGCATGCGAAGCGAAAGCTTCTCACAATGTTGGCAATCAGCCCCCTCGGAGGCTGATACCGCATGCTCTACTCCCAAACACATCACACAAAGCTCGTGTGTGTCCCTACTCGTTAAATAGCGCGAGCAGGGAGAACACAGAGTTGTGCAATTGTTTAGTTTCCATAAATATATATATATCAGACAGACAACAGTAAATATAACAGACAGTTTGACACAGATCGCTTGCTGAGGCAACAGAAGCTAATGCCGGTTTGCACCGGATGTGCTTTTATCATATCCTGGTCATGACGTCACCCGCCCGTGACGCTCATTCTTTCCATTGGACTAGTTGACATAGATGCTTCAGACGCAGTCACGCTGGGGGCGTTCCCATGGCGTCGATGGACGCATCGTTGAGTTCCCTTCGTAAGGGAACTGATAAACATCCAGAGCTGACTATGAAAACTGATAAACATCTAGAGGTGACTATGAAAACTGATTAACATCCAGAGCTGACTATGAAAACTGATAAAAACATCCAGAGCTGACTATGAAAACTGATAAACATCCAGAGGTGACTATGAAAACTGATAAACATCCAGATGTGACTATGAAAACTGATTAACATCCAGAGCTGACTATGAAAACTGATAAACATCCAGAGGTGACTATGAAAACTGATTAACATCCAGAGCTGACTATGAAAACTGATTAACATCCAGAGGTGACTATGAAAACTGATAAACATCCAGATGTGACTATGAAAACTGATTAACATCCAGAGCTGACTATGAAAACTGATAAACATCCAGATGTGACTATGAAAACTGATAAACATCCAGAGCTGACTATGAAAACTGATTAACATCCAGAGCTGACTATGAAAACTGATAAACATCCAGATGTGACTATGAAAACTGATAAACATCCAGATGTGACTATGAAAACTGATAAAAACATCCAGAGCTGACTATGAAAACTTATTAACATCCAGAGGTGACTATGAAAACTGATAAAAACATCTAGAGGTGACTATGAAAACTGATAAAAACATCTAGAGGTGACTATGAAAACTGATAAAAACATCCAGAGGTGACTATGAAAACTGATAAACATCTAGAGGTGACTATGAAAACTGATATAAACATCCAGAGGTGACTATGAAAACTGATAAAAACATCTAGAGGTGACTATGAAAACTGATAAAAACATCCAGAGCTGACTATGAAAACTGATAAAAACATCTAGATGTGACTATGAAAACTGATAAAAACATCCAGAGCTGACTATGAAAACTGATAAACATCCAGATGTGACTATGAAAACTGATAAACATCCAGAGCTGACTATGAAAACTGATTAACATCCAGAGGTGACTATGAAAACTGATAAACATCCAGAGCTGACTATGAAAACTGATAAACATCCAGAGCTGACTATGAAAACTGATTAACATCCAGAGCTGACTATGAAAACTGATAAACATCCAGAGGTGACTATGAAAACTGATTAACATCCAGAGCTGACTATGAAAACTGATTAACATCCAGAGGTGACTATGAAAACTGATAAACATCCAGATGTGACTATGAAAACTGATTAACATCCAGAGCTGACTATGAAAACTGATAAACATCCAGATGTGACTATGAAAACTGATAAACATCCAGAGCTGACTATGAAAACTGATAAACATCCAGAGCTGACTATGAAAACTGATAAACATCCAGATGTGACTATGAAAACTGATAAACATCCAGATGTGACTATGAAAACTGATAAACATCCAGAGCTGACTATGAAAACTGATAAACATCCAGAGCTGACTATGAAAACTGATAAACATCCAGAGCTGACTATGAAAACTGATAAACATCCAGAGCTGACTATGAAAACTGATAAACATCCAGAGCTGACTATGAAAACTGATAAACATCTAGAGCTGACTATGAAAACTGATTAACATCCAGAGCTGACTATGAAAACTGATAAACATCTAGAGGTGACTATGAAAACTGATAAACATCCAGATGTGACTATGAAAACTGATAAACATCCAGAGCTGACTATGAAAACTGATAAACATCCAGAGCTGACTATGAAAACTGATTAACATCCAGAGCTGACTATGAAAACTGATAAACATCCAGATGTGACTATGAAAACTGATAAAAACATCCAGAGGTGACTATGAAAACTGATAAACATCTAGAGGTGACTATGAAAACTGATATAAACATCCAGAGGTGACTATGAAAACTGATAAAAACATCCAGAGCTGACTATGAAAACTGATAAAAACATCTAGATGTGACTATGAAAACTGATAAAAACATCCAGAGCTGACTATGAAAACTGATAAACATCCAGATGTGACTATGAAAACTGATAAACATCCAGAGCTGACTATGAAAACTGATTAACATCCAGAGGTGACTATGAAAACTGATAAACATCCAGAGCTGACTATGAAAACTGATAAACATCCAGAGCTGACTATGAAAACTGATTAACATCCAGAGCTGACTATGAAAACTGATAAACATCCAGAGGTGACTATGAAAACTGATTAACATCCAGAGCTGACTATGAAAACTGATTAACATCCAGAGGTGACTATGAAAACTGATAAACATCCAGATGTGACTATGAAAACTGATTAACATCCAGAGCTGACTATGAAAACTGATAAACATCCAGATGTGACTATGAAAACTGATAAACATCCAGAGCTGACTATGAAAACTGATAAACATCCAGATGTGACTATGAAAACTGATAAACATCCAGATGTGACTATGAAAACTGATAAACATCCAGAGCTGACTATGAAAACTGATAAACATCCAGAGCTGACTATGAAAACTGATAAACATCCAGAGCTGACTATGAAAACTGATAAACATCCAGAGCTGACTATGAAAACTGATAAACATCCAGAGCTGACTATGAAAACTGATAAACATCTAGAGCTGACTATGAAAACTGATTAACATCCAGAGCTGACTATGAAAACTGATAAACATCTAGAGGTGACTATGAAAACTGATAAACATCCAGAGCTGACTATGAAAACTGATTAACATCCAGAGCTGACTATGAAAACTGATAAACATCCAGAGCTGACTATGAAAACTGATAAACATCCAGAGCTGACTATGAAAACTGATAAACATCCAGAGCTGACTATGAAAACTGATTAACATCCAGAGCTGACTATGGAAACTGATAAACATCCAGAGCTGACTATGAAAACTGATAAACATCCAGATGTGACTATGAAAACTGATAAAAACATCCAGAGGTGACTATGAAAACTGATAAACATCCAGAGCTGACTATGAAAACTGATTAACATCCAGAGCTGACTATGAAAACTGATAAACATCCAGAGCTGACTATGAAAACTGATAAACATCCAGAGCTGACTATGAAAACTGATAAACATCCAGAGCTGACTATGAAAACTGATAAACATCCAGAGCTGACTATGAAAACTGATAAACATCTAGAGCTGACTATGAAAACTGATTAACATCCAGAGCTGACTATGAAAACTGATAAACATCTAGAGCTGACTATGAAAACTGATTAACATCCAGAGCTGACTATGAAAACTGATAAACATCCAGAGCTGACTATGAAAACTGATAAACATCTAGAGGTGACTATGAAAACTGATAAACATCCAGAGCTGACTATGAAAACTGATTAACATCCAGAGCTGACTATGAAAACTGATAAACATCCAGAGCTGACTATGAAAACTGATAAACATCCAGAGCTGACTATGAAAACTGATTAACATCCAGAGCTGACTATGAAAACTGATAAACATCCAGAGCTGACTATGAAAACTGATAAACATCCAGAGCTGACTATGAAAACTGATAAACATCCAGAGCTGACTATGAAAACTGATAAACATCTAGAGCTGACTATGAAAACTGATTAACATCCAGAGCTGACTATGAAAACTGATAAACATCTAGAGCTGACTATGAAAACTGATTAACATCCAGAGCTGACTATGAAAACTGATAAACATCCAGAGCTGACTATGAAAACTGATAAACATCCAGAGCTGACTATGAAAACTGATAAACATCTAGAGCTGACTATGAAAACTGATTAACATCCAGAGCTGACTATGAAAACTGATAAACATCTAGAGCTGACTATGAAAACTTATTAACATCCAGATGTGACTATGAAAACTGATTAACATCCAGAGCTGACTATGAAAACTGATAAAAACATCTAGAGGTGACTTTGAAAACTGATAAAAACATCTAGAGGTGACTATGAAAACTGATAAAAACATCCAGAGCTGACTATGAAAACTGATAAAAACATCCAGATGTGACTATGAAAACTGATAAAAACATCCAGAGCTGACTATGAAAACTGATAAAAACATCTAGATGTGACTATGAAAACTGATAAAAACATCTAGATGTGACTATGAAAACTGATAAAAACATCCAGAGCTGACTATGAAAACTGATAAACATCCAGATGTGACTATGAAAACTGATTAACATCCAGATGTGACTATGAAAACTGATAAAAACATCTAGAGGTGACTTTGAAAACTGATAAAAACATCTAGAGGTGACTATGAAAACTGATAAAAACATCCAGAGCTGACTATGAAAACTGATAAAAACATCCAGAGCTGACTATGAAAACTGATAAAAACATCTAGATGTGACTATGAAAACTGATAAAAACATCCAGAGCTGACTATGAAAACTGATAAAAACATCTAGATGTGACTATGAAAACTGATAAAAACATCCAGAGCTGACTATGAAAACTGATAAAAACATCTAGATGTGACTATGAAAACTGATAAACATCCAGATGTGACTATGAAAACTGATTAACATCCAGAGCTGACTATGAAAACTGATAAACATCCAGAGCTGACTATGAAAACTGATAAACATCCAGAGCTGACTATGAAAACTGATAAACATCCAGATGTGACTATGAAAACTGATAAACATCCAGATGTGACTATGAAAACTGATAAACATCCAGAGCTGACTATGAAAACTGATAAACATCCAGAGCTGACTATGAAAACTGATTAACATCCAGAGCTGACTATGAAAACTGATAAACATCCAGAGCTGACTATGAAAACTGATAAACATCCAGAGCTGACTATGAAAACTGATAAACATCTAGAGCTGACTATGAAAACTGATTAACATCCAGAGCTGGCTATGAAAACTGATAAACATCCAGAGGTGACTATGAAAACTGATTAACATCCAGAGGTGACTATGAAAACTGATTAACATCCAGAGGTGACTATGAAAACTGATTAACATCCAGAGGTGACTATGAAAACTGATAAACATCTAGAGGTGACTATGAAAACTTATTAACATCCAGAGCTGGCTATGAAAACTGATAAACATCCAGAGGTGACTATGAAAACTGATAAACATCCAGAGGTGACTATGAAAACTGATTAACATCCAGAGCTGGCTATGAAAACTGATAAACATCCAGAGGTGACTATGAAAACTGATTAACATCCAGAGGTGACTATGAAAACTGATTAACATCCAGAGCTGACTATGAAAACTGATTAACATCCAGATGTGACTATGAAAACTGATAAACATCTAGAGGTGACTATGAAAACTGATTAACATCCAGAGCTGACTATGAAAACTGATTAACATCCAGAGCTGGCTATGAAAACTGATAAACATCTAGAGGTGACTATGAAAACTTATTAACATCCAGAGCTGACTATGAAAACTGATTAACATCCAGAGCTGGCTATGAAAACTGATAAACATCCAGAGGTGACTATGAAAACTGATTAACATCCAGAGCTGACTATGAAAACTGATTAACATCCAGAGGTGACTATGAAAACTGATTAACATCCAGAGCTGACTATGAAAACTGATTAACATCCAGATGTGACTATGAAAACTGATAAACATCTAGAGGTGACTATGAAAACTTATTAACATCCAGAGCTGACTATGAAAACTGATTAACATCCAGAGCTGGCTATGAAAACTGATAAACATCCAGAGGTGACTATGAAAACTGATTAACATCCAGAGGTGACTATGAAAACTGATTAACATCCAGAGCTGACTATGAAAACTGATTAACATCCAGATGTGACTATGAAAACTGATTAACATCCAGAGCTGACTATGAAAACTGATTAACATCCAGAGCTGACTATGAAAACTGATTAACATCCAGAGGTGACTATGAAAACTGATTAACATCCAGAGCTGACTATGAAAACTGATAAACATCCAGATGTGACTATGAAAACTGATAAACATCCAGATGTGACTATGAAAACTGATTAACATCCAGAGGTGACTATGAAAACTGATAAACATCCAGATGTGACTATGAAAACTGATAAACATCCAGAGCTGACTATGAAAACTGATAAACATCCAGAGCTGACTATGAAAACTGATAAACATCCAGATGTGACTATGAAAACTGATTAACATCCAGAGGTGACTATGAAAACTGATAAACATCCAGAGCTGACTATGAAAACTGATAAACATCCAGATGTGACTATGAAAACTGATTAACATCCAGAGGTGACTATGAAAACTGATAAACATCTAGAGCTGACTATGAAAACTGATTAACATCCAGAGCTGACTATGAAAACTGATAAACATCCAGAGCTGACTATGAAAACTGATTAACATCCAGAGCTGACTATGAAAACTGATAAACATCCAGAGCTGACTATGAAAACTGATAAACATCCAGAGGTGACTATGAAAACTGATAAACATCCAGATGTGACTATGAAAACTGATAAACATCCAGAGCTGACTATGAAAACTGATAAACATCCAGAGCTGACTATGAAAACTGATAAACATCCAGATGTGACTATGAAAACTGATAAACATCCAGATGTGACTATGAAAACTGATAAACATCCAGAGCTGACTATGAAAACTGATAAACATCCAGATGTGACTATGAAAACTGATAAACATCCAGATGTGACTATGAAAACTGATTAACATCCAGAGCTGACTATGAAAACTGATAAACATCCAGAGCTGACTATGAAAACTGATAAACATCCAGATGTGACTATGAAAACTGATAAACATCCAGATGTGACTATGAAAACTGATTAACATCCAGAGCTGACTATGAAAACTGATTAACATCCAGAGCTGACTATGAAAACTGATAAACATCCAGAGCTGACTATGAAAACTGATTAACATCCAGAGGTGACTATGAAAACTGATAAACATCCAGATGTGACTATGAAAACTGATAAACATCCAGAGCTGACTATGAAAACTGATAAACATCCAGAGCTGACTATGAAAACTGATAAACATCCAGATGTGACTATGAAAACTGATTAACATCCAGAGCTGACTATGAAAACTGATAAACATCCAGAGCTGACTATGAAAACTGATAAACATCCAGAGCTGACTATGAAAACTGATAAACATCCAGATGTGACTATGAAAACTGATAAACATCCAGAGCTGACTATGAAAACTGATAAACATCCAGAGCTGACTATGAAAACTGATAAACATCCAGAGCTGACTATGAAAACTGATAAACATCCAGATGTGACTATGAAAACTGATAAACATCCAGATGTGACTATGAAAACTGATTAACATCCAGAGCTGACTATGAAAACTGATAAACATCCAGAGCTGACTATGAAAACTGATAAACATCCAGAGCTGACTATGAAAACTGATAAACATCCAGAGCTGACTATGAAAACTGATTAACATCCAGAGCTGACTATGAAAACTGATAAACATCCAGAGCTGACTATGAAAACTGATAAACATCCAGATGTGACTATGAAAACTGATAAACATCCAGATGTGACTATGAAAACTGATTAACATCCAGAGCTGACTATGAAAACTGATAAACATCCAGATGTGACTATGAAAACTGATAAACATCCAGATGTGACTATGAAAACTGATTAACATCCAGAGCTGACTATGAAAACTGATAAACATCCAGATGTGACTATGAAAACTGATTAACATCCAGAGCTGGCTATGAAAACTGATAAACATCCAGAGGTGACTATGAAAACTGATAAACATCCAGAGGTGACTATGAAAACTGATAAACATCCAGAGCTGACTATGAAAACTGATAAACATCTAGAGGTGACTATGAAAACTGATTAACATCCAGAGCTGACTATGAAAACTGATTAACATCCAGAGCTGACTATGAAAACTGATAAACATCTAGAGCTGACTATGAAAACTGATTAACATCCAGAGCTGACTATGAAAACTGATAAACATCCAGAGCTGACTATGAAAACTGATAAACATCCAGAGCTGACTATGAAAACTGATAAACATCTAGAGCTGACTATGAAAACTTATTAACATCCAGATGTGACTATGAAAACTGATTAACATCCAGAGCTGACTATGAAAACTGATAAACATCCAGATGTGACTATGAAAACTGATAAAAACATCTAGAGGTGACTTTGAAAACTGATAAAAACATCTAGAGGTGACTATGAAAACTGATAAAAACATCCAGAGCTGACTATGAAAACTGATAAAAACATCTAGATGTGACTATGAAAACTGATAAAAACATCTAGATGTGACTATGAAAACTGATAAAAACATCCAGAGCTGACTATGAAAACTGATAAACATCCAGATGTGACTATGAAAACTGATAAAAACATCTAGAGGTGACTTTGAAAACTGATAAAAACATCTAGATGTGACTATGAAAACTGATAAAAACATCTAGAGGTGACTATGAAAACTGATAAAAACATCCAGAGCTGACTATGAAAACTGATAAAAACATCTAGATGTGACTTTGAAAACTGATAAAAACATCTAGAGGTGACTTTGAAAACTGATAAAAACATCTAGAGGTGACTATGAAAACTGATAAAAACATCCAGAGCTGACTATGAAAACTGATAAAAACATCTAGATGTGACTATGAAAACTGATAAAAACATCCAGAGCTGACTATGAAAACTGATAAAAACATCTAGATGTGACTATGAAAACTGATAAAAACATCCAGAGCTGACTATGAAAACTGATAAACATCCAGATGTGACTATGAAAACTGATAAACATCCAGAGCTGACTATGAAAACTGATAAACATCCAGAGCTGACTATGAAAACTGATAAACATCCAGAGGTGACTATGAAAACTGATAAACATCCAGATGTGACTATGAAAACTGATTAACATCCAGAGCTGACTATGAAAACTGATAAACATCCAGATGTGACTATGAAAACTGATAAACATCCAGAGCTGACTATGAAAACTGATAAACATCCAGAGCTGACTATGAAAACTGATAAACATCCAGATGTGACTATGAAAACTGATAAACATCCAGATGTGACTATGAAAACTGATAAACATCCAGAGCTGACTATGAAAACTGATAAACATCCAGAGCTGACTATGAAAACTGATAAACATCCAGAGCTGACTATGAAAACTGATTAACATCCAGAGCTGACTATGAAAACTGATAAACATCCAGAGCTGACTATGAAAACTGATTAACATCCAGAGCTGACTATGAAAACTGATTAACATCCAGAGCTGACTATGAAAACTGATTAACATCCAGAGGTGACTATGAAAACTGATTAACATCCAGAGCTGACTATGAAAACTGATTAACATCCAGATGTGACTATGAAAACTGATTAACATCCAGAGGTGACTATGAAAACTGATTAACATCCAGAGGTGACTATGAAAACTGATTAACATCCAGAGCTGACTATGAAAACTGATAAACATCCAGATGTGACTATGAAAACTGATTAACATCCAGAGGTGACTATGAAAACTGATAAACATCCAGATGTGACTATGAAAACTGATAAACATCCAGAGCTGACTATGAAAACTGATAAACATCCAGAGCTGACTATGAAAACTGATAAACATCCAGATGTGACTATGAAAACTGATTAACATCCAGAGGTGACTATGAAAACTGATAAACATCCAGAGCTGACTATGAAAACTGATAAACATCCAGATGTGACTATGAAAACTGATTAACATCCAGAGGTGACTATGAAAACTGATAAACATCTAGAGCTGACTATGAAAACTGATTAACATCCAGAGGTGACTATGAAAACTGATAAACATCCAGATGTGACTATGAAAACTGATAAACATCCAGAGCTGACTATGAAAACTGATAAACATCCAGAGGTGACTATGAAAACTGATAAACATCCAGAGCTGACTATGAAAACTGATAAACATCCAGATGTGACTATGAAAACTGATTAACATCCAGAGCTGACTATGAAAACTGATAAACATCTAGAGCTGACTATGAAAACTGATAAACATCTAGAGCTGACTATGAAAACTGATAAACATCCAGATGTGACTATGAAAACTGATTAACATCCAGAGGTGACTATGAAAACTGATAAACATCCAGAGCTGACTATGAAAACTGATAAACATCCAGATGTGACTATGAAAACTGATTAACATCCAGAGCTGACTATGAAAACTGATAAACATCTAGAGCTGACTATGAAAACTGATAAACATCTAGAGCTGACTATGAAAACTGATAAACATCCAGATGTGACTATGAAAACTGATTAACATCCAGAGGTGACTATGAAAACTGATAAACATCTAGAGCTGACTATGAAAACTGATTAACATCCAGAGGTGACTATGAAAACTGATTAACATCCAGAGGTGACTATGAAAACTGATAAACATCCAGATGTGACTATGAAAACTGATTAACATCCAGAGGTGACTATGAAAACTGATAAACATCTAGAGCTGACTATGAAAACTGATTAACATCCAGAGGTGACTATGAAAACTGATAAACATCCAGATGTGACTATGAAAACTGATAAACATCCAGAGCTGACTATGAAAACTGATAAACATCCAGAGCTGACTATGAAAACTGATAAACATCCAGATGTGACTATGAAAACTGATTAACATCCAGAGCTGACTATGAAAACTGATTAACATCCAGAGCTGACTATGAAAACTGATAAACATCCAGAGCTGACTATGAAAACTGATAAACATCCAGAGCTGACTATGAAAACTGATTAACATCCAGAGCTGACTATGAAAACTGATAAACATCCAGAGCTGACTATGAAAACTGATTAACATCCAGAGCTGACTATGAAAACTGATAAACATCCAGATGTGACTATGAAAACTGATAAACATCCAGAGCTGACTATGAAAACTGATAAACATCCAGATGTGACTATGAAAACTGATAAACATCCAGATGTGACTATGAAAACTGATTAACATCCAGAGCTGACTATGAAAACTGATAAACATCCAGAGCTGACTATGAAAACTGATAAACATCCAGATGTGACTATGAAAACTGATAAACATCCAGATGTGACTATGAAAACTGATTAACATCCAGAGCTGACTATGAAAACTGATAAACATCCAGAGCTGACTATGAAAACTGATAAACATCCAGAGCTGACTATGAAAACTGATAAACATCCAGAGCTGACTATGAAAACTGATAAACATCCAGATGTGACTATGAAAACTGATAAACATCCAGAGCTGACTATGAAAACTGATAAACATCCAGATGTGACTATGAAAACTGATAAACATCCAGAGCTGACTATGAAAACTGATTAACATCCAGAGCTGACTATGAAAACTGATAAACATCCAGAGCTGACTATGAAAACTGATAAACATCCAGATGTGACTATGAAAACTGATAAACATCCAGAGCTGACTATGAAAACTGATAAACATCCAGATGTGACTATGAAAACTGATAAACATCCAGATGTGACTATGAAAACTGATAAACATCCAGATGTGACTATGAAAACTGATAAACATCCAGATGTGACTATGAAAACTGATAAACATCCAGATGTGACTATGAAAACTGATAAACATCCAGATGTGACTATGAAAACTGATAAACATCCAGATGTGACTATGAAAACTGATTAACATCCAGAGCTGACTATGAAAACTGATAAACATCCAGATGTGACTATGAAAACTGATAAACATCCAGATGTGACTATGAAAACTGATTAACATCCAGAGCTGACTATGAAAACTGATAAACATCCAGATGTGACTATGAAAACTGATTAACATCCAGAGCTGGCTATGAAAACTGATAAACATCCAGAGGTGACTATGAAAACTGATAAACATCCAGAGGTGACTATGAAAACTGATAAACATCCAGAGCTGACTATGAAAACTGATAAACATCTAGAGGTGACTATGAAAACTGATTAACATCCAGAGCTGACTATGAAAACTGATAAACATCCAGAGGTGACTATGAAAACTGATAAACATCTAGAGGTGACTATGAAAACTTATTAACATCCAGAGCTGACTATGAAAACTGATTAACATCCAGAGCTGGCTATGAAAACTGATAAACATCCAGAGGTGACTATGAAAACTGATTAACATCCAGAGGTGACTATGAAAACTGATTAACATCCAGAGCTGACTATGAAAACTGATTAACATCCAGAGCTGACTATGAAAACTGATTAACATCCAGAGCTGACTATGAAAACTGATTAACATCCAGAGGTGACTATGAAAACTGATTAACATCCAGATGTGACTATGAAAACTGATAAACATCCAGAGCTGACTATGAAAACTGATTAACATCCAGAGCTGACTATGAAAACTGATTAACATCCAGATGTGACTATGAAAACTGATAAACATCCAGATGTGACTATGAAAACTGATTAACATCCAGAGGTGACTATGAAAACTGATAAACATCCAGATGTGACTATGAAAACTGATAAACATCCAGAGCTGACTATGAAAACTGATAAACATCCAGAGCTGACTATGAAAACTGATAAACATCCAGATGTGACTATGAAAACTGATTAACATCCAGAGGTGACTATGAAAACTGATAAACATCCAGAGCTGACTATGAAAACTGATAAACATCCAGATGTGACTATGAAAACTGATTAACATCCAGAGGTGACTATGAAAACTGATAAACATCTAGAGCTGACTATGAAAACTGATTAACATCCAGAGGTGACTATGAAAACTGATAAACATCCAGAGGTGACTATGAAAACTGATAAACATCCAGATGTGACTATGAAAACTGATAAACATCCAGAGCTGACTATGAAAACTGATAAACATCCAGAGCTGACTATGAAAACTGATAAACATCCAGAGCTGACTATGAAAACTGATAAACATCCAGATGTGACTATGAAAACTGATTAACATCCAGAGGTGACTATGAAAACTGATAAACATCCAGAGCTGACTATGAAAACTGATAAACATCCAGATGTGACTATGAAAACTGATTAACATCCAGAGGTGACTATGAAAACTGATAAACATCTAGAGCTGACTATGAAAACTGATTAACATCCAGATGTGACTATGAAAACTGATTAACATCCAGAGGTGACTATGAAAACTGATAAACATCCAGATGTGACTATGAAAACTGATAAACATCCAGAGCTGACTATGAAAACTGATAAACATCCAGAGCTGACTATGAAAACTGATAAACATCCAGATGTGACTATGAAAACTGATAAACATCCAGATGTGACTATGAAAACTGATTAACATCCAGAGCTGACTATGAAAACTGATAAACATCCAGAGGTGACTATGAAAACTGATAAACATCCAGAGCTGACTATGAAAACTGATAAACATCCAGAGCTGACTATGAAAACTGATTAACATCCAGAGCTGACTATGAAAACTGATAAACATCCAGAGCTGACTATGAAAACTGATAAACATCCAGATGTGACTATGAAAACTGATAAACATCCAGATGTGACTATGAAAACTGATAAACATCCAGAGCTGACTATGAAAACTGATAAACATCCAGATGTGACTATGAAAACTGATAAACATCCAGATGTGACTATGAAAACTGATTAACATCCAGAGCTGACTATGAAAACTGATAAACATCCAGAGCTGACTATGAAAACTGATTAACATCCAGAGCTGACTATGAAAACTGATAAACATCCAGAGCTGACTATGAAAACTGATAAACATCCAGAGCTGACTATGAAAACTGATAAACATCCAGAGCTGACTATGAAAACTGATAAACATCCAGAGCTGACTATGAAAACTGATAAACATCCAGAGCTGACTATGAAAACTGATAAACATCCAGAGCTGACTATGAAAACTGATAAACATCCAGAGCTGACTATGAAAACTGATAAAAACATCCAGAGCTGACTATGAAAACTGATAAACATCCAGAGCTGACTATGAAAACTGATTAACATCCAGAGCTGACTATGAAAACTGATAAACATCCAGAGCTGACTATGAAAACTGATAAACATCCAGAGCTGACTATGAAAACTGATAAACATCCAGAGCTGACTATGAAAACTGATAAACATCCAGAGCTGACTATGAAAACTGATAAACATCCAGAGCTGACTATGAAAACTGATAAACATCCAGATGTGACTATGAAAACTGATAAACATCCAGAGCTGACTATGAAAACTGATAAACATCCAGAGCTGACTATGAAAACTGATAAACATCCAGAGCTGACTATGAAAACTGATAAACATCCAGAGCTGACTATGAAAACTGATTAACATCCAGAGCTGACTATGAAAACTGATAAACATCTAGAGCTGACTATGAAAACTGATTAACATCCAGAGCTGACTATGAAAACTGATAAACATCCAGAGCTGACTATGAAAACTGATAAACATCCAGAGCTGACTATGAAAACTGATAAACATCTAGAGCTGACTATGAAAACTGATTAACATCCAGAGCTGACTATGAAAACTGATAAACATCCAGAGCTGACTATGAAAACTGATAAACATCCAGAGGTGACTATGAAAACTGATAAACATCCAGATGTGACTATGAAAACTGATAAACATCCAGAGCTGACTATGAAAACTGATTAACATCCAGAGCTGACTATGAAAACTGATAAACATCCAGAGCTGACTATGAAAACTGATTAACATCCAGAGCTGACTATGAAAACTGATAAACATCCAGAGCTGACTATGAAAACTGATAAACATCCAGATGTGACTATGAAAACTGATAAACATCCAGATGTGACTATGAAAACTGATTAACATCCAGAGCTGACTATGAAAACTGATTAACATCCAGAGCTGACTATGAAAACTGATAAACATCCAGATGTGACTATGAAAACTGATAAACATCCAGAGCTGACTATGAAAACTGATAAACATCCAGAGCTGACTATGAAAACTGATAAACATCCAGATGTGACTATGAAAACTGATAAACATCCAGAGCTGACTATGAAAACTGATTAACATCCAGAGCTGACTATGAAAACTGATAAACATCCAGAGCTGACTATGAAAACTGATAAACATCCAGATGTGACTATGAAAACTGATAAACATCCAGATGTGACTATGAAAACTGATTAACATCCAGAGCTGACTATGAAAACTGATAAACATCCAGATGTGACTATGAAAACTGATAAACATCCAGAGCTGACTATGAAAACTGATAAACATCCAGAGCTGACTATGAAAACTGATAAACATCCAGAGCTGACTATGAAAACTGATAAACATCCAGAGCTGACTATGAAAACTGATAAACATCCAGATGTGACTATGAAAACTGATAAACATCCAGATGTGACTATGAAAACTGATTAACATCCAGAGCTGACTATGAAAACTGATAAACATCCAGATGTGACTATGAAAACTGATAAACATCCAGAGCTGACTATGAAAACTGATAAACATCCAGAGCTGACTATGAAAACTGATTAACATCCAGAGCTGACTATGAAAACTGATAAACATCTAGAGGTGACTATGAAAACTGATTAACATCCAGAGCTGACTATGAAAACTGATAAACATCCAGAGCTGACTATGAAAACTGATAAACATCCAGAGGTGACTATGAAAACTGATAAACATCCAGAGCTGACTATGAAAACTGATTAACATCCAGAGCTGACTATGAAAACTGATAAACATCCAGAGGTGACTATGAAAACTGATTAACATCCAGAGCTGACTATGAAAACTGATAAACATCCAGAGGTGACTATGAAAACTGATAAACATCCAGATGTGACTATGAAAACTGATAAACATCTAGAGGTGACTATGAAAACTGATAAAAACATCCAGAGCTGACTATGAAAACTGATAAAAACATCTAGAGGTGACTATGAAAACTGATAAAAACATCTAGAGGTGACTATGAAAACTGATAAAAACATCCAGAGCTGACTATGAAAACTGATAAAAACATCTAGAGGTGACTATGAAAACTTATTAACATCCAGAGCTGACTATGAAAACTTATTAACATCCAGAGGTGACTATGAAAACTGATAAACATCCAGAGGTGACTATGAAAACTGATAAACATCCAGATGTGACTATGAAAACTGATAAAAACATCTAGAGGTGACTATGAAAACTGATAAAAACATCTAGAGGTGACTATGAAAACTGATAAAAACATCCAGAGCTGACTATGAAAACTGATAAAAACATCTAGAGGTGACTATGAAAACTGATAAAAACATCCAGATGTGACTATGAAAACTGATTAACATCCAGAGGTGACTATGAAAACTGATAAACATCCAGATGTGACTATGAAAACTGATAAACATCCAGAGCTGACTATGAAAACTGATAAACATCCAGAGGTGACTATGAAAACTGATAAACATCCAGAGGTGACTATGAAAACTGATAAACATCCAGAGCTGACTATGAAAACTGATAAACATCCAGAGCTGACTATGAAAACTGATAAACATCCAGAGCTGACTATGAAAACTGATAAACATCTAGAGGTGACTATGAAAACTGATAAACATCCAGAGCTGACTATGAAAACTGATTAACATCCAGAGCTGACTATGAAAACTGATAAACATCCAGAGGTGACTATGAAAACTGATAAACATCCAGATGTGACTATGAAAACTGATTAACATCCAGATGTGACTATGAAAACTGATAAACATCCAGATGTGACTATGAAAACTGATAAACATCCAGATGTGACTATGAAAACTGATTAACATCCAGAGCTGACTATGAAAACTGATAAAAACATCCAGAGCTGACTATGAAAACTGATTAACATCCAGATGTGACTATGAAAACTGATAAACATCCAGAGCTGACTATGAAAACTGATAAACATCCAGAGGTGACTATGAAAACTGATTAACATCCAGATGTGACTATGAAAACTGATAAACATCCAG
This sequence comes from Siphateles boraxobius, assembly GCF_051911475.1. Taxonomy (NCBI): domain Eukaryota; kingdom Metazoa; phylum Chordata; class Actinopteri; order Cypriniformes; family Leuciscidae; genus Siphateles; species Siphateles boraxobius. Next base: position 471,074 of record NW_027509216.1, on the reverse strand, counting down.
AGCTGACTATGAAAACTGATAAACATCCAGAGGTGACTATGAAAACTGATAAAAACATCCAGAGCTGACTATGAAAACTGATAAACATCCAGAGGTGACTATGAAAACTGATAAACATCCAGATGTGACTATGAAAACTGATAAACATCCAGAGCTGACTATGAAAACTGATAAACATCCAGAGGTGACTATGAAAACTGATAAAAACTTCCAGAGCTGACTATGAAAACTGATAAAAACATCCAGAGCTGACTATGAAAACTGATAAACATCCAGAGCTGACTATGAAAACTGATAAACTTCCAGAGCTGACTATGAAAACTGATAAACATCCAGAGCTGACTATGAAAACTGATAAACATCCAGAGCTGACTATGAAAACTGATAAACTTCCAGAGCTGACTATGAAAACTGATTAACATCCAGAGGTGACTATGAAAACTGATTAACATCCAGAGGTGACTATGAAAACTGATAAACATCCAGATGTGACTATGAAAACTGATAAACATCCAGATGTGACTATGAAAACTGATAAACATCCAGAGGTGACTATGAAAACTGATAAACATCCAGATGTGACTATGAAAACTGATTAACATCCAGAGGTGACTATGAAAACTGATTAACATCCAGAGGTGACTATGAAAACTGATAAACATCCAGATGTGACTATGAAAACTGATAAACATCCAGAGGTGACTATGAAAACTGATTAACATCCAGAGGTGACTATGAAAACTGATAAACATCCAGATGTGACTATGAAAACTGATAAACATCCAGATGTGACTATGAAAACTGATAAACATCCAGAGGTGACTATGAAAACTGATTAACATCCAGAGGTGACTATGAAAACTGATAAACATCCAGATGTGACTATGAAAACTGATTAACATCCAGAGGTGACTATGAAAACTGATTAACATCCAGAGGTGACTATGAAAACTGATTAACATCCAGAGGTGACTATGAAAACTGATAAACATCCAGATGTGACTATGAAAACTGATAAACATCCAGAGCTGACTATGAAAACTGATAAACATCCAGAGGTGACTATGAAAACTGATAAACATCCAGAGCTGACTATGAAAACTGATTAACATCCAGAGGTGACTATGAAAACTGATTAACATCCAGAGCTGACTATGAAAACTGATTAACATCCAGATGTGACTATGAAAACTGATAAACATCCAGATGTGACTATGAAAACTGATTAACATCCAGAGGTGACTATGAAAACTGATAAACATCCAGATGTGACTATGAAAACTGATTAACATCCAGAGGTGACTATGAAAACTGATAAACATCCAGATGTGACTATGAAAACTGATTAACATCCAGATGTGACTATGAAAACTGATTAACATCCAGAGGTGACTATGAAAACTGATAAACATCCAGATGTGACTATGAAAACTGATAAACATCCAGATGTGACTATGAAAACTGATTAACATCCAGAGGTGACTATGAAAACTGATTAACATCCAGATGTGACTATGAAAACTGATAAACATCCAGATGTGACTATGAAAACTGATTAACATCCAGAGGTGACTATGAAAACTGATAAACATCCAGATGTGACTATGAAAACTGATAAACATCCAGAGCTGACTATGAAAACTGATAAACATCCAGAGCTGACTATGAAAACTGATAAACATCCAGATGTGACTATGAAAACTGATTAACATCCAGAGGTGACTATGAAAACTGATAAACATCCAGATGTGACTATGAAAACTGATAAACATCCAGATGTGACTATGAAAACTGATAAACATCCAGAGCTGACTATGAAAACTGATAAACATCCAGAGCTGACTATGAAAACTGATAAACATCCAGAGCTGACTATGAAAACTGATAAACATCCAGATGTGACTATGAAAACTGATAAACATCTAGAGGTGACTATGAAAACTGATAAACATCCAGAGGTGACTATGAAAACTGATAAACATCCAGAGGTGACTATGAAAACTGATAAACATCCAGAGCTGACTATGAAAACTGATAAACATCTAGAGGTGACTATGAAAACTTATTAACATCCAGAGGTGACTATGAAAACTGATTAACATCCAGAGCTGACTATGAAAACTGATTAACATCCAGAGCTGACTATGAAAACTGATAAACATCCAGAGCTGACTATGAAAACTGATAAACATCTAGAGGTGACTATGAAAACTGATAAACATCCAGAGCTGACTATGAAAACTGATAAACATCCAGAGCTGACTATGAAAACTGATTAACATCCAGAGCTGACTATGAAAACTGATAAACATCCAGAGCTGACTATGAAAACTGATTAACATCCAGAGCTGACTATGAAAACTGATAAACATCCAGATGTGACTATGAAAACTGATAAACATCCAGAGCTGACTATGAAAACTGATAAACATCCAGAGCTGACTATGAAAACTGATAAACATCCAGATGTGACTATGAAAACTGATAAACATCCAGAGCTGACTATGAAAACTTATTAACATCCAGAGGTGACTATGAAAACTGATAAAAACATCCAGAGCTGACTATGAAAACTGATAAACATCCAGATGTGACTATGAAAACTGATTAACATCCAGAGGTGACTATGAAAACTGATAAACATCCAGATGTGACTATGAAAACTGATAAACATCCAGATGTGACTATGAAAACTGATTAACATCCAGAGGTGACTATGAAAACTGATAAACATCCAGATGTGACTATGAAAACTTATTAACATCCAGAGGTGACTATGAAAACTGATTAACATCCAGAGCTGACTATGAAAACTGATTAACATCCAGAGGTGACTATGAAAACTGATAAACATCCAGATGTGACTATGAAAACTGATTAACATCCAGAGCTGACTATGAAAACTGATAAACATCCAGATGTGACTATGAAAACTGATAAACATCCAGAGGTGACTATGAAAACTGATAAACATCCAGAGCTGACTATGAAAACTGATAAACATCCAGATGTGACTATGAAAACTGATAAACATCCAGATGTGACTATGAAAACTGATAAACATCCAGAGCTGACTATGAAAACTGATAAACATCCAGAGCTGACTATGAAAACTGATAAACATCCAGATGTGACTATGAAAACTGATAAACATCCAGAGCTGACTATGAAAACTGATAAACATCCAGATGTGACTATGAAAACTGATAAACATCCAGAGGTGACTATGAAAACTGATAAACATCTAGAGGTGACTATGAAAACTGATAAACATCCAGATGTGACTATGAAAACTGATAAACATCCAGAGCTGACTATGAAAACTGATAAACATCCAGAGCTGACTATGAAAACTGATAAACATCCAGAGCTGACTATGAAAACTGATAAACATCTAGAGCTGACTATGAAAACTGATTAACATCCAGAGCTGACTATGAAAACTGATTAACATCCAGAGCTGACTATGAAAACTGATAAACATCCAGAGCTGACTATGAAAACTGATAAACATCCAGAGCTGACTATGAAAACTGATAAACATCTAGAGGTGACTATGAAAACTGATTAACATCCAGAGCTGACTATGAAAACTGATAAACATCCAGAGGTGACTATGAAAACTGATAAACATCTAGAGGTGACTATGAAAACTGATAAACATCCAGAGCTGACTATGAAAACTGATAAACATCCAGAGCTGACTATGAAAACTGATTAACATCCAGAGCTGACTATGAAAACTGATAAACATCCAGAGGTGACTATGAAAACTGATAAACATCCAGAGCTGACTATGAAAACTTATTAACATCCAGATGTGACTATGAAAACTGATAAACATCCAGATGTGACTATGAAAACTGATAAACATCCAGATGTGACTATGAAAACTGATTAACATCCAGAGGTGACTATGAAAACTGATAAACATCCAGAGGTGACTATGAAAACTGATTAACATCCAGAGGTGACTATGAAAACTGATAAACATCCAGAGGTGACTATGAAAACTGATAAACATCTAGAGGTGACTATGAAAACTGATAAACATCCAGAGGTGACTATGAAAACTGATAAAAACATCCAGAGCTGACTATGAAAACTTATTAACATCCAGATGTGACTATGAAAACTGATAAACATCCAGATGTGACTATGAAAACTGATAAACATCCAGATGTGACTATGAAAACTGATAAACATCCAGAGGTGACTATGAAAACTGATAAAAACATCCAGAGCTGACTATGAAAACTTATTAACATCCAGATGTGACTATGAAAACTGATAAACATCCAGATGTGACTATGAAAACTGATAAACATCCAGATGTGACTATGAAAACTGATTAACATCCAGAGGTGACTATGAAAACTGATAAACATCCAGAGCTGACTATGAAAACTGATAAACATCCAGAGGTGACTATGAAAACTGATAAACATCTAGAGGTGACTATGAAAACTGATAAACATCCAGAGGTGACTATGAAAACTGATAAACATCTAGAGGTGACTATTAAAACTGATAAACATCCAGAGGTGACTATGAAAACTGATAAACATCCAGAGGTGACTATGGAAACTGATAAACATCCAGAGCTGACTATGAAAACTGATTAACATCCAGAGCTGACTATGAAAACTGATTAACATCCAGAGCTGAATATGAAAACTGATAAACATCCAGAGGTGACTATGGAAACTGATAAACATCCAGAGGTGACTATGGAAACTGATAAACATCCAGAGCTGACTATGAAAACTGATAAACATCCAGAGCTGACTATGAAAACTGATAAACATCCAGAGCTGACTATGAAAACTGATAAACATCCAGAGGTGACTATGAAAACTGATAAACATCTAGAGGTGACTATGAAAACTGATAAACATCCAGAGGTGACTATGAAAACTGATAAACATCTAGAGGTGACTATTAAAACTGATAAACATCCAGAGGTGACTATGAAAACTGATAAACATCCAGAGGTGACTATGGAAACTGATAAACATCCAGAGCTGACTATGAAAACTGATTAACATCCAGAGCTGACTATGAAAACTGATTAACATCCAGAGCTGAATATGAAAACTGATAAACATCCAGAGGTGACTATGGAAACTGATAAACATCCAGAGGTGACTATGGAAACTGATAAACATCCAGAGCTGACTATGAAAACTGATAAACATCCAGAGCTGACTATGAAAACTGATAAACATCCAGAGCTGACTATGAAAACTGATAAACATCTAGAGGTGACTATGAAAACTTATTAACATCCAGAGGTGACTATGAAAACTGATAAACATCCAGAGCTGACTATGAAAACTGATTAACATCCAGAGCTGACTATGAAAACTGATAAACATCCAGAGGTGACTATGAAAACTGATAAACATCCAGAGCTGACTATGAAAACTTATTAACATCCAGATGTGACTATGAAAACTGATAAACATCCAGATGTGACTATGAAAACTGATAAACATCCAGATGTGACTATGAAAACTGATTAACATCCAGAGGTGACTATGAAAACTGATAAACATCCAGAGGTGACTATGAAAACTGATTAACATCCAGAGGTGACTATGAAAACTGATAAACATCCAGAGGTGACTATGAAAACTGATAAACATCCAGAGCTGACTATGAAAACTGATTAACATCCAGAGGTGACTATGAAAACTGATAAACATCCAGAGGTGACTATGAAAACTGATAAACATCTAGAGGTGACTATGAAAACTGATAAACATCCAGAGGTGACTATGAAAACTGATAAAAACATCCAGAGCTGACTATGAAAACTGATAAACATCCAGAGCTGACTATGAAAACTTATTAACATCCAGATGTGACTATGAAAACTGATAAACATCCAGATGTGACTATGAAAACTGATAAACATCCAGATGTGACTATGAAAACTGATAAACATCCAGATGTGACTATGAAAACTGATTAACATCCAGAGGTGACTATGAAAACTGATAAACATCCAGAGCTGACTATGAAAACTGATAAACATCCAGAGCTGACTATGAAAACTGATTAACATCCAGAGCTGACTATGAAAACTGATAAACATCTAGAGGTGACTATGAAAACTGATAAACATCCAGATGTGACTATGAAAACTGATAAACATCCAGAGGTGACTATGAAAACTGATAAACATCCAGAGCTGACTATGAAAACTGATAAACATCCAGATGTGACTATGAAAACTGATAAACATCCAGATGTGACTATGAAAACTGATAAACATCCAGATGTGACTATGAAAACTGATAAACATCCAGAGGTGACTATGAAAACTGATAAACATCCAGATGTGACTATGAAAACTGATAAACATCCAGATGTGACTATGAAAACTGATAAACATCCAGATGTGACTATGAAAACTGATAAACATCCAGAGGTGACTATGAAAACTGATAAACATCCAGAGCTGACTATGAAAACTGATAAACATCCAGAGCTGACTATGAAAACTGATAAACATCCAGAGCTGACTATGAAAACTGATAAACATCCAGATGTGACTATGAAAACTGATTAACATCCAGAGGTGACTATGAAAACTGATAAACATCCAGATGTGACTATGAAAACTGATTAACATCCAGAGGTGACTATGAAAACTGATTAACATCCAGAGCTGACTATGAAAACTGATTAACATCCAGATGTGACTATGAAAACTGATTAACATCCAGAGGTGACTATGAAAACTGATTAACATCCAGAGCTGACTATGAAAACTGATTAACATCCAGATGTGACTATGAAAACTGATAAACATCCAGATGTGACTATGAAAACTGATTAACATCCAGAGGTGACTATGAAAACTGATAAACATCCAGAGCTGACTATGAAAACTGATAAACATCCAGAGCTGACTATGAAAACTGATAAACATCCAGATGTGACTATGAAAACTGATTAACATCCAGAGGTGACTATGAAAACTGATAAACATCCAGATGTGACTATGAAAACTGATAAACATCCAGAGCTGACTATGAAAACTGATAAACATCCAGAGCTGACTATGAAAACTGATTAACATCCAGAGCTGACTATGAAAACTGATAAACATCCAGATGTGACTATGAAAACTGATAAACATCCAGAGCTGACTATGAAAACTGATTAACATCCAGAGCTGACTATGAAAACTGATAAACATCCAGATGTGACTATGAAAACTGATAAACATCCAGAGCTGACTATGAAAACTGATAAACATCCAGAGCTGACTATGAAAACTGATTAACATCCAGAGCTGACTATGAAAACTGATAAACATCCAGAGCTGACTATGAAAACTGATAAACATCCAGAGCTGACTATGAAAACTGATAAACATCTAGAGGTGACTATGAAAACTGATAAACATCCAGAGCTGACTATGAAAACTGATAAACATCTAGAGGTGACTATGAAAACTGATAAACATCCAGAGCTGACTATGAAAACTGATAAACATCTAGAGGTGACTATGAAAACTTATTAACATCCAGAGGTGACTATGAAAACTGATAAACATCTAGAGGTGACTATGAAAACTTATTAACATCCAGATGTGACTATGAAAACTGATAAAAACATCCAGAGCTGACTATGAAAACTGATAAACATCCAGAGCTGACTATGAAAACTGATAAACATCCAGAGCTGACTATGAAAACTGATAAACATCTAGAGGTGACTATGAAAACTGATAAACATCCAGAGCTGACTATGAAAACTGATAAACATCCAGAGCTGACTATGAAAACTGATAAACATCTAGAGGTGACTATGAAAACTGATAAACATCCAGATGTGACTATGAAAACTGATAAACATCCAGAGCTGACTATGAAAACTGATAAACATCTAGAGGTGACTATGAAAACTTATTAACATCCAGATGTGACTATGAAAACTGATAAAAACATCCAGAGCTGACTATGAAAACTGATAAACATCCAGAGCTGACTATGAAAACTGATAAAAACATCCAGAGCTGACTATGAAAACTGATAAACATCCAGATGTGACTATGAAAACTGATAAAAACATCCAGAGCTGACTATGAAAACTTATTAACATCCAGAGGTGACTATGAAAACTGATAAAAACATCTAGAGGTGACTATGAAAACTGATAAAAACATCCAGAGCTGACTATGAAAACTGATAAACATCCAGAGGTGACTATGAAAACTGATTAACATCCAGAGCTGACTATGAAAACTGATAAACATCCAGATGTGACTATGAAAACTGATAAACATCCAGAGCTGACTATGAAAACTGATAAACATCCAGAGCTGACTATGAAAACTGATAAACATCCAGAGCTGACTATGAAAACTGATTAACATCCAGATGTGACTATGAAAACTGATTAACATCCAGAGCTGACTATGAAAACTGATAAACATCCAGATGTGACTATGAAAACTGATAAACATCCAGAGCTGACTATGAAAACTGATAAACATCCAGAGCTGACTATGAAAACTGATAAACATTCTAGAGGTGACTATGAAAACTGATTAACATCCAGAGCTGACTATGAAAACTGATAAACATCCAGAGCTGACTATGAAAACTGATAAACATCTAGAGGTGACTATGAAAACTGATTAACATCCAGAGCTGACTATGAAAACTGATAAACATCCAGAGGTGACTATGAAAACTTATTAACATCCAGATGTGACTATGAAAACTGATAAACATCCAGATGTGACTATGAAAACTGATTAACATCCAGAGCTGACTATGAAAACTGATAAACATCTAGAGGTGACTATGAAAACTGATAAAAACATCCAGAGCTGACTATGAAAACTGATAAAAACATCTAGAGGTGACTATGAAAACTGATAAAAACATCCAGAGCTGACTATGAAAACTGATAAAAACATCTAGAGGTGACTATGAAAACTGATAAAAACATCTAGAGGTGACTATGAAAACTGATAAAAACATCCAGAGCTGACTATGAAAACTGATAAAAACATCTAGAGGTGACTATGAAAACTGATTAACATCCAGAGCTGACTATGAAAACTGATTAACATCCAGAGCTGACTATGAAAACTGATAAACATCCAGATGTGACTATGAAAACTGATAAACATCCAGAGCTGAATATGAAAACTGATAAACATCCAGATGTGACTATGAAAACTGATTAACATCCAGAGGTGACTATGAAAACTGATAAACATCCAGATGTGACTATGAAAACTGATAAACATCCAGATGTGACTATGAAAACTGATAAACATCCAGAGCTGACTATGAAAACTGATAAACATCCAGAGCTGACTATGAAAACTGATTAACATCCAGAGCTGACTATGAAAACTGATAAACATCCAGAGCTGACTATGAAAACTGATAAACATCCAGAGCTGACTATGAAAACTGATAAAAACATCCAGAGCTGACTATGAAAACTTATTAACATCCAGAGGTGACTATGAAAACTGATAAAAACATCTAGAGGTGACTATGAAAACTGATAAAAACATCTAGAGGTGACTATGAAAACTGATAAACATCCAGATGTGACTATGAAAACTGATAAACATCCAGATGTGACTATGAAAACTGATAAACATCCAGAGCTGACTATGAAAACTGATAAACATCCAGAGGTGACTATGAAAACTGATAAAAACATCTAGAGGTGACTATGAAAACTGATAAAAACATCTAGAGGTGACTATGAAAACTGATAAAAACATCCAGAGCTGACTATGAAAACTGATAAAAACATCCAGAGCTGACTATGAAAACTGATTAACATCCAGAGCTGACTATGAAAACTGATAAACATCCAGAGCTGAATATGAAAACTGATAAACATCCAGATGTGACTATGAAAACTGATAAACATCCAGAGCTGACTATGAAAACTGATAAACATCCAGAGCTGACTATGAAAACTGATAAACATCCAGAGCTGACTATGAAAACTGATAAACATCTAGAGCTGACTATGAAAACTGATAAACATCCAGAGCTGACTATGAAAACTGATAAACATCCAGAGCTGACTATGAAAACTGATAAACATCTAGAGGTGACTATGAAAACTGATAAACATCTAGAGGTGACTATGAAAACTGATAAACATCTAGAGGTGACTATGAAAACTGATAAACATCTAGAGCTGACTATGAAAACTGATAAACATCCAGAGCTGACTATGAAAACTGATAAACATCCAGAGCTGACTATGAAAACTGATAAACATCCAGAGCTGACTATGAAAACTGATAAACATCCAGAGCTGACTATGAAAACTGATAAACATCTAGAGGTGACTATGAAAACTGATAAACATCCAGAGCTGACTATGAAAACTGATTAACATCCAGAGCTGACTATGAAAACTGATAAACATCCAGAGCTGACTATGAAAACTGATAAACATCCAGAGCTGACTATGAAAACTGATAAACATCTAGAGGTGACTATGAAAACTGATAAACATCCAGATGTGACTATGAAAACTGATAAACATCCAGATGTGACTATGAAAACTGATTAACATCCAGAGCTGACTATGAAAACTGATAAACATCCAGAGGTGACTATGAAAACTGATAAAAACATCCAGAGCTGACTATGAAAACTGATTAACATCCAGAGCTGACTATGAAAACTGATTAACATCCAGATGTGACTATGAAAACTGATTAACATCCAGAGCTGACTATGAAAACTGATAAACATCCAGATGTGACTATGAAAACTGATAAACATCCAGAGGTGACTATGAAAACTGATTAACATCCAGAGCTGACTATGAAAACTGATAAAAACATCCAGAGCTGACTATGAAAACTGATTAACATCCAGAGCTGACTATGAAAACTGATTAACATCCAGAGCTGACTATGAAAACTGATAAAAACATCCAGATGTGACTATGAAAACTGATTAACATCCAGAGCTGACTATGAAAACTGATAAACATCCAGATGTGACTATGAAAACTGATTAACATCCAGAGCTGACTATGAAAACTGATAAACATCCAGATGTGACTATGAAAACTGATAAACATCCAGATGTGACTATGAAAACTGATAAACATCCAGAGCTGACTATGAAAACTGATTAACATCCAGAGCTGACTATGAAAACTGATTAACATCCAGAGCTGACTATGAAAACTGATAAACATCCAGATGTGACTATGAAAACTGATAAACATCCAGAGCTGACTATGAAAACTGATAAACATCCAGAGGTGACTATGAAAACTGATAAACATCCAGATGTGACTATGAAAACTGATAAACATCCAGATGTGACTATGAAAACTGATTAACATCCAGAGCTGACTATGAAAACTGATTAACATCCAGAGCTGACTATGAAAACTGATAAACATCCAGATGTGACTATGAAAACTGATAAACATCCAGAGCTGACTATGAAAACTGATAAACATCCAGAGGTGACTATGAAAACTGATAAACATCTAGAGGTGACTATGAAAACTGATAAACATCCAGAGCTGACTATGAAAACTGATAAACATCCAGAGCTGACTATGAAAACTGATTAACATCCAGAGCTGACTATGAAAACTGATAAACATCCAGAGGTGACTATGAAAACTGATAAAAACATCCAGAGCTGACTATGAAAACTGATTAACATCCAGAGCTGACTATGAAAACTGATTAACATCCAGATGTGACTATGAAAACTGATTAACATCCAGAGCTGACTATGAAAACTGATAAAAACATCCAGAGCTGACTATGAAAACTGATTAACATCCAGAGCTGACTATGAAAACTGATTAACATCCAGATGTGACTATGAAAACTGATTAACATCCAGAGCTGACTATGAAAACTGATAAACATCTAGATGTGACTATGAAAACTGATAAAAACATCCAGAGCTGACTATGAAAACTGATTAACATCCAGAGCTGACTATGAAAACTGATTAACATCCAGAGGTGACTATGAAAACTGATTAACATCCAGAGCTGACTATGAAAACTGATAAAAACATCCAGAGCTGACTATGAAAACTGATTAACATCCAGAGGTGACTATGAAAACTGATTAACATCCAGAGCTGACTATGAAAACTGATAAAAACATCCAGAGCTGACTATGAAAACTGATTAACATCCAGAGCTGACTATGAAAACTGATTAACATCCAGATGTGACTATGAAAACTGATTAACATCCAGAGCTGACTATGAAAACTGATAAACATCTAGAGGTGACTATGAAAACTGATAAAAACATCCAGAGCTGACTATGAAAACTGATAAACATCCAGAGCTGACTATGAAAACTGATAAACATCCAGAGGTGACTATGAAAACTGATAAACATCCAGAGGTGACTATGAAAACTGATAAAAACATCCAGAGCTGACTATGAAAACTTATTAACATCCAGATGTGACTATGAAAACTGATTAACATCCAGAGCTGACTATGAAAACTGATAAACATCCAGATGTGACTATGAAAACTGATAAAAACATCTAGAGGTGACTTTGAAAACTGATAAAAACATCTAGAGGTGACTATGAAAACTGATAAAAACATCCAGAGGTGACTATGAAAACTGATTAACATCCAGAGCTGACTATGAAAACTGATAAAAACATCCAGAGCTGACTATGAAAACTTATTAACATCCAGATGTGACTATGAAAACTGATTAACATCCAGAGCTGACTATGAAAACTGATAAACATCCAGATGTGACTATGAAAACTGATAAAAACATCTAGAGGTGACTTTGAAAACTGATAAAAACATCTAGAGGTGACTATGAAAACTGATAAAAACATCCAGATGTGACTATGAAAACTGATTAACATCCAGAGCTGACTATGAAAACTGATTAACATCCAGATGTGACTATGAAAACTGATTAACATCCAGAGCTGACTATGAAAACTGATAAACATCTAGAGGTGACTATGAAAACTGATAAAAACATCCAGAGCTGACTATGAAAACTGATAAACATCCAGAGCTGACTATGAAAACTGATAAACATCCAGAGGTGACTATGAAAACTGATAAACATCCAGAGGTGACTATGAAAACTGATAAAAACATCCAGAGCTGACTATGAAAACTTATTAACATCCAGATGTGACTATGAAAACTGATTAACATCCAGAGCTGACTATGAAAACTGATAAACATCCAGATGTGACTATGAAAACTGATAAAAACATCTAGAGGTGACTTTGAAAACTGATAAAAACATCTAGATGTGACTATGAAAACTGATAAAAACATCCAGAGCTGACTATGAAAACTGATAAACATCTAGAGCTGACTATGAAAACTGATAAACATCTAGAGGTGACTTTGAAAACTGATAAAAACATCTAGATGTGACTATGAAAACTGATAAACATCCAGAGCTGACTATGAAAACTGATAAACATCCAGAGGTGACTATGAAAACTGATAAAAACATCCAGAGCTGACTATGAAAACTTATTAACATCCAGATGTGACTATGAAAACTGATTAACATCCAGATGTGACTATGAAAACTGATAAACATCCAGATGTGACTATGAAAACTGATTAACATCCAGATGTGACTATGAAAACTGATAAACATCCAGATGTGACTATGAAAACTGATAAAAACATCCAGAGCTGACTATGAAAACTGATAAAAACATCTAGATGTGACTATGAAAACTGATAAAAACATCCAGAGCTGACTATGAAAACTGATAAACATCCAGATGTGACTATGAAAACTGATAAAAACATCCAGAGCTGACTATGAAAACTGATAAAAACATCTAGAGGTGACTTTGAAAACTGATAAAAACATCTAGAGGTGACTATGAAAACTGATAAAAACATCCAGATGTGACTATGAAAACTGATAAACATCCAGAGCTGACTATGAAAACTGATAAAAACATCCAGAGCTGACTATGAAAACTGATTAACATCCAGAGCTGACTATGAAAACTGATTAACATCCAGATGTGACTATGAAAACTGATTAACATCCAGAGCTGACTATGAAAACTGATAAACATCTAGAGGTGACTATGAAAACTGATAAAAACATCCAGAGCTGACTATGAAAACTGATAAACATCCAGAGCTGACTATGAAAACTGATAAACATCCAGAGGTGACTATGAAAACTGATAAACATCCAGAGGTGACTATGAAAACTGATAAAAACATCCAGAGCTGACTATGAAAACTTATTAACATCCAGATGTGACTATGAAAACTGATTAACATCCAGAGCTGACTATGAAAACTGATAAACATCCAGATGTGACTATGAAAACTGATAAAAACATCTAGAGGTGACTTTGAAAACTGATAAAAACATCTAGATGTGACTATGAAAACTGATAAAAACATCCAGAGCTGACTATGAAAACTGATAAACATCTAGAGCTGACTATGAAAACTGATAAACATCTAGAGGTGACTTTGAAAACTGATAAAAACATCTAGATGTGACTATGAAAACTGATAAACATCCAGAGCTGACTATGAAAACTGATAAACATCCAGAGGTGACTATGAAAACTGATAAAAACATCCAGAGCTGACTATGAAAACTTATTAACATCCAGATGTGACTATGAAAACTGATTAACATCCAGATGTGACTATGAAAACTGATAAACATCCAGATGTGACTATGAAAACTGATTAACATCCAGATGTGACTATGAAAACTGATAAACATCCAGATGTGACTATGAAAACTGATAAAAACATCCAGAGCTGACTATGAAAACTGATAAAAACATCTAGATGTGACTATGAAAACTGATAAAAACATCCAGAGCTGACTATGAAAACTGATAAAAACATCCAGAGCTGACTATGAAAACTGATAAAAACATCCAGAGCTGACTATGAAAACTGATAAAAACATCTAGATGTGACTATGAAAACTGATAAAAACATCCAGAGCTGACTATGAAAACTGATAAAAACATCTAGATGTGACTATGAAAACTGATAAAAACATCCAGAGCTGACTATGAAAACTGATAAAAACATCCAGAGCTGACTATGAAAACTGATAAAAACATCCAGAGCTGACTATGAAAACTGATAAAAACATCTAGATGTGACTATGAAAACTGATAAACATCCAGATGTGACTATGAAAACTGATTAACATCCAGATGTGACTATGAAAACTGATAAACATCCAGAGCTGACTATGAAAACTGATAAACATCCAGATGTGACTATGAAAACTGATAAACATCCAGAGCTGACTATGAAAACTGATAAACATCCAGAGCTGACTATGAAAACTGATAAACATCCAGATGTGACTATGAAAACTGATAAACATCCAGATGTGACTATGAAAACTGATAAACATCCAGATGTGACTATGAAAACTGATAAACATCCAGAGCTGACTATGAAAACTGATAAACATCCAGATGTGACTATGAAAACTGATAAACATCCAGATGTGACTATGAAAACTGATAAACATCCAGAGCTGACTATGAAAACTGATAAACATCCAGAGGTGACTATGAAAACTGATTAACATCCAGAGCTGACTATGAAAACTGATAAACATCCAGAGGTGACTATGAAAACTGATAAACATCTAGAGCTGACTATGAAAACTGATAAACATCCAGAGGTGACTATGAAAACTGATTAACATCCAGAGCTGACTATGAAAACTGATAAACATCCAGAGGTGACTATGAAAACTGATTAACATCCAGAGCTGACTATGAAAACTGATAAACATCCAGAGGTGACTATGAAAACTGATTAACATCCAGAGCTGACTATGAAAACTGATAAACATCCAGAGGTGACTATGAAAACTGATTAACATCCAGAGCTGACTATGAAAACTGATAAACATCCAGAGGTGACTATGAAAACTGATTAACATCCAGAGCTGACTATGAAAACTGATAAACATCCAGAGGTGACTATGAAAACTGATTAACATCCAGAGCTGACTATGAAAACTGATAAACATCCAGAGGTGACTATGAAAACTGATAAACATCCAGAGCTGACTATGAAAACTGATAAACATCCAGAGCTGACTATGAAAACTGATAAACATCCAGATGTGACTATGAAAACTTATTAACATCCAGAGCTGACTATGAAAACTGATTAACATCCAGAGCTGGCTATGAAAACTGATAAACATCCAGAGGTGACTATGAAAACTGATAAACATCCAGAGCTGACTATGAAAACTGATAAACATCCAGATGTGACTATGAAAACTGATAAACATCCAGATGTGACTATGAAAACTGATAAACATCCAGAGCTGGCTATGAAAACTTATTAACATCCAGAGCTGACTATGAAAACTGATAAACATCCAGAGGTGACTATGAAAACTTATTAACATCCAGATGTGACTATGAAAACTGATTAACATCCAGAGGTGACTATGAAAACTGATAAACATCCAGATGTGACTATGAAAACTGATAAACATCCAGATGTGACTATGAAAACTGATAAACATCCAGAGCTGACTATGAAAACTGATTAACATCCAGAGCTGACTATGAAAACTGATAAACATCCAGAGGTGACTATGAAAACTGATAAACATCCAGAGCTGACTATGAAAACTGATAAACATCCAGAGCTGACTATGAAAACTGATAAACATCCAGATGTGACTATGAAAACTTATTAACATCCAGAGCTGACTATGAAAACTGATAAACATCCAGATGTGACTATGAAAACTGATAAACATCCAGATGTGACTATGAAAACTGATTAACATCCAGAGCTGGCTATGAAAACTTATTAACATCCAGAGCTGACTATGAAAACTGATTAACATCCAGAGCTGACTATGAAAACTGATAAACATCCAGAGGTGACTATGAAAACTGATAAACATCCAGATGTGACTATGAAAACTTATTAACATCCAGAGCTGACTATGAAAACTGATTAACATCCAGAGCTGACTATGAAAACTGATAAACATCCAGAGCTGACTATGAAAACTGATAAACATCCAGAGCTGACTATGAAAACTGATAAACATCCAGATGTGACTATGAAAACTTATTAACATCCAGAGCTGACTATGAAAACTGATTAACATCCAGAGCTGGCTATGAAAACTGATAAACATCCAGAGGTGACTATGAAAACTGATAAACATCCAGAGCTGACTATGAAAACTGATTAACATCCAGAGCTGACTATGAAAACTGATTAACATCCAGAGGTGACTATGAAAACTGATTAACATCCAGAGCTGACTATGAAAACTGATTAACATCCAGAGCTGACTATGAAAACTGATTAACATCCAGAGCTGACTATGAAAACTGATTAACATCCAGATGTGACTATGAAAACTGATAAACATCCAGATGTGACTATGAAAACTGATTAACATCCAGAGGTGACTATGAAAACTGATAAACATCCAGATGTGACTATGAAAACTGATAAACATCTAGAGCTGACTATGAAAACTGATAAACATCCAGAGGTGACTATGAAAACTGATAAACATCCAGAGGTGACTATGAAAACTGATAAACATCCAGAGCTGACTATGAAAACTGATAAACATCCAGAGGTGACTATGAAAACTGATAAACATCCAGAGCTGACTATGAAAACTGATAAACATCCAGATGTGACTATGAAAACTGATAAACATCCAGATGTGACTATGAAAACTGATAAACATCCAGATGTGACTATGAAAACTGATAAACATCCAGATGTGACTATGAAAACTGATAAACATCCAGATGTGACTATGAAAACTGATAAACATCCAGATGTGACTATGAAAACTGATAAACATCCAGATGTGACTATGAAAACTGATAAACATCCAGATGTGACTATGAAAACTGATTAACATCCAGAGCTGACTATGAAAACTGATAAACATCCAGAGCTGACTATGAAAACTGATAAACATCCAGAGGTGACTATGAAAACTGATAAACATCCAGAGGTGACTATGAAAACTGATAAACATCCAGATGTGACTATGAAAACTGATAAACATCCAGATGTGACTATGAAAACTGATAAACATCCAGATGTGACTATGAAAACTGATAAACATCCAGAGGTGACTATGAAAACTGATAAACATCCAGAGGTGACTATGAAAACTGATTAACATCCAGAGCTGACTATGAAAACTGATAAACATCCAGAGCTGACTATGAAAACTGATTAACATCCAGAGCTGACTATGAAAACTGATAAACATCCAGAGCTGACTATGAAAACTGATAAACATCTAGAGGTGACTATGAAAACTGATAAACATCCAGAGCTGACTATGAAAACTGATAAACATCCAGAGCTGACTATGAAAACTGATAAACATCTAGAGGTGACTATGAAAACTGATAAACATCTAGAGGTGACTATGAAAACTGATAAACATCCAGAGCTGACTATGAAAACTGATAAACATCCAGAGCTGACTATGAAAACTGATAAACATCTAGAGGTGACTATGAAAACTGATAAACATCCAGAGCTGACTATGAAAACTGATAAACATCCAGAGCTGACTATGAAAACTGATAAACATCTAGAGGTGACTATGAAAACTTATTAACATCCAGAGGTGACTATGAAAACTGATTAACATCCAGAGCTGACTATGAAAACTGATAAACATCCAGAGCTGACTATGAAAACTGATTAACATCCAGAGCTGACTATGAAAACTGATAAAAACATCCAGAGCTGACTATGAAAACTGATAAACATCCAGATGTGACTATGAAAACTGATAAAAACATCCAGAGCTGACTATGAAAACTTATTAACATCCAGAGGTGACTATGAAAACTGATAAAAACATCTAGAGGTGACTATGAAAACTGATAAACATCCAGAGCTGACTATGAAAACTGATTAACATCCAGAGCTGACTATGAAAACTTATTAACATCCAGAGGTGACTATGAAAACTGATAAAAACATCTAGAGGTGACTATGAAAACTGATAAACATCCAGATGTGACTATGAAAACTGATTAACATCCAGAGCTGACTATGAAAACTGATTAACATCCAGAGGTGACTATGAAAACTGATTAACATCCAGAGCTGACTATGAAAACTGATAAACATCCAGATGTGACTATGAAAACTGATTAACATCCAGAGCTGACTATGAAAACTGATAAACATCCAGATGTGACTATGAAAACTGATAAACATCCAGAGCTGACTATGAAAACTGATAAACATCCAGAGCTGACTATGAAAACTGATAAACATCCAGAGCTGACTATGAAAACTGATAAACATCCAGAGCTGACTATGAAAACTGATAAACATCCAGAGGTGACTATGAAAACTGATAAACATCCAGAGCTGACTATGAAAACTGATAAACATCCAGAGCTGACTATGAAAACTGATAAACATCCAGAGCTGACTATGAAAACTGATAAACATCCAGAGCTGACTATGAAAACTGATAAACATCTAGAGGTGACTATGAAAACTGATAAACATCCAGAGGTGACTATGAAAACTGATAAACATCCAGATGTGACTATGAAAACTGATAAACATCCAGATGTGACTATGAAAACTGATAAACATCCAGATGTGACTATGAAAACTGATAAACATCCAGATGTGACTATGAAAACTGATAAACATCCAGATGTGACTATGAAAACTGATTAACATCCAGAGCTGACTATGAAAACTGATAAACATCCAGAGCTGACTATGAAAACTGATAAACATCCAGAGGTGACTATGAAAACTGATAAACATCCAGATGTGACTATGAAAACTGATAAACATCCAGATGTGACTATGAAAACTGATAAACATCCAGATGTGACTATGAAAACTGATAAACATCCAGAGGTGACTATGAAAACTGATAAACATCCAGAGGTGACTATGAAAACTGATAAACATCCAGAGGTGACTATGAAAACTGATAAACATCCAGAGCTGACTATGAAAACTGATAAACATCCAGAGCTGACTATGAAAACTGATTAACATCCAGAGCTGACTATGAAAACTGATAAACATCCAGAGCTGACTATGAAAACTGATAAACATCCAGAGCTGACTATGAAAACTGATAAACATCTAGAGGTGACTATGAAAACTGATAAACATCCAGAGCTGACTATGAAAACTGATAAACATCCAGAGCTGACTATGAAAACTGATAAACATCTAGAGGTGACTATGAAAACTGATAAACATCTAGAGGTGACTATGAAAACTGATAAACATCCAGAGCTGACTATGAAAACTGATAAACATCCAGAGGTGACTATGAAAACTGATAAACATCCAGAGCTGACTATGAAAACTGATAAACATCCAGAGCTGACTATGAAAACTGATAAACATCCAGAGCTGACTATGAAAACTGATAAACATCTAGAGGTGACTATGAAAACTGATAAACATCCAGAGCTGACTATGAAAACTGATAAACATCCAGAGCTGACTATGAAAACTGATAAACATCTAGAGGTGACTATGAAAACTGATAAACATCTAGAGGTGACTATGAAAACTTATTAACATCCAGAGGTGACTATGAAAACTGATTAACATCCAGAGCTGACTATGAAAACTGATAAACATCCAGAGCTGACTATGAAAACTGATTAACATCCAGAGCTGACTATGAAAACTGATAAAAACATCCAGAGCTGACTATGAAAACTGATAAACATCCAGATGTGACTATGAAAACTGATAAAAACATCCAGAGCTGACTATGAAAACTTATTAACATCCAGAGGTGACTATGAAAACTGATAAAAACATCTAGAGGTGACTATGAAAACTGATAAACATCCAGAGCTGACTATGAAAACTGATTAACATCCAGAGCTGACTATGAAAACTTATTAACATCCAGAGGTGACTATGAAAACTGATAAAAACATCTAGAGGTGACTATGAAAACTGATAAACATCCAGATGTGACTATGAAAACTGATTAACATCCAGAGCTGACTATGAAAACTGATTAACATCCAGAGGTGACTATGAAAACTGATTAACATCCAGAGCTGACTATGAAAACTGATAAACATCCAGATGTGACTATGAAAACTGATTAACATCCAGAGCTGACTATGAAAACTGATAAACATCCAGATGTGACTATGAAAACTGATAAACATCCAGAGCTGACTATGAAAACTGATAAACATCCAGAGCTGACTATGAAAACTGATAAACATCCAGAGCTGACTATGAAAACTGATAAACATCCAGAGCTGACTATGAAAACTGATAAACATCCAGAGGTGACTATGAAAACTGATAAACATCCAGAGCTGACTATGAAAACTGATTAACATCCAGAGCTGACTATGAAAACTGATAAACATCCAGAGCTGACTATGAAAACTGATTAACATCCAGAGCTGACTATGAAAACTGATTAACATCCAGAGCTGACTATGAAAACTGATTAACATCCAGAGCTGACTATGAAAACTGATAAACATCTAGAGGTGACTATGAAAACTGATAAACATCCAGAGCTGACTATGAAAACTGATAAACATCCAGAGCTGACTATGAAAACTGATAAACATCTAGAGGTGACTATGAAAACTGATAAACATCTAGAGGTGACTATGAAAACTGATAAACATCTAGAGGTGACTATGAAAACTGATAAACATCTAGAGGTGACTATGAAAACTGATAAACATCCAGAGCTGACTATGAAAACTGATAAACATCCAGAGCTGACTATGAAAACTGATAAACATCCAGAGCTGACTATGAAAACTGATAAACATCTAGAGGTGACTATGAAAACTGATAAACATCCAGATGTGACTATGAAAACTGATAAACATCCAGAGCTGACTATGAAAACTGATAAACATCCAGAGCTGACTATGAAAACTGATAAACATCTAGAGGTGACTATGAAAACTGATAAACATCTAGAGGTGACTATGAAAACTGATAAACATCTAGAGGTGACTATGAAAACTGATAAACATCCAGAGCTGACTATGAAAACTGATAAACATCCAGAGCTGACTATGAAAACTGATAAACATCCAGAGCTGACTATGAAAACTGATAAACATCTAGAGCTGACTATGAAAACTGATAAACATCCAGAGCTGACTATGAAAACTGATAAACATCCAGAGCTGACTATGAAAACTGATAAACATCCAGAGGTGACTATGAAAACTGATAAACATCCAGAGCTGACTATGAAAACTGATTAACATCCAGAGCTGACTATGAAAACTGATAAACATCCAGAGCTGACTATGAAAACTGATAAACATCCAGAGCTGACTATGAAAACTGATAAACATCCAGATGTGACTATGAAAACTGATAAACATCTAGAGGTGACTATGAAAACTGATAAACATCTAGAGGTGACTATGAAAACTGATAAACATCCAGATGTGACTATGAAAACTGATAAACATCTAGAGGTGACTATGAAAACTGATAAACATCTAGAGGTGACTATGAAAACTGATAAACATCCAGAGCTGACTATGAAAACTGATAAACATCCAGAGCTGACTATGAAAACTGATTAACATCCAGAGCTGACTATGAAAACTGATAAACATCTAGAGGTGACTATGAAAACTGATAAACATCCAGAGCTGACTATGAAAACTGATAAACATCCAGAGCTGACTATGAAAACTGATAAACATCTAGAGGTGACTATGAAAACTGATAAACATCTAGAGGTGACTATGAAAACTGATAAACATCCAGAGCTGACTATGAAAACTGATAAACATCCAGAGCTGACTATGAAAACTGATAAACATCTAGAGGTGACTATGAAAACTGATAAACATCCAGAGCTGACTATGAAAACTGATAAACATCCAGAGCTGACTATGAAAACTGATAAACATCTAGAGCTGACTATGAAAACTGATAAACATCCAGAGCTGACTATGAAAACTGATAAACATCCAGAGCTGACTATGAAAACTGATAAACATCCAGAGCTGACTATGAAAACTGATAAACATCCAGATGTGACTATGAAAACTGATAAACATCTAGAGGTGACTATGAAAACTGATAAACATCTAGAGGTGACTATGAAAACTGATAAACATCCAGAGCTGACTATGAAAACTGATAAACATCCAGAGCTGACTATGAAAACTGATAAACATCCAGAGCTGACTATGAAAACTGATTAACATCCAGAGCTGACTATGAAAACTGATAAACATCTAGAGGTGACTATGAAAACTGATAAACATCCAGAGCTGACTATGAAAACTGATAAACATCCAGAGCTGACTATGAAAACTGATAAACATCTAGAGGTGACTATGAAAACTGATAAACATCTAGAGGTGACTATGAAAACTGATAAACATCCAGAGCTGACTATGAAAACTGATAAACATCCAGAGCTGACTATGAAAACTGATAAACATCTAGAGGTGACTATGAAAACTGATAAACATCCAGAGCTGACTATGAAAACTGATAAACATCCAGAGCTGACTATGAAAACTGATAAACATCCAGAGCTGACTATGAAAACTGATAAACATCTAGAGGTGACTATGAAAACTGATAAACATCCAGATGTGACTATGAAAACTGATAAACATCCAGAGCTGACTATGAAAACTGATAAACATCCAGAGCTGACTATGAAAACTGATAAACATCTAGAGGTGACTATGAAAACTGATAAACATCCAGAGCTGACTATGAAAACTGATAAACATCCAGAGGTGACTATGAAAACTGATAAACATCTAGAGGTGACTATGAAAACTGATAAACATCCAGAGCTGACTATGAAAACTGATAAACATCCAGAGGTGACTATGAAAACTGATAAACATCTAGAGGTGACTATGAAAACTGATAAACATCTAGAGGTGACTATGAAAACTGATAAACATCCAGAGCTGACTATGAAAACTGATAAACATCTAGAGGTGACTATGAAAACTGATAAACATCTAGAGGTGACTATGAAAACTGATAAACATCTAGAGGTGACTATGAAAACTGATAAACATCTAGAGGTGACTATGAAAACTGATAAACATCCAGAGCTGACTATGAAAACTGATAAACATCCAGAGCTGACTATGAAAACTGATAAACATCCAGAGCTGACTATGAAAACTGATAAACATCTAGAGCTGACTATGAAAACTGATAAACATCCAGAGCTGACTATGAAAACTGATAAACATCCAGAGCTGACTATGAAAACTGATAAACATCTAGAGGTGACTATGAAAACTGATAAACATCCAGAGCTGACTATGAAAACTGATAAACATCCAGATGTGACTATGAAAACTGATAAACATCCAGAGCTGACTATGAAAACTGATAAACATCCAGAGCTGACTATGAAAACTGATAAACATCCAGAGCTGACTATGAAAACTGATTAACATCCAGAGCTGACTATGAAAACTGATAAAAACATCTAGAGGTGACTATGAAAACTGATAAACATCCAGAGCTGACTATGAAAACTGATAAACATCCAGATGTGACTATGAAAACTGATAAACATCCAGAGCTGACTATGAAAACTGATAAAAACATCCAGAGCTGACTATGAAAACTGATAAACATCCAGAGCTGACTATGAAAACTGATAAACATCCAGATGTGACTATGAAAACTGATAAAAACATCCAGAGCTGACTATGAAAACTGATAAACATCCAGAGCTGACTATGAAAACTGATAAACATCCAGATGTGACTATGAAAACTGATAAACATCCAGATGTGACTATGAAAACTGATAAAAACATCCAGAGCTGACTATGAAAACTGATAAACATCCAGATGTGACTATGAAAACTGATAAAAACATCCAGAGCTGACTATGAAAACTGATAAACATCCAGATGTGACTATGAAAACTGATAAACATCCAGAGCTGACTATGAAAACTGATAAACATCCAGAGCTGACTATGAAAACTGATAAACATCCAGATGTGACTATGAAAACTGATAAACATCCAGATGTGACTATGAAAACTGATAAAAACATCCAGAGCTGACTATGAAAACTGATAAACATCCAGAGCTGACTATGAAAACTGATAAACATCCAGATGTGACTATGAAAACTGATAAACATCCAGATGTGACTATGAAAACTGATAAACATCCAGAGCTGACTATGAAAACTGATAAACATCCAGATGTGACTATGAAAACTGATTAACATCCAGAGCTGACTATGAAAACTGATAAACATCCAGAGGTGACTATGAAAACTGATAAACATCCAGAGCTGACTATGAAAACTGATAAACATCCAGAGGTGACTATGAAAACTTATTAACATCCAGATGTGACTATGAAAACTGATTAACATCCAGAGCTGACTATGAAAACTGATTAACATTCAGAGCTGACTATGAAAACTGATTAACATCCAGAGCTGACTATGAAAACTGATAAACATCCAGAGCTGACTATGAAAACTGATTAACATTCAGAGCTGACTATGAAAACTTATTAACATCCAGATGTGACTATGAAAACTGATAAACATCCAGAGCTGACTATGAAAACTGATTAACATTCAGAGCTGACTATGAAAACTGATAAACATCCAGAGCTGACTATGAAAACTGATAAACATCCAGAGGTGACTATGAAAACTGATAAACATCCAGAGCTGACTATGAAAACTGATAAACATCCAGAGCTGACTATGAAAACTGATAAACATCCAGATGTGACTATGAAAACTGATAAACATCCAGAGGTGACTATGAAAACTGATAAACATCCAGAGGTGACTATGAAAACTGATAAACATCCAGATGTGACTATGAAAACTGATAAACATCCAGATGTGACTATGAAAACTGATAAACATCCAGAGGTGACTATGAAAACTGATAAACATCCAGAGCTGACTATGAAAACTGATAAACATCCAGAGGTGACTATGAAAACTGATTAACATTCAGAGCTGACTATGAAAACTGATAAACATCCAGAGCTGACTATGAAAACTGATAAACATCCAGAGCTGACTATGAAAACTGATAAACATCCAGATGTGACTATGAAAACTGATAAACATCCAGAGCTGACTATGAAAACTGATAAACATCCAGATGTGACTATGAAAACTGATAAACATCCAGATGTGACTATGAAAACTGATTAACATCCAGAGCTGACTATGAAAACTGATAAACATCCAGAGGTGACTATGAAAACTGATAAACATCCAGATGTGACTATGAAAACTGATAAACATCCAGAGGTGACTATGAAAACTGATAAACATCCAGAGCTGACTATGAAAACTGATAAACATCCAGAGGTGACTATGAAAACTGATTAACATTCAGAGCTGACTATGAAAACTGATAAACATCCAGAGCTGACTATGAAAACTGATAAACATCCAGAGCTGACTATGAAAACTGATAAACATCCAGATGTGACTATGAAAACTGATAAACATCCAGAGCTGACTATGAAAACTGATAAACATCCAGATGTGACTATGAAAACTGATAAACATCCAGATGTGACTATGAAAACTGATAAACATCCAGAGGTGACTATGAAAACTGATAAACATCCAGATGTGACTATGAAAACTGATAAACATCCAGAGCTGACTATGAATACTGATAAACATCTAGAGGTGACTATGAAAACTGATAAACATCCAGATGTGACTATGAAAACTGATAAACATCCAGATGTGACTATGAAAACTGATAAACATCCAGAGCTGACTATGAAAACTGATAAACATCCAGATGTGACTATGAAAACTGATAAACATCCAGATGTGACTATGAAAACTGATAAACATCCAGAGCTGACTATGAAAACTGATTAACATCCAGAGCTGACTATGAAAACTGATAAACATCCAGAGCTGACTATGAAAACTGATAAACATCCAGAGCTGACTATGAAAACTGATAAACATCCAGAGCTGACTATGAAAACTGATTAACATTCAGAGCTGACTATGAAAACTGATAAACATCCAGACAACTGAAGAATCGTCTCAGGTTACGTATGTAACCCTGGTTCCCTGAGAGGGAACTCGAGCTGCGTTGAGACGCGGTGGGAACGCTCTGCGTGATTGCGTCGTGAAGCACGTGTATAATCAGTCCAATGGAAGAGCGAGACGTTATAGGCGGTGACGTCATAGACCAGGAAGCTATAAAGCACACCAGAAAACAGACCGCGACAGCTTCTGAAAAAGCCTGAAGCAAGTCGATCAGGGCATGCAGGAAGTATGGCAGGAGACGCAGCGTCTTGTTCCCTCTCAGGGAACCAGGGTTACATACGTAACCTGAGACGTTCCCTTTCAAGGGAACTCGAGCTGCGTTGAGACGCGGTGGGAACCCCATACCCACTACGCCATAAGACAAATGCCCGTTCTGTGTGAAGTCCTTGCGCACACTAGAAGCAAGCAACCTAGCCCCGGGAGTGGAGAGGTGTAGGTCATAAAATCTGACAAATGTATGAGGTGAGGACCAGCCTGCCGCATTACAAATATCCTGAAGGGAAACACCCGAAATTAAAGCCTAGAGGCAGCCATACTCCTAGTAGAATGGTCCTGAACAGCCACAGGTGAACGCTGTCCGGCCGCTTCATAAGCAAGTGAGATAGCCTCAACTACCCACTTGCTCATTATCTGTTTAGATGGAGGGCAACCTATCTTAGGTTACCCGAAGCAGACAAATAATTGTTCTGATAAACGCCACTGAGCAGCTCTGTGGACCTAAGCATCCAAAGCCCGGACAGGGCATAACAGATTCAAGATTTTCCTGATCTGGGGTATTAAAGGTGGAGGACAGAAGGCCTGGAGCACAAATGACCGCACATTTAGTAGTTTTTATTTTTATTTCGTTTTGACTTTTTGTTTTCAAATTCAGTTTAGTTTTAATTAGTTTTTAAAGTGTTTTGTAATTTGGGTTATTTGTCAAGATTCAAAAAGGTCCGAAAAAAGTATTGTGTAATAATAACTCAACAAAAACATCACACAATTTTAGAAATATGTATTCAACAATAACACCAGTAGCTACATAAATGTACATATGAGCACAAATATGTAACAGTCTACACAAGACTCCGCAATAAGTGCAAAATGTGTAAGTGACGTGTGTCAGGAAAAACCTGAATAGCCAACAGACTAAAGAAGACACACATGAACGGCATGTATCAACACATTTATGACCCACACAAGACATTGCTAGGAGCTCAATCTCTTTACCTCTACAAAATCCACACGCCGTACCAAATATCTACATTACACATCTTCTATACAAAATACACACCCTATACAAATCCCACAGCTGTACAATTTTCACACCCATACTACATTTACCCTATATAATACTGATCTGGATTGAAGCAGCAAATATTCAGTGTAAGAGTAAAAAAATGACATAACATTATTTAGCTTTAGCTAATATTTCAATCACAGCTTATATCGTGTTTTGACATCGACAACCCAACTGCATTTTACCTCAAACTTTCGCAATCGCTTCTCGGGTCGACATTAACACACTGACAAAATTGTATTCAGAATTTAAAATATTTGTTATACCACTTTTTAATGTGTGATTGTGTAAAGGTGTTCACGAGATACCAACCTTTCGCGAACTTGCTTTCAACGAACACTCGTTTTCACGGAGACGCGGCGTGTACGGAGGGGAGGGGCTGTGTGTGTGTGTGTGTGTGTGTGTGTGTGTGTGTCAGTGACGTCCGGTGATGTCTTAAAGAGGCTAGGCACTGAGTTATGAAAGCCAGATTACCTGATTTATTGTTTATGCTAATAATACGTAATAACAGTAAACGTTACGCACAAACGCAGCATAACAAGAAATGTACAAATCAGAATGTATACCGTGTACTCTCTCTCTCTCTCTCTCTCTCTCTCTCTCTCTCTCTCTCTCTCTCTCTCTCTCTCTCTCTCTCTCTCTCTCTCTCTCTCTCTCTCTCTCTCTCTCTCACTCTCTCTCTCTCTCTCTCTCTCTCTCTCTCTCTCTCTCTCTCTCTCGCACACACACACACACACACACACACGCAAGCGCGGCACAGGCACACACCGGTAAATCACACACTGCTCAATTGAATATGAAGGCAAATTGCTTGCATTAATTCAACCACATTTATCAATTCAATATTAAGCCCAAAATAGTTTTTGACTCACCAATCGGTAGATTATTTGTAGCCTACATAAAATCCATCCGCCGCTCTTTCCTCGTAAAGACGTCGATCACAACTTTGTAAAACTCGTCTTTACGGCCTTCAGTTGCTGCACTAGTCTATCTAAGGCTGGCGTAGACCTCCCTGTTGCTATTAACTCAGATTTTGAATTAAAATCGAGCTTGAAAAAATTTCTTAACTCTGTGATCACGGCCGGTGCTGTCATTTTGACTTTGAATTTGATTAGGTATAGGCTAGCTGTGGTGTAATGACGTTAGCTACGCAAATGTGTCCAGTAATATCTCGATTTTAATTGGTCCATGTCTGATATGTAACGTAGATGGGTACGGGCATAGCATATTTACGTCCAAAGGCACAGCAGAGTTGTGCTTTTTGCCGTACATGTTAAAGAATACAGGATCGAAGTGCGCATGCGCAACATGGGTTTTTCGCTTGTCGTCTGCAATGAATGGACCGTAAAAGCACTGCTTATTCTACCATTTTGTTATTTGATTATGCGTAACTGCTACATTTGTCATCGTAACGTCTAGACAATTTGAATAACACCCATATTGCATATATAAATCACAAGAATAAACAGTAAAAATACAAATACAAGTTTATTATTTAATAAACATTTTTATTTTTGAATTTTGGCAGGGTAGGCAGTGCCTAGTTTGCCTACCCAGACCGCACGTCACTGCTGTGTGTGTGTGTGTGTGTGTGTATGTGTGTGTGCGCGTGTATGTGAGAGAGAGAGCAGGGAAAGGAAATGCAGCTGAACGAATACGCTGCGTTTTTTAAAAATGAATAACGAAACGCAATATGTGGCGGCCGGTGCGGCGGCCCAAGACGAAAACTAAGGACATTTACTCTATAATTTTATTTTATTTTAGTTAGTTTTGCCAAACACACATTACAGTTTTAGTTAGTTATCGTTTTTTTGTAATGCCTCGTTTTTATTTTTATTTCAGTTAACGATAATGTTTTTTCCCACCTAGTTTTCGTTTTTTCGTTCGTTTTCGTTAGCGATTATAACCTTGAACAGAACACAGACCGACTGAATGACACTTTAATTTAAGTAGAAAATCTCAGATGAAGATCGCTGAACTCCAGCTTGTCTGTGTCTTCAGATCATCCGCGCTTCTTCAGCAGTGTAGAGAGAACGCGCGCATGGTTGCCAAATACTGTTGAAAAGACCGGGTAGAAAATATGTTCTTTTAACAGAAAACCTCTGATTTGGGGTTTAAATTATTGAATTATGTCATTTGTGGCCACAGCGGGTTAAACCGACCCTTTCCCATTTCAGACGACAAACTAGGCTAGATTATCTTGTTCTGTATCATTCTCACTGTAACCATAGTAACGAGTCCGCATGCTATCATTTTTCTGACGAGGAGCGCGAGGTGCACTCAACGCTGCATGAGGGACTTTGATGAATTTGAATTTTCCTACATCAGAGCATTAGAGAGAAAGAGTTGCGACACTCTCTGATGTCGCCGCTATGGCTGTCACGTGGTTCATGTAAGCCCCAATAGATCCAAAACATACGCTGGCTGTCATGTGCTTCTATGGGATAGACAGCAGCGATTGCATTATTGAACGGTAAATATAAAATAAAACACACCCAAGTACTTTTTAAGCTGTTATTGCATTTTGTTAATGTCAGTTTTGCATTTGGAGAGGCAGGGTGACAACGAAATACTGTATTACTTAGATAAGTTTTAGGCTATATTTTTGTAGGGAAAAGCTTGTGTTGATGTTCGCATGAGTAGTAGCACTGACTTTAGCGGCTCTAACTTAACTTTTCCATATCATTCATCTGATGATGGACGTCTCATGATATTTATTTTAGCACAACTGGGCTGTATTAGGCTATTGATCCCCGTGATTTTGCTTATAAATTCCGATTCAGCCATTAGCCTACCTTCGTGATCACGCAAAGAGGTCTGTATACAAACCACTATTGCTATTCAAATTGTTATTCTTACACAACAACATTATGGAAGAAGATGGATGATTATTTTGCTCATTTTGTCATAGAGGTGTAATTTCATTTTCACGTTTTAGCATTGAGGTCTTATTTGTGGGGGTGCTGCTGTATTATTTGCTTTATATCCAGATGTATACTATTTCTAATATTCTGACCACCTCATGTATGTATGCAACATCACATTTAACTATGACCTCCGTATTGAATTTACACATTTCTGACTGGTACCTAACGTTAGTGAAGTGTTGATCACGTAAGCTAGCTGCAATTAACTATTATCTTCCAATAAACATTAACTATAAAGTTGGCTACATAAATTACAACTACTGACTAGATTCATGAGAGCACGGCTAATGCGTTCAAATGTAAAAAATACAGTAATTTCATGAACTTACCAGCGAGCGTACTTCGGAAACCCTGAAAATGAATGGGGTTCAGTGCTGAACTATCAGTGTTTGGAACTATCGGCGGCTCCACGACACCCGTTACTTCCGCATTACAACGTTCCCATGGCGGTCTATGGGAGTGTCGTAACTCTGTTTTTCAACGGCTCTGGCCTACATTAGTAACAGTTAATTTTGCTACGGTATGAACTTAATCCTAGGAAAGGCAAAATAATATTTAAGACCTTTGTAACGAAATCCAAGACTTTGTATACCAAATTCAAGGCTTTTAAGGCCTTAATTTGAGATGATCAAATTTAAGACTTTTTCAATGCTTTTAAGACCCTGATTAAAACTAACATTTCGGCAACGATTTTACGCAAATTATCTGTTTTGCAGTTCCCGACTTCGCTTGTAAATTGCTGTTCACAGGCCTGCAATGGCCTGTTCAAAAACCGTGCGGAAAAATTAAAGTCTGAAAAATACAGATTCTATTTATTTTGCGTTAGCATGAAGTTGCAGCTTGAATTACACTTACGAATAACAGTTAAATGCAGCAAATATTTTTTTCTTACACTTGAAGGGCGAATTTACACCTTTACAAATCTTCTCTTTCGCATGCAAATTTATTTTACGCTTGCAATCTTATCTTGGGTTGCTAAGGTGTTTGACCATGGTTGCTATGGCGGGGCTATGAAGTGCTGAAGGTGATTTGTGATTGGCTGTTTGCTGCCCACCCTCATGTTTCTATGACACTTCTATCCCAAGATATCACATTTGATCTCTTTTAATGGAAGTCTATGGAACTTGTTGCTAAGGTGCTCTGAATGGTTGCTATGGCTTGATTGCTTCACAATGATCCTGAAAGACTGATTGGTTGCCTGAGAGAAATAAACCCCGCCCCCTTGTCTCTATGACACTGTGATCCAGTTATGTGCAATACAAAATCCTTATGCAAAAATAGCAGAAAAACATCCTTGATCATTTAGTATTTGGATCACTTGATTGCATTTATGCAGTACATTATACCAAACTCTCAAAAACATATATAAATTAATAAATGTTTGACAATTAAAACAATTAAACAATTAAAATAAATAATTATGTCATTAAAAATTAATGGTTTTTACTCACCCATGAGTTTTTTTAAATGTTGGACAGCTAAAAACAGAAAGTATAAAGTTATAAAGGGTTCATAACATAATTCATATTTAGATCAATCATTTTAATGCTTATAATAAAATATATTTAATTATATACATATATGAATGCACAGCATATTCAGTCATTGTTTTGCAAAATAATTCAAAAGTAATTCATATTTTAATAAACAAATTCATCTTGTGTTATAATAATCTCATGACTTTTTTTCTGACTTTTCTTTAGAACGTGCTCAACTTTTACAGAGAAATATGTGAAAATAACATTTAGAATAAAGACAAGAGAAAACAGCATTACATATAAAGCTTACACACATATATTTCCTTCAATAGTGTTTGGGACAAAGACATTTTCCTCAGTACTTCACATCATCAGTGAAGATGAAGCCAATATCTGTCTTACATGCCTATATTACAGTCAACCACACATGCCTATATTACAGTCAACAACACATGCCTATATTACAGTCAACCACACATGCCTATATTACAGTCAACCACACATGCCTATATTACAGTCAACAACACATGCCTGTATTACAGTCAACCACACATGCCTATATTACAGTCAACCACACATGCCTATATTACAGTCAACCACACATGCCTATATTACAGTCAACAACACATGCCTATATTACAGTCAACCACACATGCCTATATTACAGTCAACAACACATGCCTGTATTACAGTCAACAACACATGACTATATTACAGTCAACAACACATGACTATATTACAGTCAACCACACATGCCTATATTACAGTCAACCACACATGCCTATATTACAGTCAACCACACATGCCTATATTACAGTCAACAACACATGCCTATATTACAGTCAACAACACATGCCTGTATTACAGTCAACAACACATGACTATATTACAGTCAACAACACATGACTATATTACAGTCAACCACACATGCCTATATTACAGTCAACCACACATGCCTATATTACAGTCAACCACACATGCCTGTATTACAGTCAACCACACATGCCTATATTACAGTCAACCACACATGCCTATATTACAGTCAACAACACATGCCTATATTACAGTCAACCACACATGCCTATATTACAGTCAACAACACATGCCTATATTACAGTCAACCACACATGACTATATTACAGTCAACAACACATGCCTATATTACAGTCAACAACACATGACTATATTACAGTCAACAACACATGCCTATATTACAGTCAACCACACATGCCTATATTACAGTCAACCACACATGCCTATATTACAGTCAACCACACATGCCTATATTACAGTCAACAACACATGCCTATATTACAGTCAACCACACATGCCTATATTACAGTCAACCACACATGCCTATATTACAGTCAACCACACATGCCTATATAACAGTCAACCACACATGCCTATATTACAGTCAACAACACATGCCTATATTACAGTCAACAACACATGCCTATATTACAGTCAACAACACATGCCTATATTACAGTCAACAACACATGCCTATATTACAGTCAACAACACATGCCTATATTACAGTCAACAACACATGCCTATATTACAGTCAACAACACATGCCTATATTACAGTCAACCACACATGCCTATATTACAGTCAACAACACATGCCTATATTACAGTCAACAACACATGCCTATATTACAGTCAACAACACATGCCTATATTACAGTCAACAACACATGCCTATATTACAGTCAACCACACATGCCTATATTACAGTCAACAACACATGCCTATATTACAGTCAACCACACATGCCTATATTACAGTCAACAACACATGCCTATATTACAGTCAACCACACATGACTATATTACAGTCAACAACACATGCCTGTATTACAGTCAACCACACATGCCTATATTACAGTCAACAACACATGCCTATATTACAGTCAACAACACATGCCTATATTACAGTCAACCACACATGCCTATATTACAGTCAACAACACATGCCTATATTACAGTCAACAACACATGCCTGTATTACAGTCAACAACACATGACTATATTACAGTCAACAACACATGACTATATTACAGTCAACCACACATGCCTATATTACAGTCAACCACACATGCCTATATTACAGTCAACCACACATGCCTGTATTACAGTCAACCACACATGCCTATATTACAGTCAACCACACATGCCTATATTACAGTCAACAACACATGCCTATATTACAGTCAACCACACATGCCTATATTACAGTCAACCACACATGCCTATATTACAGTCAACCACACATGCCTATATTACAGTCAACCACACATGCCTATATTACAGTCAACAACACATGCCTATATTACAGTCAACAACACATGACTATATTACAGTCAACCACACATGCCTATATTACAGTCAACCACACATGCCTATATTACAGTCAACCACACATGCCTATATTACAGTCAACCACACATGCCTATATTACAGTCAACCACACATGCCTATATTACAGTCAACCACACATGCCTATATTACAGTCAACCACACATGCCTATATTACAGTCAACAACACATGCCTATATTACAGTCAACAACACATGCCTATATTACAGTCAACAACACATGCCTGTATTACAGTCAACCACACATGACTATATTACAGTCAACCACACATGCCTATATTACAGTCAACAACACATGCCTATATTACAGTCAACCACACATGCCTATATTACAGTCAACAACACATGCCTGTATTACAGTCAACCACACATGCCTATATTACAGTCAACCACACATGCCTATATTACAGTCAACAACACATGACTATATTACAGTCAACAACACATGCCTATATTACAGTCAACCACACATGCCTATATTACAGTCAACCACACATGACTATATTACAGTCAACCACACATGCCTATATTACAGTCAACAACACATGCCTATATCACAGTCAACCACACATGCCTATATCACAGTCAACCACACATGCCTATATTACAGTCAACCACACATGCCTATATCACAGTCAACCACACATGCCTATATTACAGTCAACCACACATGCCTATATCACAGTCAACCACACATGCCTATATTACAGTCAACAACACATGCCTATATTACAGTCAACAACACATGACTATATCACAGTCAACCACACATGCCTATATTACAGTCAACCACACATGCCTATATCACAGTCAACCACACATGCCTATATTACAGTCAACAACACATGCCTATATTGCAGTCAACCACACATGCCTATATCACAGTCAACCACACATGCCTATATTACAGTCAACCACACATGCCTATATTACAGTCAACAACACATGCCTATATTACAGTCAACCACACATGCCTATATTACAGTCAACCACACATGCCTATATTACAGTCAACAACACATGCCTATATTACAGTCAACCACACATGCCTATATCACAGTCAACCACACATGCCTATATTACAGTCAACCACACATGCCTATATCACAGTCAACCACACATGCCTATATTACAGTCAACAACACATGACTATATTACAGTCAACAACACATGACTATATCACAGTCAACCACACATGCCTATATCACAGTCAACCACACATGCCTATATAACAGTCAACCACACATGCCTATATAACAGTCAACAACACATGCCTATATTACAGTCAACAACACATGACTATATTACAGTCAACAACACATGACTATATTACAGTCAACCACACATGCCTATATCACAGTCAACCA
The DNA here is from genome assembly GCF_051911475.1 of Siphateles boraxobius. Classification (NCBI taxonomy): domain Eukaryota; kingdom Metazoa; phylum Chordata; class Actinopteri; order Cypriniformes; family Leuciscidae; genus Siphateles; species Siphateles boraxobius. The sequence goes on along the minus strand of NW_027509216.1, from coordinate 434,523 downwards.
CACATGCCTATATTACAGTCAACCACACATGCCTATATAACAGTCAACAACACATGACTATATTACAGTCAACCACACATGCCTATATTACAGTCAACCACACATGCCTATATTACAGTCAACCACACATGCCTATATTACAGTCAACCACACATGCCTATATTACAGTCAACCACACATGCCTATATTACAGTCAACCACACATGCCTATATTACAGTCAACAACACATGACTATATTACAGTCAACCACACATGCCTATATTACAGTCAACCACACATGCCTATATTACAGTCAACCACACATGCCTATATTACAGTCAACCACACATGCCTATATTACAGTCAACAACACATGCCTATATTACAGTCAACCACACATGACTATATTACAGTCAACCACACATGACTATATTACAGTCAACCACACATGCCTATATTACAGTCAACCACACATGCCTATATTACAGTCAACCACACATGCCTATATTACAGTCAACCACACATGCCTATATTACAGTCAACCACACATGCCTATATTACAGTCAACCACACATGCCTATATTACAGTCAACCACACATGCCTATATTACAGTCAACCACACATGACTATATTACAGTCAACCACACATGACTATATTACAGTCAACCACACATGACTATATTACAGTCAACCACACATGCCTATATTACAGTCAACCACACATGCCTATATTACAGTCAACCACACATGACTATATTACAGTCAACCACACATGCCTATATTACAGTCAACCACACATGCCTATATTACAGTCAACCACACATGCCTATATTACAGTCAACCACACATGCCTATATTACAGTCAACCACACATGCCTATATTACAGTCAACAACACATGCCTGTATTACAGTCAACAACACATGACTATATTACAGTCAACAACACATGACTATATTACAGTCAACCACACATGCCTATATTACAGTCAACCACACATGCCTATATTACAGTCAACCACACATGCCTATATTACAGTCAACCACACATGCCTATATTACAGTCAACAACACATGCCTATATTACAGTCAACAACACATGCCTGTATTACAGTCAACAACACATGACTATATTACAGTCAACAACACATGACTATATTACAGTCAACCACACATGCCTATATTACAGTCAACCACACATGCCTATATTACAGTCAACCACACATGCCTATATTACAGTCAACCACACATGCCTATATTACAGTCAACAACACATGCCTATATTACAGTCAACAACACATGCCTGTATTACAGTCAACAACACATGACTATATTACAGTCAACAACACATGCCTATATTACAGTCAACAACACATGCCTGTATTACAGTCAACAACACATGACTATATTACAGTCAACAACACATGCCTATATTACAGTCAACCACACATGCCTATATTACAGTCAACCACACATGCCTATATTACAGTCAACAACACATGCCTATATTACAGTCAACAACACATGCCTGTATTACAGTCAACAACACATGACTATATTACAGTCAACAACACATGACTATATTACAGTCAACCACACATGCCTATATTACAGTCAACCACACATGCCTATATTACAGTCAACCACACATGCCTATATTACAGTCAACAACACATGCCTATATTACAGTCAACAACACATGACTATATTACAGTCAACAACACATGCCTATATTACAGTCAACAACACATGACTATATTACAGTCAACCACACATGCCTATATTACAGTCAACCACACATGCCTATATTACAGTCAACCACACATGCCTATATTACAGTCAACAACACATGACTATATTACAGTCAACAACACATGCCTATATTACAGTCAACCACACATGCCTATATTACAGTCAACCACACATGACTATATTACAGTCAACCACACATGCCTATATTACAGTCAACAACACATGCCTATATCACAGTCAACCACACATGCCTATATTACAGTCAACAACACATGCCTATATTACAGTCAACAACACATGCCTATATTACAGTCAACCACACATGCCTATATTACAGTCAACCACACATGCCTATATTACAGTCAACCACACATGCCTATATCACAGTCAACCACACATGCCTATATTACAGTCAACCACACATGCCTATATCACAGTCAACCACACATGCCTATATTACAGTCAACAACACATGCCTATATTACAGTCAACAACACATGACTATATCACAGTCAACCACACATGCCTATATTACAGTCAACAACACATGCCTATATTACAGTCAACCACACATGCCTATATCACAGTCAACCACACATGCCTATATTACAGTCAACAACACATGCCTATATTACAGTCAACAACACATGACTATATCACAGTCAACCACACATGCCTATATTACAGTCAACCACACATGCCTATATCACAGTCAACCACACATGCCTATATTACAGTCAACAACACATGCCTATATTGCAGTCAACCACACATGCCTATATTACAGTCAACCACACATGCCTATATTACAGTCAACAACACATGCCTATATCACAGTCAACCACACATGCCTATATCACAGTCAACCACACATGCCTATATTACAGTCAACAACACATGCCTATATTGCAGTCAACCACACATGCCTATATCACAGTCAACCACACATGCCTATATTACAGTCAACCACACATGCCTATATTACAGTCAACAACACATGCCTATATTACAGTCAACCACACATGCCTATATTACAGTCAACCACACATGCCTATATTACAGTCAACAACACATGCCTATATTACAGTCAACCACACATGCCTATATTACAGTCAACCACACATGCCTATATTACAGTCAACAACACATGCCTATATCACAGTCAACCACACATGCCTATATTACAGTCAACCACACATGCCTATATCACAGTCAACCACACATGCCTATATTACAGTCAACAACACATGACTATATTACAGTCAACAACACATGACTATATCACAGTCAACAACACATGACTATATTACAGTCAACAACACATGACTATATCACAGTCAACCACACATGCCTATATCACAGTCAACCACACATGCCTATATAACAGTCAACCACACATGCCTATATTACAGTCAACCACACATGCCTATATCACAGTCAACCACACATGCCTATATTACAGTCAACAACACATGCCTATATTACAGTCAACAACACATGCCTATATTACAGTCAACCACACATGCCTATATTACAGTCAACCACACATGCCTATATTACAGTCAACCACACATGACTATATTTACAGTCAACCACACATGCCTATATTACTGTCAACAACACATGCCTATATTACAGTCAACCACACATGCCTATATTACAGTCAACCACACATGCCTATATCACAGTCAACCACACATGCCTGTATTACAGTCAACAACACATGCCTACATTACAGTCAACAACACATGCCTATATTACAGTCAACCACACATGCCTATATTACAGTCAACAACACATGCCTATATTACAGTCAACAACACATGCCTATATTACAGTCAACAACACATGCCTATATTACAGTCAACAACACATGCCTATATTACAGTCAACCACACATGCCTATATTACAGTCAACAACACATGCCTATATTACAGTCAACAACACATGCCTATATTACAGTCAACAACACATGCCTATATTACACTCAACCACACATGCCTATATTACAGTCAACAACACATGCCTATATTACAGTCAACCACACATGCCTATATTACAGTCAACAACACATGCCTATATTACAGTCAACCACACATGCCTATATTACAGTCAACCACACATGCCTATATTACAGTCAACAACACATGCCTATATTACAGTCAACCACACATGCCTATATTACGCTCCGCCGTGTCGTGAAGACACTGTGTTTCTAAAACTATAAAGTGGGCAATTCCAGATTCACATGTACATTCTGGCGCTTCTGACTCTCAGCCTGTGAGTATGTGTTCATATTGACTATTTTTTAACCTAAAACCGCCTAAACACATTGCATTAAACCAAATACACAAAATAATGTTATTTTTAGAACCATCATATGACCCCTTTAATAAATAAAATAAGACACATTCACCATGTTGTATTCTGCTCTTCTCATCCTGTAGTCGATCGTGTGCTGAAGAAAATTTACAACAAAGACAAGAGAAAACAGCATTAAATATATAGCTTACACACATATATTTCCTTCAATAGTGTTTGAATGTTTAAAATTGATAAGGTAGACCCATGGCAAGCCATTTTAGCTTAAATTGTACCCAGCGTTACTCGTCATAATTGCATTTTTTACTAGTAAGAATTACAATTAGAGAGCTCTACAATTAAATTCTTACTAGTAGCAATTACAATTAGAGAGCTCTACAAATGAATTTTTACTAGTCATAAGTCTCCATTGATTTCCATTCATTTTTAATTACGGAGCTCTACAATTGAATTGTTAAGTAAGAATGCAATTGCAGAGCTCTTTAATTCAATTACAGAGCTCTGCAATTATACATCTTTAATAGTTTTTTACTATTAAAAATTCAATTAGAGAGCTATGTAATTGTAATTGTTACTATTAATAATTTAATTGTAGAGCTCTCTAATTGAATTCTTACTAGTAAAAATGCAATTGCGACGAGTAACACTGGGTACAATTTAATCTAATGTGTCAGATTGAAATATTTATTTGATAAATCTGTGAATCATTTACAGCACTATAGTCACGCTTTTTTGAATGTGTGTGAAAGGGTTTATAAAATGTAAATAATTAATTTGTATGTAATTTTGGGTTCATCTGCGATCTATTAGTTTGGCTCAATGCGACGTGCGATCGATTAGCCTTGTCTTGTTGAACACTAGTAGGGGGAGAAACATCAGCGAGTTTTGTGTTTAATCTTCTCCCTCTATTCAGGTATTAATTCCAATCATTTGTTAATTTAATGTTGTATACTGTTTAAGATTGTGCAGATGTGAGTTTTCTACTGATTGTGTGTTGAGCTAAATGTTTTAAAGCTCATTAGTTCAGAGGTGCGTGAGCTCAGAGCTCCATTTTGAGCATTAATGGCACGAGGCCTACATAACAGCGTGAGACACATATAGAGAACATTTCATGTGAATGTGGTACGCATGTTTGTATTTAATGTTTAATTCTGTATATTTAGTGCCGATTGATTCACGGGTATTGAGAAATGTAAATGTGAAAAGTGAATGAGAAAAATAATTTTAGAGATCTATGCATTTTCAGATAAAACAATTACTTAAAAGAGTGTATTTATTACGTGTTTAGAATATGTTGCTACTAGTTTATGCATCTATCTAAGGAGTTGATGTCCAGATCATTATAAAATGCCGTAAAAATACTCAATTGTATTTTTTGTACACTTTAAATAGTGTTGTGGATTAGAAGTTCACATTAATAACAGCACATGTGACCAACTGTTAAATGTGTTTATGTTTTCAGATAGAAGGGGAATGATGCTGTTTTGAAAAGCTGTTTATTGTCAATTGCTACAAGATTCCACATAAAGTTCGCAGTGAAGGGAAACATCAGCGAGTTTTGTGTTTAATCTTCTCTATTCAGGGGTACAACACTAAAACGGCTTGCCATAGAGAGCCTAAGCCCCTCCCCCTTCCGGTGGACCATGGGACATTATTTCGGAAAAATATTGTATGGTAGTCAATGGCGAGAGACAACAAATATTTGGATCCCGTTTGAATTGTGCACTGAATTACACATATGATGTTTGTCAATTTAAAAGATACATTTTAAAGTCAAGAAAGTGGCAGTTTGATGTAAAACTGTTGAGGTATAAGACTGTGAAAATACGTAATTACAAAGACTACAAACCCAAAAGACGCGCATGTGATGTCATACCTTTTTTTCTCAATGAATGAAGCTAACTTTACTGAAGCTAACTTTACTGAAGCTAACTTTACTGAAGCTAACTTTACTGACGCTAACGTTACTGAAGCTAACGTTACTGAAGCTAACGTTACTGAAGCTAACTTTACTGAAGCTAACTTTACTGAAGCTAACTTTACTGAAGCTAACTTTACTGAAGCTAACTTTACTGAAGCTAACTTTACTGAAGCTAACTTTACTGACGCTAACTTTACTGAAGCTAACTTTACTGAAGCTAACGTCTGTCATTTTATCTATAGTCTAACGTTATATCGTAACGTTACGCCGTCATGCCTGTGTGTTTTGTACCAGACTGCATACACACGAGCTTGGTGACGTACATAGTGCGAGACGAGAGATGTAGTTTATTGAGCGATTTTCACATAAAACTAAATGTTGCTCTTCTGTTTTATGACAAACGGCGACTTTCATGACTTTCATAATTATCTTTTAAATTGACAATCATCATATGTGTAATTCAGGGCACAGTTCAGACGGAATAAAAAGATAAGTTGTCTCTCCCCATTGACTACCATACATATATTTTCCGAAATAAGGTCCCATGAGCCGGAAGCGGAGGGGAGGGACTTAGGCTCTCTATAGTAACCCCCCCCCACATTATCCCCCGTCATTATTGCTTTGGGAGCTGATGTTCCACATATGGTAAGGGACGTGACATTTCCGTCACACGCGTAAGGTTTTTGAGCCAATCACAATGCCCTGGAACGCTGGCCAATCAGAGCACACCGCACTTTTCAGAACGATGAGCTTTGAAAAAATCGACGTGTTTCAGAAAGGCAAGGCATAGAGGAGCAACAATAATGTACAGTATGTGTAAAATAATGATTGTTTTTTAAACCTAAAACCACGTAAACGCATTGCATTAAACCAAATACACACAATAATATTATTTTTAGAACCATCATATGACCCCTTTAATAAATAAAATAAGACACATTCACCATGTTGTATTCTGCTCTTCTCATCCTGTAGTCGATCGTGTGCTGAAGAAAATTTACAACAAAGACAAGAGAAAACAGCATTAAACATATAGCTTACACACATATATTTCCTTCAATAGTGTTTGAATGTTTAAAATTGATAAGGTAGACCCATGGCAAGCCATTTTAGCTTAAATTGTACCCAGCGTTACTCGTCGTAATTGCATTTTTACTAGTAAGAATTCAATTAGAGAGCTCTACAATTCAATTCTTACTAGTAGCAATTACAATTAGAGAGCTCTACAATTCAATTCTTACTAGTCATAAGTCTCCATTGATTTCCATTCATTTTTAATTACGGAGCTCTACAATTGAATTGTTACCAGTAAGAATGCAATTGCAGAGCTCTTTAATTCAATTACAGAGCTCTGCAATCATACATATCTTTAATAGTTTTTTTACTATTAAAAATTCAATTAGAGAGCTATCTAATTGTAGTTACTACTAGTAAGAATTGAATTGTAGAGCTCTCTAATTGAAAAAGGGTTCTACGAGCTGAGCGGACTATAAATATCTCCGGTTGCTAAATAAACCGTCAGGCGTAACCAGGGAATCCAAGTTATTGTTTGTAAAAACTTTAGATTTCGATTGTAAAACTAATTAAAATATAAACTAATGTTTTAAAAATGTGTTATTTGGCAAGTGACTATGGTATAAGCGGGTTAATGCCCTTCGAGGTGTCCATTATCAGGTATTAATGGAGCAACCGTCCAGCGCACGCCTCGTCGTCGTCCATTAACACCTGACAATGGACACCTCGAAGGGCATTAACCCTTACATAGACAACATTTAATGTGAATGTGGTACGTATGATTGTATTTAATGTTTAATTAAGTGAATGAGAAAAATAATTTTAGAGATCTATGCATTTTCAGATAAAACAATTACTTAAAAGAGTGTATTTATTACATGTTTAGAATATGTTGGTACTAGTTTATGCATCTATACTAGTAGAGTTTATGTCCAGATAATTATAAAATGCCTTAAAAATACTTAATTGTATTTTTTGTACACTTTAAATAGTGTTGTGGATTAGAAGTTCACATTAATAACAGCACATGTGACCAACTGTTAAATGTGTTTATGTTTTCAGATAGAAGGGGAATGATGCTGTTTTGAAAAGTTGTTTATTGTCAATTGCTACAAGATTCCACATAAAGTTCGCAGTGAAGGGAAACATCAGCGAGTTTTGTGTTTAATCTTCTTTATTCAGGGGTACAACACTAAAACGGCTTGCCATAGAGAGCCTAAGCCCCTCCCCCTTCCGGTGGACCATGGGACATTATTTCGGAAAAATATTGTATGGTAGTCAATGGCGAAAGACAACAAATATTTGGATCCCGTTTGAATTGTGCCCTGAATTACACATATGATGTTTGTCAATTTAAAAGATACATTTTAAAGTCAAGAAAGTGGCAGTTTGATGTAAAACTGTTGAGGTATAAGACTGTGAAAATACGTAATTACAAAGACTACAAACCCAAAAGACGCACATGTGACGTCATACCTTTTCTCTCAGTGACTGAAGCTAACTTTACTGAAGCTAACTTTACTGAAGCTAACTTTACTGAAGCTAACTTTACTGACGCTAACTTTACTGACGCTAACTTTACTGAAGCTAACTTTACTGACGCTAACTTTACTGAAGCTAACTTTACTGAAGCTAACTTTACTGAAGCTAACTTTACTGAGGCTAACTTTACTGAAGCTAACTTTACTGACGCTAACTTTACTGAAGCTAACTTTACTGAAGCTAACTTTACTGACGCTAACTTTACTGAAGCTAACTTTACTGAAGCTAACTTTACTGAAGCTAACTTTACTGAGGCTAACTTTACTGAAGCTAACTTTACTGAAGCTAACTGTCATTTTATCTATAGTCTAACGTTATAATCGTAATGTTACGCCGTCATGCCTGTGTGTTTTGTGCCAGACTGCACACACACAAGCTTGGTGACGTACATAGTGCGAGACGAGAGATGTAGTTCATTGAGCGATTTTCACATAAAACTAAATGTTACTCTCCTGTTTTATGACAAACGGCGACTTTCATGACTTTCATAATTATCTTTTAAATTGACAATCATACAGTGGCGGTTCTAGACCATTTCAACTGGGGGGCCAAGCTGGGGCCAGTTGTACTGTTAGAGGGGCCAGTTACATTTAGACCTTATTGTTGTCATATCATTTTCTGCACTGCACTGCAGGCATTAACAGGCAAAATACCATGTTTATAATCATTCAACAATGTATTTGCATTTCCATTATATTTTTACATGTGCATTACATATTCAGTATCAGTCACAGTAACTGTAATTGACATGACTGAATTGAAATTAACTGACTTGCAAGGTAACTAAAAAGTGTGCAGGAACCCTGTAAACGATTAGTAAAGTCAAATTCAAGGCTTTTTAAGACCCGAAGAAATCAAAATTAATACCGTACATTAGGGGTGTGCAATATTGACAAAAATATATATCAATATTTTCAAAGTTTTGTTGATAATAATTAGATGATATTTTACTGGTTGTGTTTTTGTGCTGGTGCAATGGCTGGTTTAGGCCTGTTATTGACAGCTGACTCACGAAGATATTCATATTTTTCATATTCTATGCAGTCGTCAGTTCACAGCAGTGACAGAAATTAATTTTTTAATTAAGGGGCAATATTTGCCACCTTAAATTGATTTCCAGGGTCGTTTTCACCTATATATGGACATTCTTTCTAAACTTATTTAGAGTTATGCATCACCTTTTATGTCAAATACTAACATTCAAATTATACGGTAATTATACTTATTTATACAATAACACTTAATTATACAATAATTATACAGTACCACTGTTACCAGTCAAATTCATTCATTCAATCAAAATCCATCTTTGCAGTGCAGAGGTGACACAGAAGCAGCATTAATATATTTACACTCCATTTACAATTGCATAAATAAAGGTATGAGATTTTTTTTTAAATCAATATTTAAATATGAAATGATTTCTAATGTTAACGTTTTAATTAAAGGGTACTTTAAATATGAAACTAAAACCGCCAGTAGGCGGCGGCAAGTCACAGTCTTAATAAGTGACTCAGAGCCTGCAGTTACAGTCCCCCACCCAGAGTCCCGCATTCTCAGACCCCTCGTTTTTCGAGACAGCGCCTCCTATCAAATTGGATCAGATAAACATGTGAAGAACTTAAGCCAAAACGTGAGTATCGTCAATTTTATTTAGCGAATCATACTCATTACATTTTTTTTAAAATCAAACTACTTTATAGCTCATCGATACACCAACATATGAATAGTCCTTTTAATATTTGTAAAGATAGTTTGTAACAAAATTTGAGCCGCTAATGTATGTTTTTTCGCCTTTTTTCCCCGAAAATATTTTGATAGCTAACATTAGACTTTAACCTTGGACTTTTTGTAGACAAGCCATTGTAAAAATTTGATTAAAATTAGTTGACATTAAAGTAGACCAATTAAATACATTAAGTGAATTAATATCAAAGAATTTCATCATTAATTATTTAATCAGATTTACGTTTGACCTTTTTTTAATTACCGGACCTTTTCTCCTAAAACTATAAATACACAATATTTTTGACAATGGCGTTCATCTTTTATTATTATCTAGTCGTGCAAATAGGAGCATTAAGAACTTGCGTTTTGTTATGTTTTGTACGCAAACACTGCAATTGAGATGTCTCGTTGAATTTCTTTTTGGCATTTTCGATCCATTCTGTACGGTAATCACGATTCAAGAATCTTTTAGTTAAATCATTGGATTGATGAGTATAAGATTCATCTGTGCTACAAACTCTACGCACACGCTTAAATTGACTGATAGGTAAACTCTTAATTAAAGGTCTAGGATGGAAACTATCGCCTCTTAAAATAGTGTTGCGGTCCATTGGTTTTCGGTATAGATCGGTATGGAGTTTCCCGTCACATATGTATACTCGAACATCAAGAAAACTAATGCTTACTGGATCGCATTCCATAGTGAAATTCAAAACATAACAAAACGCAAGTTCTTAATGCTCCTATTTGCACAACGAAGTACTCGGAGTTCCGTAAAATCTTAAATAAACACGGGCATATTATTTCAAGTGATCCTAAATTATCAGGTGTCTTTAAAAACGGTCCGAAATTAGTCTTTAAACCTCAAAACAATATTCGTGACTTGCTTGTAAAATCTGAATATCCTTCACGTACAAAACGAGGTATTCCAACTCTTCCTCCAGATAATTACAGGTGTGGTAATTGCGCCCAGTGTGCTTTTACACACAAATGTAAATCGTTTAGTCATCCACGTACTGGTCGTGATATTCCGATACGGGCTACTATTACCTGTGCTTCCACTCATGTGATTTATCTAATTCGTTGTCCTTCTGGTCTTGCATACGTGGGTAAAACATTCAGACAATTACACACTCGTATTAGTGTACATCGTAGTAACATTAGAACTGGAGATATGCGCAGCCCCATAGCGGCTCATTTCAGACAAGCAGGCCATAATATCAGCACTTTGCAGTATATTGGTATAGAAAAAGTAACAAAACCCTCAAGAGGAAATTATGAGAATAAATTATTACAGAGGGAATGTTTTTGGATTTACACCTTAAGTACTTTGTCACCTTTAGGGTTGAATGAGGATTTTGATATTAAGGCATATTTATAGTAATTATTATTTTTTTGTTTTTTGACATGAATTGTAACGGTCACATGACTTGTATTTGTCACGTTACTTGCATTTGTCATGTGACCTTTTGTGTGTGCCTAATTAAGGTAATCATCTGTGTCTATTTTAAGTTGACTTCACTCTACATTTATATTGTGCCTGATGAAGACCTGAGGGTTGAAACGTTGCTTTTAATAAATTCTTTTGGAGCAGTACTTTTCAGTGTGTGGACTTCACACTTCTTTATTTTGTTTATTTCACTTAGTTGTCCTGCACCTGAGCCCAATTTGGGTGTTTTGGATGTGCACACCAGCTTTGTATAATGTTAATTAGACCATTATAGGTTGAATTGAAAGAAAAATTGGAATTTGAATTAAAAAAAAACATTGTAGCAATATAATATTACATAATATTTTTCAGAAGATAGTTCAATCTGTAATTGTATCCCTTCCATCAGTAATTTTCTTTCAATTACACCCACGCTCAAAAAATAACTACAGCGTAATTTGTTAGTCAGAGAACACAATGAGTTTGTTTTTTATTTTCTAGGGTTTCAAACAAAGAGTATAGAAGAACAAGAGGTGAAACTCAATAGTTTGTCTCACTGCAACAGCAGCGCCAGCAGCAGCGCTACGCTTCCGCCATTGTGGGGTGAAAGCGACTCAGCAGTCCACTAGTGCTGATGTGTCGTTCGCGAACAAGCCGCTCTTAAAGCCGATTCTTTGAAAAGAGCCGGACTTCCCATCACTATCCACTAGCTGTTTGCTGTCGCTATGGCAATATCAGCTGCTTTGTAATTTTTTTTTTTTAAGTAACGTTACATTAAAGATCAAATCCAAACTGAATGATGACAACACAGAATAACGTAACACTAGACTAGTGATCATCAAATCACTTTTAACAGTTTATTTCACATACTTAGACAAGTTTTCTACTTTTTTCCCCCACAAAACCTTTAGTATTAGCATTACAAACACTGAATTAATACCAACATATAAAAGTAAAGGACATGCTATATCAGATAATTGGGAATGTTGGACAATATTTATATATAACAGCAATAGAATAGCTTAACATTCAACTGTTTTTTTCTTTTTCTTTTTGCAGTAGCTACGGTAAAGACTATGTAGCGGTAAAGACTATGTAAGACGATAGAGGCTCCGGCATAAGACATCTAGCCTTTATTATGGATATCTGTAGGAGCCAAATGTAATTTGTGCCACCACTAGATGGCGGTGTGCATCAGTGGTGCAGGTGAAAGTCACACCTGTTCCATCACATGGTATTTAAACTGAGTTGGGTTGAATCAGAAGGGACAGGTGGCGGGAATCTATGGTTCTTACCATAGAAAGCAATGCAATGTAAAACCTCCGTAACATCTCAATAAATGGACAAAAACAACTGTTCAAACGGATATCGCTGTGTGCAGTGTTTTATGTGTGAAGAACACCTTACCACCTGTCCTGGGCTTAAGGAAAGCCGCAACACAAGTAAGAACCTCTCTCGGATTAAGGAGATATCGTTTGGAATTGAGTTTTTGTGCATTGGAATGGACGGAGGAATTCTGTGAATGGAAAAGGGTTTGACTGGCGCATATGGCAGAGTGAGTGACTACTACTGGAGTGTGGATCGCTTACCTGATGTGTTGCAGAGTCTTATCGTCTAAAACTGAACAGAGTGTTTATGCTTCAAGCTTGTACATGCGGAGAAATCTCAGAAGCTCTACAAAACGGCGGTGAGTGAACTTCTTCTTTGAGCGATATTCATCACATTATGAGATCTGATACAGGAAGAAGGTTGAATCGCGGCCTGAGTTCGAATGATTATGTTCTTCTACAATCAACAATACTTTCAGCGTGTTGCATGTTGTGTTGAAGTGGATTTCACTTTGTTCAGTATTATTATCTTCGCTTTAAGGCTTATTGAACGTGCATTAAAGGGAACGCGCGTGTGTGCGCAATAAGCGTCATTGGAGAAATGAATGATGATGATGAATTCACGAGCGAAAAGGATGATGTCGATGTTATTGAAAGTAGTTCAGTGCATGGCCATGCTGTTACTGAGAGAAACAGTGCTGTTGGAACAGAGAAAAGAGTCAGGAAAATGACTGACAAAGGTGTTTCATTGTCTATTGAGAATTTACAAAAGCAATGTAAATCAAAGTTCACTCAAACAAATCAAATTAAACAAAGGATCAACAATCTTCTTTCTGGAAAAGTGACCAAAGAAACTGTTTCTGATGTGCAAAAATATTTCAAGAGTTATGAAACACTGTGCAAAGATGCCGTTGAAACTCATAATTCATTGCTGAAAATGCCCATGCTTAAAACTGAGTGGGAACAGCAACAAAGGTGGCTTGTTGGCAAATTGAAAGAAAATAATGAGTTCATCACTGATGTCAAACAATGGTTATCTGATGCTGGAGTTTTATATGATGATGGAATGTCTTTAATAGACACAAATGTAAATCCTGATGACAGTGTATCTAATGCTTCAAAGCAAGGATCTCGCTTTAAACCTCATTCCTCGTCAGGTTCTTCAAAGGCTTCAAGCACTGCATCTGCTCGTCTCAAAGCTAAAGCTGAAAAGGCAGCCCTTTTGCAATCTGTAACCGCTTTGAAAAAATTGCATGTTCTTGAGGCCAAAGAGGAAGATCTTCAAAGACAAAAAGAGAAACTGCGGAGAGAAAAGGAACAATTACAAATGGAATCAAAATTAGCTGCTGCCACTGCTAAATTGTCTGTGCTGGAAATGAGTGAAGGAAGTGTTGAACGAATGAGTAAGGAAGAGGATCCAATGAATGCATATTATGTGAAGCATGTAAAATCATGTACATCAAATAAATGCTCTAACCCAAAGATGTCTTTACAGCCAAGAAATGGAAGTATTCAACATGAAAATTTGGTTGTACGTCCAAAGGAGAGATCAAGCATGCAAACTCAAGTACCAGCTTCAATGAACTATAAACCTTCATCTGCAAAGCAGCAGAATTTAAGTTCCTACAGGCCTGAAGATAACATTCAGACACAACATTTGTTGCCTCAACAAATTAACACTCAAGTTTCTACTCCAAATTCTACTTTGTACGATGTTATACAACAGCAAACTAACATTACCGCTCAATTGTTGCAACAGCGAGCATTGGTTTCTCTTCCACCTCGAAGGATACTGGAGTTTGATGGAGATCCATTGCAGTATGGCTCTTTTGTTCAGGCTTTTGAACAAGCCATTGAAAAGAAAACCGAGGACAAACAAGAATGCCTTTACTATCTAGAGCAATATACAAGAGGACGGCCAAGAGAGTTAGTCCGTAGTTGTCACAATATGAGAGCTGATCAAGGATATGACAGGGCAAAGAATCTGCTTAAAGAACATTTTGGTAGCGAAATCAAAGTAACAGCAGCATATATGGAGAAGGTCATGCACTGGCCTATGTTAAAGGGTGAAGATGTTGATGCTTTGGAGTCTTTTTCAATTTTTCTGAGAAGCTGTTGTAACGTAATGGAAGACTTACAGCATATGGACGAAATTAATGTTCCATCTAACCTTCGACTCATTGTGATGAAGCTGCCTTACAAGTTTCGAGAAAAATGGAGGGCTGCTGCCTGCGAGTTACAGGAGCGTCGTGGCAACAGGGCCATGTTTTCTGATTTGGTGAGGTTTATTGAGCATCAGGTAAAGATTCTTTCCGATCCATTCTTCGGAGATCTACAGAGTGGACAGGCATCCTTTTCATTTCATGCTAAAGCTCAGCCTAAATCTACTAGTAAAGGTCTTGCAACTGTTGCAGCTGTACATACTGTTTCACAGCTGTGTCCATCTGAAGTACAAACTACCTCTACTAGTTTTGCTCAACAAAAGAACATCAATAAAATGTGTATTGTCTGTAAAGGTTGCCATTCATTGGATAGGTGTTCTCGTCTAAAGAACATGACACACAGAGAAAAACTGAGCGTCTTAAAAGGAAATAGATCCTGTTTTGGGTGCTTGAAGATTGGACATGTAAGTAAAGAGTGCAGAAACCCATTAATTTGTGATGTCTGCAATCAAAAGCATCCCACCTTGCTTCACATAGAAACCAAAGGCGAACCATCACCATTACCAGTAACAAATGCTCTTGCTGCTTTGCAGGCGTGTGGTCAAAATGGGGCCGGGAACAAGGAGTGTGTTCTGTCTATCATTCCAGTACAAGTCAAGGTGAAGTCAGGCAGCAAGATTGTCAACACCTATGCATTTTTGGATCCAGGAAGTTCAGCCAGTTTCTGTACAGAAGATCTTATGAGAAAATTGAATCTTACTGGAACAAGAAGCTCCATACTGCTCCGTACTTTAGGCCAAGAAAAGTCTGTAGACACGTTCATGCTCCGTGGTCTTCAAATTTCAAGCCTGGATGGACAGACCTTTGTGGATTTACCAGAGCTGTATAGTCAAACATCAATGCCTGTGAGCAAGAATAACATTCTCACTCTGGATGACTTGAAAGATTATCCATATCTGGAGAGTATCAGAATTCCCAGTATTAATGCAGAGGTTGAACTGTTGATTGGTCTCAATGCATCAAATCTTATGGAACCGTGGGAAATCATTAACAGCCAAGGCGGGGGACCCTATGCTGTCAAGACCCTATTGGGGTGGGTCGTGAATGGGCCACTAAGAGGTGGTAGTAGTGACAAAGGAGAGACTGGCTGTCCTGTAGTCACTGCTAATAGGATCTCTGTTGCCAGGCTGGAGGATCTGTTGATTGCTGTTCTCGCTGTACGGGTTGATAGAATGCTAAAAAGAGAGTTGCAGGTTCATTTGGATTCATCTGTATTCTGGACAGACAGTATGACTGTACTGAGATATATTCAAAATGAAACCAAGCGGTTCCACACCTTTGTAGCAAATAGAGTGGCTGTCATAAGAGACTCAACAGTTGTTGTGCAATGGAGGCACATAAAGTCAAGTTTGAATCCGGCGGATGAGGCATCTAGGGGTCTTGGTGCTGAAGAGTTTTTAGCATGTGAGAGATGGCTTAAGGGACCTGATTTTCTTTTGAAGGAAGAAGAAGAATGGCCCAAGTCCAACATGAATCTGTTGTCAATACCTACAGATGACCAGGAAGTTAAGGTGGAATACACTGTACAGGCTTTTGCCTGTCAGGTTTCAAAGTCTCCTACCAGGCAGTTCTTCAGCTATTTTTCTGATTTTGCAAGACTGAAAACCTCTGTAGCATGGATGCTCAAGATCAAGGAAATGCTTATGCAGCTTGTGAAACAGAGGAAGGCTTTACAGGCATCTACTTGTACAAAGGACATTCCAAAAAATGAAGCAAATAGATCTCATGCAACAAGAAAGATGAAGGCTAAAGTGGATGGCAAAACGTTGACTGCTGATGATCTCATGAGAGCGGAAACTGTTATCATTCAGTATTGTCAACAAGAGCGATTTTCTGATGAGATTATTGCATTGAAGGCAGGAGCTACTGTCAAGAAAAAGAGTGACATCTTTCGGCTTGATCCAGTGCTGGAAAATGGTCTTTTGAGAGTAGGAGGGAGACTTGCTAAGGCTGCCATGCCTGAGGAAGAAAGACGTCCAGTTATATTGTCTAAAGATCAGGCTATTTCTCAACTTATCTTGAAGCACGTGCATCAGCAACTGGGCCATGCAGGAAGAAATTATATGTTGTCATTTCTCCGTAAGCGTTACTGGATAACTAACGCTAATTCTGCTTGTCGGAAAATAATCTCTGACTGTGTCATATGTCGTCGCCTTCAAGGAAAGGTGGGAGAGCAAAAAATGTCTGACTTGCCAGCAGAGAGAGTTTTACCCGATTTACCCCCATTTACAAACGTCGGTGTTGATTACTTTGGGCCCATTGAAATCAAGAGAGGTCGAGGATCAATTAAGCGTTACGGGGTAATTTTCACCTGCATGGCAAGCAGGGCTGTACATCTTGAGATGGCCTATACGTTAAATACAGACTCGTGTATTAATGCCATTCGCCGGTTTATGTGTCGTCGTGGTCAAGTCGCCCAGTTGAGATCAGATAATGGTACAAATTTTGTTGGAGCTGAGCGGGAGCTGAGGGAAGCAGTAACTGGGTTAGACCATAACAAGATCCAGCATGCATTATCATCAAGGGGACTTCAGTGGATATTTAACCCTCCTGCCGGGTCTCACATCGGTGGAATTTGGGAGAGACTTATTCGGCTTGTGAAAAAGGTGTTGCATTCAACCATTAGACAACAATCTATGGATGATGAAAGCTTTCAAACTCTTCTGTGTGAGATAGAAGCAATCCTTAATGCCCGTCCTATTACGAAAGCCTCTGATGATGTGAACGATCTTGAGGCACTTACGCCTAATCATATTCTCCTTCTAAAATCTAAACCACTGAGGATTCCTGGAGTTTTCGATGAAGGAGATTTGTACATCAAGAAACGATGGAGACAGGTACAATATTTATCAGATCTCTTCTGGAAAAGATGGGTAAGGGAATATTTACCATTACTACAAGAGAGGCAGAAATGGATAAAACCACAAAGAAACTTTACAGTAGGAGATATTGTTGCTATCATGGATCCTGTAGCTCCTCGCGGCTCCTGGTTGATGGGAAGAGTAATTAAAACCTATCCTGATAGAAATGGATTTGTTCGATCAGTCCAAATTAAGACAAAAACAGGACAGTTGGATAGGCCTTTGTCCAAAATCTGTTTACTACTAGAAGCTGAGCACTGAAGCAGAATTGGAATTCACATACAAGGACATTTATGGCTCCCTATGTATATGTTGTTTAATTGTGAATTTTTACAATTATGGGGCCGGTGTGTAGGAGCCAAATGTAATTTGTTCCACCACTAGATGGCGGTGTGCATCAGTGGTGCAGGTGAAAGTCACACCTGTTCCATCACATGGTATTTAAACTGAGTTGGGTTGAATCAGAAGGGACAGGTGGCGGGAATCTATGGTTCTTACCATAGAAAGCAATGCAATGTAAAACCTCCGTAACATCTCAATAAATGGACAAAAACAACTGTTCAAACGGATATCGCTGTGTGCAGTGTTTTATGTGTGAAGAACACCTTACCACCTGTCCTGGGCTTAAGGAAAGCCGCAACAATATCTATGTAGTGTGCAACGATACTGTTGTGTTCCGCTTTAAGTAGTCCCTCTAGAAGAACATGTGTGGGTTACATTTGTGTTCCCGTTGCCAGTGTCAAATAACGGATGTAAAAAACAACGATAGCAAAAAACAGTTTTATAAAAATTATTTCACACTCCACATTTAGGGGGGCCACAAGGGGGGCCAAGCTTGTTGTCACAGGGGCACCGGCCCCCCCGCCACTGCAAACATCATATGTGTAATTCAGGCCACAGTTCAGACGGAATAAAAAGAAGATAAGATTGTCTCTCGCCATTGACTACCATACATATTACCAAAAAATTACCAACATTTTTTTTAACCTAACACCGGGTAAAGACATTCCATTAAACCAAATACACAAAATAATGTTATTTTAGAACCATCATATGACCCCTTTAATAAATAAAATAAGACACATTCACCATGTTGTATTCTGTTCTTACCTTTCTGTAGTTGATCGTGTGCTGAAGAAAATGTAGAATAAAGACAAGAGAAAACAGCATTAAATATATAGCAAATTAAAACTAAGTCAAAGTGTCATCTAAAATTTAAGACCTTTCATAGGTAAAAATAAGACTTAAGAATAAGAAATATACACACATATATTTCCTACAATAGTGTTTGGGACAAAGACATTTTCCTCAGTACTTCTAATGAAGATAAAAGCCAATATCTGTCTTAAATTATGTTTTATTAACAAAGTTCGGGAGGAGCACGCGCAGATAATTAACACGAGTGGAGAGCACTCGGCAATCAACGATAAATGGTATATATACTCAGCAGTCTCACCTCAATTCATTGACAGTTTAGCAGCATTCCTCCACCACCCCTTCTCCACACTTCCTGTCCTAACCATTTACATACGGGGGGGGGGGGGGGTTTACTCTGGGTTCGGGCCGAACTCCGAGCTTGAAGCCCTCCCCCCGGACAGCACGCCAAATATGCATTAAACTTACTCCCTCTAATTGTATGTAAGTGTGAACTAGTGAAACCCTATTCCCATGGGATTACCGTAAAACTTCAAATAATAGCCGAGTCCCAAATAGACGCCTGTCTCTTTTACACGCCTGGTGTGGCGACAGGATTGGATAAATAAAGGCCGGTCTCAAATAGAGGCCTGGTCTGTGTTTTAGTTTCGGGTTGTATTTAATCTTCTAAAACCCGTCAGATCGTCTGTTTAAGCCAGTTCTATGGTGCAGATTGCGCACGCAAGAGAGCCCTGCGCGTCTGGGCGGGAGCTTTTAGCACAAGAAAGGCGGCAGAGTTAGCGGAGGCCGGAGAGCGAGAGGTGGAGGAGAGCGACGAGGAGGAATTCACCAATGAACTTGAAGTTGAGCATCGAGGTGATGATGTTAATGATGAATAGGGTCATTTTGTATCACATGTTTACATTTGTTTTACAGGGTAGCCTTCATTCTTTCTTGTTGATGTGTTTCGAGTAACAAGTTCATAGGCTCAATGGATATTACCGGTAAATTGTATTGTACAGTCCATGGCTGTCACATCATTTCGTTTTTTTTATGCTGCCAATAATCTAAAGGGGGCCGCACACCGGACGAGAAGCGCAGCGCCGCGTCTATGACAACTCGAGGTATTATGATATTCTCAATTCATTCAGTTAACGGCTCTCTGAGGTAAAGTGTTCAGACTGCAGACTTAGCAACGATTTTATTTAATTGTACAGTGCAATCATAACATCGTACATACATTATCTTAACTCCATAATGTCCTTAAACATAACAATATTGCTGGCCATAAAGTGCGCGTCCGGTGTGCGATACCTCGAGTTATCCTAGACGCAGCTCTGCGCTTCTCGTCCGGTGTGCGAACCACTTTAGACATACGGTAATATAGTAGGCTAATTCTTACATTAACTGATTTGTTAAACACATTCGAATTATAAATAAAACATAATATAATGTGGTAACCTACTGTCATGCTTTCCGTCTATCAGCCTATGCTATTTGGATCGTTATCTCTAGACCTACACTCAATGAACAACATCTCAACACTAAATTAAAGGACTGTCTCATATAGACACCTGTCTGAAATACAAGCCGGTGCAGTTCGGCGATTTGGGAAAATAAAAGCCCGGGCTATTATTTGAAGTTTTACGGTAGTATCATCTGGGGACCTCGTGTGAATTAGAAATAAACCCTCACATCTGAATTTTGTGTGCTGCATACATTCGCACGGGATAAGCGAAGCCTGTGATTTTACTCGAATTTACTGACTTATCTCCCGGATATGATGTCAATAGGCTATTGCTTGGAAATGTTTTGTTATTATAGGTCTAGCTGTATGATATATCATAAACAGAAAATTGAGCCTTACCGCATGCTGATATACATGTCACTCATTTCCATCAAACCATTCTTTTTGTTTTTGCTATTCTGATGGTTTTCAGCTTTCTCTTTCTGCAAATTGTGTAGTTGTATGGTGAATAGCGATGACCCAGCACCCAACATACTATCAAAACACTCAAGCCTCCATTCTTCGTGAAAGATGGATAAAAAAGCACAAAGGAAACAAAAACCTTGAAAAAATTATATACGACCCCACTAAACCACAGAGATACCGATTCGCACGAAACTAATATTTTTACAGGACCTCGGTGTTCGGAGAACACTAAAACTTTACATTACCGCCACTGTGAAACTACAGCAAGAGTTCAACAGCAATCAGTTATAATGAAGATTTAACACATCATGAACAAAAACATAGTTATAACATCACTTAGACATCACTGACATCAAAATTAGCCCATGAATCTCAACAATGGTGACAATCAAAAATAATAATACTCTGAACATCACAAAACAGGCTACAAAAAAGTCAACAAAAACATTAGCAAAAAAACAAGCAAACACAAAAAATGGTAAGACCATTACAGCTGTATAATTTATTCATGCTGCAATGCATGCTGGGAGTTTTGTACTATGCTGGCACCCAGCATGCATTGCGACATGAAACTTTTGATTGTCACCATTGTTGAGATTCATGTGCTGATTGTTGATGTCTCTGTGTGTAAGTTATGCAGACGTTCATAAATAGACATGATATGAAATAGACCCCAGTCTGCCTTATTTATTAACATAAAACATATAAAATAGCAAGAAAACAAGAACTTTACCTCTGTGTTTATGAGAGAACACGGCTATCAGTATTCCAGCAATCACAATGAGCACAACAAAAACTGAAATCAGGATGACTGACGTCCTCCAAGAAATAAACATATTATCTGCAAAACAAATCAGTAAATAAGCACATTGTGTAAATCAAACATAGTTTTACAGGTGTTTACATAATGTTCAGTTCTGAATGGCACATACACATTTGTATCAATAATGTTGATACAAAACTCTATTATAAACGTAATGTTGCTATTGCTTTTAGCTTTACAGAATAAGCTGATAATCATTAATTGGTTTTACTGCATCAGAAATATCATGTGAAACTGACAAGTACAGTAACAGAAGTGTCAGTACTTACTTGTGGTGTTTATCAGTGTCTCCAGCATGTGATGTCTCAGTTTGACTCTGCAGTGAATCTTGTTGTTACTGTCATATACAGTGATGGTGTGTTTGACACTGAATCCGTCTGTGTTTCTGTGTGTCTCTGTAGTTTCTGAACTCAAACTGACTCCTTCACTGTCCAGCCACTCAAGATCAGGTTCAGGATACCAACCTTCAGATTCACACTGTAGATGAAGCCCTCCTGAACGATCAAACCCATCTACAGTGATCACTGGAGGACGTCCTACAACTGCAGATCAACAAGAACATGATGTTGATATTCTGGCTTTTTAAAGTTAGTTTCTTCTGTGAAAAGAACATGTTAGTTTTCACTGGTTTCCTCACCTTCAACTCTGACATCAACAGTGGCGTCATCATATCGGGATTTAGACTGAATAAAACACTTATAACGTCCTTCATCAGAGACTCGGACTGTTGAGAGTTTGAGTGATGCGTTTCCTCTCTGTAGTTCTTGATGGATCAGTTTTGTTCTTCCTCTGTAGGACTGAATCTGATCTGTGTTTCTGTCTTCATGATTATCATAGAGATGCACTAGTGAGTCTCTCAGATCAAGTCTAAACCACTCCACTCTCATGTCCACAACACTGATGATGGGTTTGAT
This sequence comes from Siphateles boraxobius, assembly GCF_051911475.1. Lineage (NCBI taxonomy): Eukaryota > Metazoa > Chordata > Actinopteri > Cypriniformes > Leuciscidae > Siphateles > Siphateles boraxobius. Next base: position 411,620 of record NW_027509216.1, on the reverse strand, counting down.
AATACAGGGCAGAATCACATCTTCACCAGCGACAGCAAATACAGGATCTGCAGGTCCCACTACTTCATACTCCTCTGTTACAAGAGAAAGAGAGGGATCTGAACTACACATCCTAAAGGATTTTACCCTAATGTTGATCCAGACAAACAGTACTGTTCAAAACTATTATTCACAATGATTAATAAATTACCTGATCTTGAATGTGTAATTCCACTAACAAGGAGGAGAGTCAAACAAATGAACTTCATCTCTGAGACAGATCCTAAAAAATAAAATATGAAAAAAGAGAAAACATTACAGAAAAGTTTGTCAGCATACATGCTTTATGCCTTAGAATAACACTTTCACTTAACCTTCTGTCCAAAAGCGAGATACACATTTACAATCACTTTCTGTTCAAAGAAAACCGGTTAAACGGGTCAAGACAAAACAAGACACAAATACACAATGTGTTTCTACATCTAGTACAAATGAATACATATAAACACGTTGAAGGTTGTTGAATCAGGATTTCATTTTCAAATGTGCAAATATATCTATAATTTTGATTAAAAAACTTGTAATTTATTTACAAGATTAAGTATTAAATGCATTAAACCTGTTGAACACAAACATGGTCCTCAAGTCACACTCGTTCCAGACTTCAGGTAAATGTGTTTCTGATTCTTCCATGACTTACCTTCAACTCAACATTCACTGTGTTCTCAAGACTGTCTTAATAAAATTGTGTCCATATGAAAGTTTGTACGATCGTAAGGAGATTCTTCCTGGTTTATTTCCTCTTTCTCTTGTAACGCCTGAACAGACACAGTCCCTCCCATCATTCAGGCTGATAAACCTGCTGTAGTTTCTTCTGTCACTGACACTCCTCTTTATTCTGATGTGAAATATAGCAGACATGTTACATGGAATTAAACAAAGCGTTTTAGACATTCATCAAAATGAATCGATTTAAAGTCATTAGTTTACGAAATGTCACAGAAGTTTAGTGTATTTCTTGCACTGGTTTGCCAGTCTTTCTCATCACTTTAAAAAAGAACTTAGAGGTGAACTCAAGTCATTTAATTCTCATTGAAAAAGTTTTGTTTAAAATCATGTACTCCCACATTGACTCAAATCAGTGGAATAATTATTTATATTTTCAAAAAAATCATGACTGACTAGAACAGAGCATTTCTACAATGGTTGTTGCATGATGTCACTGACGATGATTCATGCCGTTAGGCGTCATTTACAACACGACATAAAAATTACTGTGCGTCTTTAATATCTCTGCTTAGGCACAATAGTTTACAAAATTATTATCAGTACTAACATATGGTATTTTCTGTTTCTCATTGGTCTTTCTCACATCATAATTTTTGGCCTCAAATATTTTCCCAGATAGCAACATTGTTTTGGCCCAGATCCGGCCCATATCTGGCACTTGTGGAGTACTGATCCGGCCCACATCTGGCACTTGTGGAATACTGATCCGGCCCACATCTGGCACTTGTGGAATACTGATCCGGCCCACATCTGGCCCACATCTGACACTTGTGGAATAGTGATCTGGCCCACATCTGACACTTGTGGAATACTGATCTGGTCCACATCTGGCACTTGTGGAGTACTGATCTGGTCCACATCTGGCACTTGTGGAGTACTGATCCGGCCCACATCTGGCACTTGTGGAATACTGATCCGGCCCACATCTGGCACTTGTGGAATACTGATCCGGCCCACATCTGGCCCACATCTGACACTTGTGGAATAGTGATCTGGCCCACATCTGACACTTGTGGAATACTGATCTGGTCCACATCTGGCACTTGTGGAGTACTGATCCAGCCCACATCTGGCACTTGTGGAGTACTGATCCGGCCCACATCTGGCACTTGTGGAGTACTGATCCGGCCCACATCTGGCACTTGTGGAGTACTGATCTGGCCCACATCTGGCACTTGTGGAGTACTGATCTGGCCCACATCTGGCACTTGTGGAGTACTGATCTGGCCCACATCTGGCACTTGTGGAATACTGATCTGGCCCACATCTGGCACTTGTGGAATACTGATCTGGCCCACATCTGGCACTTGTGGAGTACTGATCCGGCCCACATCTGGCACTTGTGGAATACTGATCCGGCCCACATCTGGCACTTGTGGAGTACTGATCTGGTCCACATCTGGCACTTGTGGAATACTGATCTGGCCCACATCTGGCACTTGTGGAATACTGATCTGGCCCACATCTGGCACTTGTTGAATACTGATCTGGCCCACATCTGGCACTTGTGGAATACTGATCTGACCCACATCTGGCACTTGTGGAGTACTGATCTGGCCCACATCTGGCACTTGTGGAGTACTGATCTGGCCCACATCTGGCACTTGTGGAGTACTGATCTGGCCCACATGCAGCGTGGAATGATGGCACTTGGGCGGACCGCTCCTGTTTTCCAGATCTGGGCCACAAGCAGGCCATAGCAATGCCACATGCAAAGAATTAAACCAGAACTGGACCTTATCTGAGCCACAAAGTCTGCATATATTAAATATGGAGTCATCTCAGCCTTAATAAGCTTGTTAACAAGCAGAATCACTGAAGGAAAGAAGAGACGAGCAGAAACACAAGAACTACAACTAACTTCCAGAAACAGTCTTTGATGAAATCCACAGAAAATAAAAGAAGACATTAAATCTGTGAAGATCTCAGAAGAGGATTAAACAACTCCACAAACAGCATTACCAGCTTCACTTATTCCTCGGCTGGGATTGTGTAGAGCCTTTGAAGCGGCATTGAAACGGCAATTTGGGCCTTTAACCGTTGGACCCCACTGAAGTCACTATATGGAGAATAAACCTGGGATGTTTTCCTCAAAAACCTTAATTTCTTTTTGACTGAAGAAATAAATACATAAACATCTTGGATGACGTGGGGGAGAGTAATTTATCAGGAAATTTTAATTCTGAAGTGAACTAATCATTTAAGTCTTTAAGTAAATACCATTCTCTTTTTCATTCTCCAAAGCTTTAGTGCTTTGTAAGTAATCAGAAATATTTTAGAATTTATACAATGTTTAATAGGCAGCCAATGCAGTGTTGACACAACCGGGCTAATATGGTCATACTTCCTGGTTTTGGTAAGAACTCGAGCTGTTGCGTTTCGAACTAGCTGTAGTTTGTTTATTAAGCGTGCAGGGCAACCACCCAGTAGAGCAGTGATTCTCAACCGGTGGGCCCACTAGTGGGCCTCGGAGCGCCATCTGGTGGGCCGTGTAGGCAGTGGTAGACTACCGACAATTTTTTTATATTTTATATTTTTTAATTGACAAATCTTGTTATTTTCGCATTATCTAATTGTTCTTATGAATTTATTTGATCAAAAAGACTCAAGTCAAGATGCATTATCTAAAAGCTAATTTATGTTTAAATGTCGCAACACCAATCACGTCACAACGTCAGATTGAAAGTTCGTTCAAACAGATGCAGTAACATTACGTTATATGGATATATATGGATTGTTTTTTGAAAAGAAAAGCAGATGTGGGAGACAGACCTGTGCAAGCAAAGGCTTCGAAGTGTGTGGTGAGAAAGTACGACGCTGAATACATTAAAGTGCAGGTTTTATAAGTGCAGGTACTGAGACTAAGCCGAAGGCGCAGTGTGTCGAATGTGGAGAAATTTTGTCAAATGAGGCGCTAAAACCATCAAAGCTGCAGAGACATTTGAACTCAAAAACACCCGGGCTGTGTTGGGAAGCCAAAAGAATCTTTTCTAAGGAAAAAAGATGGGCTTCAGGCTCAACAAAAAGTCATAACATCGTTATCAACTCAATCAAAAGTCACATTGCAAGCTAACTATATGGTTGCCGCTCGTGTTGCTCGTAATAAGAAAGCATTTACTATCGCCGAGGAACTTATTTTGCCAAGTGCTGTGGATATGTGTAGAGAGTTACTGGGTGATGCAGCTGCAACCAAAATTCAGTCGATACCATTTTCCAATGACACCGTGGCTAGACGAATTGTTGACATGAGCGATGACATTGAGTGCCAACTCGTGGAACGAATAAAGGCAAGCCCTTATTTTGCCATACAGCTGGACGAGTCGACGGACATAAGCAACGCCGCGTTACTGTTAGTTTTTGTCCGATACTGCATGGACAGTAATCTTTGTGAAGATCTGCTATTTTGCAAAGAACTTCCAACGAGAACAGCGGCAGATAATGTCATGCACTATGACGGGAAAACACCGTGGTGTTGTTAAACAAATCCAAGAGCAAGCGCCAGAAGCAAAGTGGACACACTGTTTCTTGCACTGTTTCTCGCATGCGCGAGAACTGAGAAGAGGATGTTCTTCTTCTAATACTTCTTGTTCAGTTCTCGCGCATGCGTCGTGGAAATCTCTTGAACTCTCGTCTCAGGCCCACAAGGAAGAAAAGGAACAGTCGAATAAAGTCGTTATTTTTGTTTTTTTCCCCGCACAAAAAGTATTCTCGTCGCTTGATAAACTTATAGTTGAGCCACTGTTGTAACGGTCACCAGCTGGAATGCCCTTGAGAGCCACCAGAGGGCACTCCAGATAAGACTATTATCACTCACAAACTACATTTCCCATAACTCACTGCCCGGACTTACCATCACTGATCACATTCACCTGTACCTCATTCACTGATTGCATTCACCTGTGTCTCATCCTGTTAGTCTGTCTATTTATACCAGGTTCATTCATTCACTCACCGCTAAGTCTTGTTTTAGTGTCACACTGCAATTCTGAGCATTCTCCCCGTTTTCTTGTCTCTTGGTCTTTTTGGATTTCTTGCCTGTTTTGGATTACTCTTTTGCCTCTGACCCCTGCCTGCTTTGTGTGTTTGTTTGTACGGACTGCCTGCCTGTGTTTGACCTTGCCTGTTTTGGATTACCCCTTAATAAAACTGCATTTGGATTCTCCACCTTCGTGTCTCGGAGCAGTTCCGTGACAGAAGACTTCGCCGCATATGGATCCAGCAGTTGTCAGCAACCAAGCCCTGAGGAAGTTCCTTTCTTCGGTGTTCCAAGATGGCCAGCCTATTGAGAGGTATGCAAGGGACTTTTTGTCTTGCTGTCATCTGGGAACGTTAAATGACACCCAGCTCATGGACCTGTTTTTGAGTGGGCTGGATGATGACGTTGCTCAATTGATGCCGGAGGACTATACCGGCTGGACCCTAGAAGGGTATGTCGACCTAGCCCTCTCCTTGAGCAGTACGGCATTTACTGTGGGCTTGGCTGATGAAACACCCTGCAAGCTCACAGTACCCCCAGAGCCCTCACCGCTGGCCGCGTCCAGTTCAGGGTCTTCACAGCTCCACGTCCAGTCTGCCCAGCCAGAGTCAGTTTACGTCTTGCCTGCCTGGCCTGGGAATCATTACGTCTTGCTAACCATCAAGCCAGCCACTGGATCGGTCTATGGACGTACAGGACCGGTTTCCAGCGTGGCCGATCCCCCGCTTATGTCTGCACGCGCTGCCAAGAGGGCCATCGTTCAAGGGTTCAGTCCTGCCGAGCCAGACCCAGAGCTTCACGTCCAGCCAGAGCTTCACGTCAGCCACGTCCAGCCAGAGCTTCACGTCAGCCACGTCCAGCCAGAGCTTCACGTCAGCCACGTCCAGCCAGAGCTTCACGTCAGCCACGTCCAGCCAGAGCCAGTCCTCGAGCAAGAGCCAGAACCAGTCTTCGAGCAAAAGCCAGAGCTTCCTTCGCCGCTGATGCCGTCCTGCCCAGAGCCCTCGCCGCTGACGCTGTCCAGCACAGAGCCTTCACCGCTAGTCCCGTCCAGTCCGGAGCCTTCGTCTGCCGATCCAGAGATTGTTCAAGTCACGTCTGCCGATCCAGAGATTGTTCAAGTCACGTCTGCCGATCCAGAGACTGTTCAAGTCACGTCTGCCGATCCAGAGACTGTTCAAGTCACGTCTGCCGATCCAGAGACTGTTCAAGTCACGTCTGCCGATCCAGAGACTGTTCAAGTCACGTCTGCCGATCCAGAGACTGTTCAAGTCACGTCTGCCGATCCAGAGACTGTTCAAGTCACGTCTGCCGATCCAGAGACTGATCAAGTCACGTCTGCCGATCCAGAGACTGATCAAGTCACGTCTATCGATCCAAAGACTGTTCACGTCACTTCCTCCGAGCCAGTGTCAACGGACAAGATGGCCGCCTCTGAGCCAGTGTCTACGGACAAGATGGCCGAACCAGAGACTGTTCACATCACTTCTGCTGATCCAGAGACTGTTCACGTCACTTCCTCCGAGCCAGTGTCTACGGACCAGATGGCCGAACCCGAACCAGTGTCTACGGACAAGATGGCCGCCTCCGAGCCAGAGTCTGTTCCTGTTCCCGAGCCAGAGTCTGTTCAAGTCACGTCTATCGATCCAAAGACTGTTCACGTCACTTCCTCCGAGCCAGTGTCTACGGACAAGATGGCCGCCTCTGAGCCAGTGTCTACGGACAAGATGGCCGAACCAGAGACTGTTCACATCACGTCTGCTGATCCAGAGACTGTTCACGTCACTTCCTCCGAGCCAGAGTCTGTGTTGTCTGTTCCCGAGCCAGAGTCTGTGTTGTCTGTTCCCGAGCCAGAGTCTGTGTTGTCTGTTCCCGAGCCAGAGTCTGTGTTGTCTGTTCCCGAGCCTGAGTCTGTGTTGTCTGTTCCCGAGCCAGAGTCTGTGTTGTCTGTTCCCGAGCCAGAGTCTGTGTTGCCTGTTCCCGAGCCAGAGTCTGTGTTGCCTGTTCCCGAGCCAGAGTCTGTGTTGTCTGTTCCCGAGCCAGAGTCTGTGTTGTCTGTTCCCCAGCCAGTGTGTGTGTTGTCTGTTCCCCAGCCAGTGTGTGTGTTGTCTGTTCCCCAGCCAGTGTGTGTGTTGTCTGTTCCCCAGCCAGTGTGTGTGTGTTGTCTGTTCCCCAGCCAGTGTGTGTGTGTTGTCTGTTCCCCAGCCAGTGTGTGTGTGTTGTCTGTTCCCCAGCCAGTGTGTGTGTGTTGTCTGTTCCCCAGCCAGTGTGTGTGTGTTGTCTGTTCCCCAGCCAGTGTGTGTGTGTTGTCTGTTCCCCAGCCAGTGTGAGTGTGTTGTCTGTTCCCCAGCCAGTGTGTGTGTGTTGTCTGTTCCCCAGCCAGTGTGTGTGTGTTGTCTGTTCCCCAGCCAGTGTGTGTGTGTTGTCTGTTCCCCAGCCAGTGGTCTTCACCGCCCTGGCCGCCCGAGGGGTCTTCACCGCCCTGGCCGCCCGAGGGGTCTTCACCGCCCTGGCCGCCCGAGGGGTCTTCACCGCCCTGGCCGCCCGAGGGGTCTTCACCGCCCAGGCCGCCCGAGGGGTCGCCTGCTTCGCCCTGGCCGCCCGATGGGCCGCCTTCACCGCCCTGGCCGCCCGATGGGCCGCCTTCACATCCTGCTCCGCCCGATGGGTCGCCTGCACATCCTGCTCCGCCCTGGCCCTCCATCCCGCCCCCGGATCCGCCTCCATGCCACCTCCAACCTGGACAGTTTTGGAGCGTCTGGAAGCCGCTCTTTGGGGGGGGGGGGGGCTATGTAACGGTCACCAGCTGGAATGCCCTTGAGAGCCACCAGAGGGCACTCCAGATAAGACTATTATCACTCACAAACTACATTTCCCATAACTCACTGCCCGGACTTACCATCACTGATCACATTCACCTGTACCTCATTCACTGATTGCATTCACCTGTGTCTCATCCTGTTAGTCTGTCTATTTATACCAGGTTCATTCATTCACTCACCGCGAAGTCTTGTTTTAGTGTCACACTGCAATTCTGAGCATTCTCCCCGTTTTCTTGTCTCTTGGTCTTTTTGGATTTCTTGCCTGTTTTGGATTACTCTTTTGCCTCTGACCCCTGCCTGCTTTGTGTGTTTGTTTGTACGGACTGCCTGCCTGTGTTTGACCTTGCCTGTTTTGGATTACCCCTTAATAAAACTGCATTTGGATTCTCCACCTTCGTGTCTCGGAGCAGTTCCATGACAACTGTAGTCACATGGAATATTTAAACATTTTCTTCAATGACTTTCTGGGCCGTCAAGTTTCATTCCCTTAGGCAGCCTATGTAGCAGTGATCCAGCTCTCAGATTTAATCAAAAATATCTTCATTCGTGTTCCGAAGATGAACGAAGGTCTTACGGGGTTGGTACAGCATGGGGGTGAGTAATTAATGACTTAATTTTCATTTTTGGGTGAACTAACCCTTTAATAATGAGATCTTGTAGTAAAGTGTTACCACGAATCCTATTAAACTTCTCATTCCAGTGTGATTTCCCTGTTTACATCACCTTCATGTGAGGCAAGTTGAGGCCAGTTCTTCCAGCCTTGGCAGGAAAGACTTTTTGAGTGTGTGTGTCTGGAATTTATAATGCAATAAATCTTGTCCTCGTTTGAAATGCATCCAAGTATAAAACCAGTCATACAACCATGTTAATTACACATGCACCTTGAATGTCACTTAGAAGAATGAGATTAAATGAAGTGCACTGATACAACTGGTAAAGTATGTAAACCGTGACCTCTCGTGGTCAATGATGATGTATATTTACATTCCCTAGACATCATTCATGATAGATTTAAGATTTCTGAATGTTAAATTCTCTTAATAACACTAATTCATTTGCAAAACCCTTTCTCTGCTGTCTGTCTCACATTATCAGTGATCAAGGCTAGAATTATTCACCCGATAGCCTACATTTCTACTATCAGCAGTTTTAAATGATAAAAAGTTATATTTGTATTTGTTCTCCAAAGGCTAACATTTATTGTTTTGTTTCCCTGCCAGCAATCGATTAATGTGTGCTTGTCTTGACCTCAATTCACTTTTGGGACAGTATAAGATTCCCTATAAATTAATTAATAATTCCTTTTGAGCTAAATTGACCTGTCTGACCCTTACAACATTATTACAAAGTGCTACACCCAAATGAGGAGCACCTGAGGGTTAAGGTCATGTTTGTGCACGTGATGACCGGTAATTACACTGTAATTTGCGGGTCTCTTCTTCCCATGACACACACACAGCAAAATCCCCAGTGTACATATGTACACTCTCGGAGTACATATAGGTCCAACTACAGGGTGTTAAAAAGGGACACTGAAGCAGTTAATGAGATAATTAAGTGATTAATTAAGTGATGATTGGCCATTAGTGGTGACACCTAATGTTAATAAGAAGAATCATTGAAGGAAAGAGAAAAAACAAGAACAGAAAAAAGAGAAACACAAGAAATACTGACTTCGAGCCATTACACATTATTGTACTTATTATTACCAGTGTATTTCTGTCATACATCTACACACATTCTTATTTATATTGAACAGAAGTTAAGATGGTAATGCTTTATGGAATGTTTCGTTTCATGTCACCATTATGGCGATCAGTGTTTGCTTTAGTTGGGCTCTGGACTCTTTGCTTTTTAACATTAGTTTTTCTCTGGCTGCTCCAACTCTGTGTTTATAAAGCACATGTGTTACTGCAAGAGAAACCATGACATGGGCTGTGTTTCCCGAAAGCATCGTAAGCCTAATTTTAGCGTACAGACCTTTTGTTGCTATCGTTCTACGATCAAGTTAGGCTTAAAATGCTTCTAGGAAACACTGCCCAGGTCATGATAGTTATGTTTAAATTATGAAATTACAATCCTGTAGTGTCCTGATTCACCCAACCAGCATTATAAACTGATTATACAACGGTTATATTCATTACAGTAGCTAATTCCAGCAGTGCTTTAGTAATCTGAAGGTTTTAAAATCACACACAGATATCAAGAATCTACATATGAATCTCAACAATGATGACAATCACACGAAAGACTCATATTGCAGTGCATGATGGGAGCCACCAATCAAAATGCATCCATGGCTCCCATCATGTATTGCAGTATGAATAAATTATACAGCTGAATTGTCCTGTAATTTTCATTGTTTTTCCTGTTTGCATGTTTTGTTTTGCTATTGTTTTGTTATGACTTTAAGGCGAGACACTACAGGTGAATAGGGTATTTTTTTAACTAGCAGATATCACCATGAAACTTTGCCAGTTGATTACCTACATTAAGATGAGAAAAAAATGTATTACAAGTTTTCTGTAATTTAATGTTTAAATATGCAAATTAGACATTATCTAATTAAATATGCGCAAATCTGCATATATTTTAAAAAACGAAATCTGAGTATTGGATAAAGCCAGGTTCAAAATTATTTTTTCATTGTGTTCACAAATTAGATGGGAAAAAAATTACAGAGGGATTTATGGATATCTACTTTTGTTATCCTGTAAATCAGAATATACTGCCAATAGCCTTAAAAAAATGATTTTCGACATGTTTTTTGGAATACAATGTTATGTAAATCAGGCTAAGAATAATATATTTACAAATCCCTCTGTAAATGTCTTCATAATATAACTAGGTACAAGACTGGAAAGTTTGGTGTATATAGGTGCTACTGACGTGGAGATTTCGGACTTGGAGTGAGAGAGAAAAGTCATTTTGAGAAAACAGGCTTTAAAGAATTAGCATCAGCCAATGAGATCGCGCATTTAGAGTAAAATCCCCCCTTTTACTTTCGCGATTGGTTGCTGATAAAAAGGAAATGACCATATTTGGATCCGGCAGTATTGTACAGCAGAGAGCAAGCTTTCTAACGGTGTGTGTGATGACAGAGTGCAGATCGCGATCGCGGAGCAGAAGGATGATTTATAACTACAACTTTTGATGAGTTTATGAGAAATCTACAGACGCAAACAGGCAAAGTGTAGTAAAATAAAGACCTAAATGTGTATTTCTGACTTTTTTTCACCACAAGTCTGAAAGAAGACATGTTATTGAAGACAAATATCCTAAAATCTCAAAATTGACCAGTGAAAAAAAAACGATGTTTTTGCCTACTGTGTCTCGCCTTAATAGCTTGTTTTGTGATGTTCAGAGTTGATCTGTGTGTCACTAGTTTGTTTATTGTCACCATTGTTGTGATTCATATGCTGATTCTTGATGTTTGTGTGTCTAAACACAAGAGCTCCAGTGCACAAAGATTTTTTTAAATTGTTCATATTGCTGTTGGATCTCAAACTGTAGAATCTCAGGGCTACAATCACCAATACTAAAACGCAACATCAATCATATAGTCAAAGATTTAGACTCTGAATGACATCATTGAAACAGTGTCGACATGATAATGTCATCATCACAACATATTGTTAGTAGGGATGGCTGACGCGAAACAGTCGTTCTGAAGCTTTGCAAGATCCCGAAGCGCAGATGTTTCGAAAAACTGATTCGAAGCGTGATTCAAAACACCCATGTCACGTGACTATGGCCAAACGAAGCCTCGAAGTGTTTCACTAAATGTTTCATCAGGTGTGATCCGCCGAATCAGCGTTTGATTGACACGGTCGGAAACAGACCACATCGCAGATCTGTATAAAAGTGAAATCAACGCATATTGACCTCGTGGGTTTTTGTGAGAGGAGTTTTATTTTGAGATAGCGGATTTTTGGTGATATAGTGACATTTATAGTGTGATTGGTTTAGTTATATTTAGGCTTACATTTAAATTTACACAACACATTGACTGATAGGCTAGAGACACAGAGTATACATATAGTGACACATTAATAGATACATAGATATAAATATATATAGAGAGCTAGATTAATAGATAGATAGATAGATACATATATAGATAGATTAAAGATAGGCTACATATATAAATACATAGATAGATTATAGATACATTTATAGATACATATCTAAATACATAGATAGATTATAGATACATAGATTATAGATACATATATAAATACATAGATAGATTGTAGATACATCTAATTACATAGACAGATTAGAGATACATATCTAGATAGATTTGGATAGATAGATAAAATGGAGGCTCCCCAGAAGAGATGCCGTACATCTGTGGTGTGGGAGATTTCCATTTAGAAACCCCAAATAAAGTGAGATGTGTGTATTTTGATCGGCAGCTCGCCTACTGCAACAATACATCATCCATGATGCGCCATTTGAGGAGCACTCATCCTGCCATTTTGCAGCGTGCAGAGGATGGCATTCCCCCTGTACCTAGGCCTGCTACTGACACTGCTGGGCCATCTAAGCAAGGTATGCATAGATGTATCCATCACCATCAACATCATCACAATCACCATCAACATCAACACCAGTAGAAACACAGGACAGTTTATGGGAACTTTTTGATACTCGTATCCATCAAACCCAGATGATACACAATGCTACAGCTGATGCCACAGTGGAAGTGAAAAAATACATGAACGATGCGTATTTGCCCAGAACTCATGATCCACTAACTTACTGGAAAGAGAGAGCAGTAATCTTTCCTCATTTGTATGTCCTAGCTAAAAAATATATTTTCATGCCAGCAACAAGTGTCCCTTGTGAGAGGATTTTTTCAAAGGCTGGAGAAATTATCTGTAAAAAAAGAAGTAGGCGAAGTCCTTCCACAGCACAGAAATTAATATTTTTGAATAAAAATATGTAAAAAAGTGAGACATTGTGGCTTGATTTATTTTATTAATATTCATTTTGCAGGACCAAAATAACATTATGCACAGTGAGGAGCCTATAGGTTACAAGATTCACATATTAGAAAAGTACAATAATAAAAAAACAACAAATTTTCATGGCTCGTCAAGGTTGTTTCAGATCAACACCTGCAAGTGACCACTAGGTGTCACCGTTGAGACGGGTGTCGGATTGATTCGAAGCCTCGAAACAATATGGACCATTTGGTTCAACTGTTTCATTGCTTCATGAAGCCTCGATCTGCCCACCACTAATTCTTAGCAGGTTTTCTCGTGCAATAACAAATGTGCTTTATAAACACAATGTTGGAAAAGCCAGAGAAAAACTAACAATAAAAAATGAAAAGGTTCAAGAGCCCAACCAGAACAAACACTGACCACCATAATGGTGGCTTGAAATGAAAAATTCCATAAAACATTGCCGTCTAAACTTCTGTTGATTCTCATTAACTTTTGTAGATGTATGACAGAAATAAAGTCACACTGGTAATAATAAGTGCAATAATGTGTAAAGGCTCGAAGTCAGTAGTTCTTGTGTTTCTCTTTTTTCTGTTCTTGTTGTTTCTCTTTCCTTCAATGATTCTGCTTATTAACATTAGGTGTCACCACTAATGGCCAATCATCACTTAATTAATCACTTAATTATCTCATTAACTTCAACACTGCTCAGTGTTCATTTTTAACACCCTGCAATGGACCTATATGTTCGCCAGGAGTGTTAATTTAACACTGGGAATTTTGCTGTGCACACGCCTCATCTGTATATACTGCGACTGGTTGCTTGACTTTGACCTGTCAGGTGAATGACTGCCCGTGCGTATATGTGTGTAACGTTGCGGGGGTTATAAGTATCGGACCGCTCTGAAGTTTCGGAGTTGTAAAAGCGCTGCTCGGTGAAGTTTTGAGAAGGTCTTGACCTGGAAATGAAGATGATGTTTGTGAGATTTGGGACACGGGCACGTGCACAGCCTCAGCAGTGGCACAGGTTTGTTTACATGCATCTATCTGTGTGGAGAACAAACAGGTTTACTGCAAAAAGTGCTCTTTATGGAGAGGGTTTAGGACAGAGAAGATTTAAGGGTACCATGACTATACCATTCTATTGGATGTTTAAGTGTGGAAATAACATATTTATGGATTTGTGTGCATACCACAGTAACTGTACGTACACACCGTCGCTGACTTGATCCTCCAAAGTTACCGGAAGTCATTCATTTTCAATGGAAGCTGGCTTCTCTCAGCTGCAAGGAGTGTCAAATCCATCCGCTGGGGTCAAGGAACAAGCAGGATAAAATGTAAAAAAGATTATGGTGGACCTATTCAGCCAGGTCTCACCAGACGTCACAAACCAACTGGCCTTTTCCGTGGACATCGCTCACAGATTGGGACCCCGCTCGGGAGAGCCACGTTCCAACCGCCGTATCATTGTGCAGTTTCTATCACGATCCCACAGAGATAAGATTTGGAAGGATGCCAGAACATCGACGCCAGAACATCGACCGTACGAAGGAAAATTAAAATCTTTGAAGACCTGACTCAAGATGCCAAGGATGCCAGGAACAAATTGTGGCCGCTGGTGGAACAGGCGAGGAAGGAGGGGAAGAAAGCGCTTCAGAGGACATTTCACGCATATTGATGATAAAAGGGTCACAGTGAAAGACATGTGAGCGAGGCCTCTGAACTGCTCTATATGGTTAGGCTTGCACATGTGAATCTTAATTAAGGTAAGAGTAGGCTTGGATAACAGATTTAGTAATGACTATAAAGGTTGTCCGCTCTACTTCTGGGTTGATTATTATCTCAGGAGTACCAAAAAAAAAATAAACAACTACCAGCCAAGTTCTACAGTAAATATTAAACAACAACAAAAATCTGATTAAAAAAAAAAAATAATAATAATCTAAAAAATAAAATAAAAGGGTCTAATTCGCAAACTATTTTCAAAGGGTTTACCTACTGTATTTACAAAGTCACCCAAGGTTATCTACTTATTTATTTTCTACTTTTGCTAGTGTGAATAATTCACACAATACCTCTGTTGTAAAGCTGCTGTACTACGAGTTGTATGAATGGTAGCAACTTTCTCCTGATTCGATGACATGAATATGGGTCATCTGTAGATGGATATATAGGCCTTTTTGTTTTCAAGTATAGACGTAATGCTCTCAATGCTGAATATCATCTTCTGGTTAGGACTTCAGAAAAGGTGGGTAGAACGAAAAAATGAAGGGTACAGATAAAAAGCACAAGATAAAAAGACAGTGAATAGTGTGAAAATAGTGTGAAACGCAAGGTTTTGTTTTTGTTTGCAAAGAAAAATAAGACAGATTTTTGCTTTTTTCAAGAATGTCACTCAACAGCCAATGAGTGTAACTTTTGGAGGTCACAGTGGTGAGACAACATCTGGTTAGCGCATGGATCAGAAACTCAGCTGGTGTAGGAATCTTTAGGTACAATTTTAATGGGAATATTCAAAATACCGACTCAGATTCTTCAGGGCATTTTCTCATAATGGTGATTACCAAAAATGATCATACTATAGTCATTATAAACATATATGGATACAACTCCTCTGTGGAGAATAACATGGTTCTTGATACCATAGAGGATAAAATATCACACTGGTTGAACAAATACCCTTGCGCTTCTTTAGTTATGGGAGGAGATTTTAATATAGCGATGAATAATATGTTAGACAGATGGCCATCAAGGAGGTCAGGGTCTCCTAACTCCGTGTTAAATTGTCTCATGGATAAATTTGACATGGTTGATGTTTGGAGGGAACAGTTTCCAAATGACAGACAGTATACCTGGTCCAATAAGGACTGCTCAAGACAATCCAGAATTGACTACTTGTTACTTTCCAGATGTGTAACGAGGAACAACATTACAGTTAATATCAGTAACACTCCATTGACCGATCACAAAGCGATTTACCTCTTGATAACTCTGTCCTCGAATCAATCCTCTGGCCCAAAAGCCTCATTTTGAAAACTTAATAGTTCCCTCCTTGAACATGATCAGGTCAAACAAAGAGTCAAAGAATTGATTGAAAACTTTTGGATTAAAGCAGACATTCAGAAAAATTATGGGACAAATTGGGAGCTTCTAAAATATGAGTTGGGGAAGTTTCTCAGGAGGTTTGGTGGTGATTTGGCCAAGAACAGACGAGCAGTTGAAGACGAGGTTATTGAGAAGCTAGCGTTTCTTTCTCAACAAGAGTCTCTATCTAATGAGGAAAGATGTGAATATATGAAATTACAAAATAAATTAGATGACATTTATAAATCAAAAGCTAAGAGAGCCTATATAAGGTCAAGAACACAATGGATGAAGAGGGTGAACAAAACTCAGCCTACTTCTTTAGACTTGAAATGAGAAAAAATGTACTGGCTACTGTAGATCAAATTAAAGTGGAAAGAAAAAAATATTGAAAATCCAAGAGAGTTAGCCGTCCACTGCTATAATTTCTATAACAATCTATACACATCTAATTACTGCGAGGTATCATCAAAAAGTGAAATTTGGATATTATATTCATTCATTACTCCCAGACTGATATATTTCAAATGTTTATTTAATTTAATTGTGATGATTAAAACTGACAACTAATGAAAATACCAAATTCAGTATCTCTTAAAATTAGAATATTACTTAAGACCAATACAAAATAAGGATTTTTAGAAATGTTGGCCACCTGAAAACTATGAAGATGAAAAGTATGAGCATGTAAAGTATGAGTATGTACAGCACTCAATACTTAGTTGGGTCTCCTTTTGCCTGAATTACTGCAGCAATGCGGCGTGGCATGGAGTCGATCAGTCTGTGGCACTGCTCAGGTGTTATGAGCCCAGCTTGCTCTGATAGTGGCCTTCAGCTCAGTAGTTTTCATTAGTGGTCAGTTATAATCATCAAAATTAAAACGAATGAATACTTGAAATATAACAGTTACATGTATGTAATGAATGAATATAATATCCAAATTTCACTTTTTGAAGGGAATTACTGAAATAAATAATTTTTTCAGTGTTGTAGTCGAGACCAGCTCACTCGAGTCCGAGTCGAGACCGAGACCATAGAGGGTCGAGTCCGAGTCGAGACCGAGACCAAAGATAGTCGAGTCCGAGTCGAGACCGAGACCATAGAAGGTCGAGTCCGAGTCGAGACCGAGACCAAAGATAGTCGAGTCCGAGTCGAGACCGAGACCAGAGAGGGTCGAGTCCGAGTCGAGACCGAGACCATAGAGGGTCGAGTCCGAGTCGAGACCGAGACCATAGAGGGTCGAGTCCGAGTCGAGACCGAGACCAAAGATGGTCGAGTCCGAGTCGAGACCGAGACCATAGAGGGTCGAGTCCGAGTCGAGACCGAGACCAAAGATAGTCGAGTCCGAGTCGAGACCGAGACCAGAGAGGGTCGAGTCCGAGTCGAGACCGAGACCAGAGAGGGTCGAGTCCGAGTCGAGACTGAGACCAGAGAGGGTCGAGTCCGAGTCGAGACCGAGACCAGAGAGGGTCGAGTCCGAGTCGAGACCGAGACCAAAGATGGTCGAGTCCGAGTCGAGACCGAGACCAGAGAGGGTCGAGTCCGAGTCGAGACCGAGACCAGAGAGGGTCGAGTCCGAGTCGAGACCGAGACCACAGAGAGTCGAGTCCGAGTCGAGACCGAGACCAAAGAGAGTCGAGTCCGAGTCGAGACCGAGACCAAAGAGGGTCGAGTCCGAGTCGAGACCGAGACCAAAGAGAGTCGAGTCCGAGTCGAGACCGAGACCAAAGAGAGTCGAGTCCGAGTCGAGACCGAGACCAGAGAGGTTGGATAACCGAGGTTGGGTCTGAAACCTAAAGATAGACCTAAAGATATCTTCAAGAATATGTAAAATATTTGGTGGTAACAATAAAATTGGCACCATACTCAAACAGTAAATCAAATATACCATGGAATCATGTACACTGTAATGGTAAAAAGGCCTCATAGCGGTGTAAAGGTAATTTTATTAAAATTATGACTTAATTATTACAATCAGTTAGTGCTCTTACACATAACATACTGCACACGAATTCTGTGTGGCTCTTATATGCAAACTGAATTATGGGTGATAAGGCAGACATTTTCAATACATAGTTGAGCTAGAGGCAACATCACATCTGACCTGGGTCCTGCTGCATTTGCGCGCCGCGAACGTTACGGTGTGTTCACATTTTATTTTCTTTGCCACATTTCAAAACTTTTACGAAACTTTTAAATAAAAAAAAACAAACAAAAAAAACAACTCTTTTGTAACACATCAAACTTCGACCTTTTCAGGTATACGGTTTAACCAGAAATACATTTTTAGATTATTTTTCACAACTCGAAAATGTGCAAACTGAATAAAAATAAATAACTACCTCACACTGGAGGTCAACATGTTGAACATGCATTTAGTGCAATAACATTGCAAAAATGTGTATATTGTGCAGTAAACTGTAAACAAACAAACAATACAATGCTCAGTGAAAATAAAAACTTTTTAAAATAGTACCAACATATGATATCAACACATATTATATCTGTTTTATTCCATATGTTGCACACCTGTTTTAGTTACAGGTATGCAAAATATTTTCAAAATACATTTCATTAACAATGTTATTAATTTGACATTTTTTTGTTTACATATGTTACAATATGCTTTGAATTGAGCAGCAGAATATATATAACACTAAAATAATTGAATCATCTAAAGTATTTGAGCAGCTCATTACCATGTTTCTTAATGTGACACATACGTCACATCACAATTCCAACGACTGTTTTAAGGTTAACAGCCCGATGTGACACAAATGTCACCACAACATTTTCAAAACTTGTTTTATATCAATTTGTACAAGACGTGTTGTAAAATCAGGTCAAGTGTAATCTAGGATATGTTATTAAAATATTAGAATTGTTGCATGGGTTGAAACATACCTTTAGTAACAAAAACAAGCGTTTTTAAAAATTGCTGACACTGCAACATGTGCACACCAGACAGGCCACCATTTTGGAAATGTTACCATGGCAACAAAAATGCACACATTGTCACATGACTGAACCTGGGTGTTCCTTAAATGTCACTTAGGGACTTCCTGGGTTGAAAGTGAGGTATAATGCTTTAAAAAGACCTTTCCAGATAATCACCAGCGTTTGTGACACGCACGTCACAGCGGGCTCTCATGGGTTAAAATATTTACTTCCAAAATAAGTGTTGTAGTATAACCATCAGGAGCAGTGACGTGTAAACTGAATTTGGCAGCAATACATTGAAGTTATTGAAAATTTTTCATAATAAAAATCATCAAAATTATACATTTACAATTGTACAATTAAATTTTTTTTTTTTCAAAATAAGTGTTGTAGTATAACGATCAGGACAGCAGTGATGTGTAAACTGAATTTAGCAACAATACAGTGAATTACAGTGAAGTTATTGAATATGTTTCATAAACATTATAAATTTACAATTGTATACAATTAAAAAAATATTTTCTTCCAAAATAAGTGTTGTAGTATAACCATCAGGACGGTGGTGATAAACTGAATTTAGCAACAATACAGTGTATTACAGTGAAGTTATTGAATATTTTTCATAATTAAAATCATCAAAATTAGACATTTACAATTGTATATACAATTAAAAATATATATTTTCCAAAAATAAGTGTTGTAGTATAACCATCATGACAGCAGTGACGTGTAAACTTAATTTGGCAGCAATACATTGAAGTTATTGAATATTTTTCATAATAAAAATCATCAAAATTATACATTTACAATTGTACAATTATTATTTTTTTTTCAAAATAAGTGTTGTAGTATAACCAACAGGACAGCAGTGATGTGTAAACTGAATTTGGCAGCAATACAGTGAATTACATTGAAGTTATTGGATATTTTCTATAATAAAAATCATCACAATTATACATCTACTATTGTATATACAATTAATTTTTCTTTTTCCAAAATAAGTGTTGTAGTCTAACCATCAGGACAGCAGTGATGTGTAAACTGAATTTGGCAACAATGCACTGAATTACAGTGAAGTTATTGAAAATGTTTATTGTTTAATAAATAAAAATCATAAAAAATATGCTAACCCATAAGAACCTGGACCAATTTCCCCTTATAGGAAAATTATGGTGCATATAAAACAGACTAAATGGAGCACTAAAAACATGTTTCTGCAGTTGTTTTTTAAATACAACCAAAGATTGTCAAATCTTGTCAAAGATCTGTAATGTTACATATATGTGACATTGGGCGTTTATGATACATTTTTAATGTTACATACAGGTGCTGGTCATATAATTAGAATATCATCAAAAAGTTGATTTATTTCAGTAAATTTAATTCAAAAAGTGTAATTTGGATACTATATTCATTCATTACACACAGACTGATATATTTCAAATGTTTATTTCATTTAATTGTGATGATTAAAACTGACAACTAATGAAAATACCAAATTCAGTATCTTCTAAAATTAGAATATTACTTAAGACCAATACAAAATAAGGATTTTTAGAAATGTCGGCCACCTGAAAAGTATGAAAATGTAAAGTTGTCACGGTTTATATATTCATTGACTCCTTCTTGTTTATTTTCTTTTCCACAACATTTTCAAAATTACAGCTTTAATGGGAAGATAAATAAAATAAACTTTTTCAGAAGTAATACAGTTTTTGCATTTTATTTTCTTTGCCACATATTTCAAAACCACACAACTGTGACCATTCAATTTTACAACAACTCTTTTGTAACACATCAAACTTCGACCTTTTCAGGTATACGGTTTAACCAGAAATACATTTTTAGATTATTTTTTCACAACTCGAAAATGTGCAAACTGAATAAAAATAAATAACTACCTCACACTGGAGGTCAACATGTTGAACATGCATTTAGTGCAATAACATTGCAAAAATGTGTATATTGTGCAATAAAACTGTAAACAAACAAACAATACAATGCTCAGTGAAAATAAAAACTTGTTAAAATAGTACCAACATATGAAATCAACATATTATATCTGTTTTATTCCATATGTTGCACACCTGTTTTAGTTACATTTAAATTTACAATTGTGTATACAATTAAAAATATATTTTTCCAAAAATAAGTGTTGTAGTATAACCATCAGGACAGCAGTGACGTGTAAACTGAATTTGGCAGCAATACAGTGAATTACAGTGTATTACATTGAAGTAATTGAATATTTTTCATAATAAAAATCATCAAAATTGGACATTAACAATTGTATATACAATAAAAAATATACATGAGAGTGAATTGCGGGAAAAACAATCAGGTAAACTTGTGTTCCCTTTCGTTGTCACTCCGAGTTACGTCGGATGACGACGAATGGGGTTTCGCTTAGAACACCTATCGACTTCGAGTATTACAAAACGAGCCAATGGCAAAGAAATGCCATGGGTCTGCGGAATTTGCATAGCGTATCTCCGCCTTACCTCGTGGGTATAAAAGGAGGACGCCAGCAAAATGTAGATATGTTTTCGCTTCGGAGCCAAGAATATTTCTTCACTCCACAGTCATCTCTGACTTCGCTCTACGAGACGAGCTTCTCTCTCCGATGTTGGTGTGACGGCGATCTGCAGCGAGCTCACAGTGCCTGCTGATCTGTGCAGTGATCTGCCAGTGTGTGTGTGTCTACCTGTGTGCTTCAACATCGCAGAGTTTTTTTCTCCTCTCTTAAAAGAGCTCGCACGCGGCACGTCTTTTTAAAGACGGCTTGCCCGTGCATTTCTGGTTGCAGCGGACTGGTATCGGACTCTGATGGGCACGAGCGCTGTCTAGTGTGTTTGGGCTTTGATCATGCTTGAACAGCGCTCGTGGATGACTCATGTTCTCTCTGGGAACGTGATCATCGCGTCATATATAGGTCGAGACTCGGTGAACTCGCAAGAGTGAGAGTCCCCTCATCCACTACCCGATCTTCGGCTGGTGGACAGGGTGACCTGAGGGTGTTGGTCTGGAACAAGGCGCCGACTCTGTGTCCGCGACCCCAGCCCCCCTCTTTACAGACGGTGCCCGCTAGCGAACTGATGATTCCACGAGTCTACCCCAAAAAAAAAGAGAAAAAAAAAAGGGGTGGCCCGTGTGTTTTCATTTGAAGCTACAGAGGATGATGCTGTGTCTGTAGCAGCATCACTAGGTGGGCTTGATTCTTCTGGAAATGACGACTCGTCACAGCTGCCACCCTCTGGTGTGCATACGGTTGTGCCTGAGTCTGATCCGGAGATGACGGGCATGCTTTCCCGGGACGATTGGTTTTTGGGTGAGGCCGCCGACCCGCGTCCACGGCAAACCCCAATATCTTTCCTCCCGGACGTGCATGATGAGACCACGGGTCCGCTCGTTGGTCTCATCCGCCTTTCCTCCCCTCAGGGGCCGCTGCCCATGGGTACACTGGGGTTCCCCCGGTTGAACGCTCTGTTGCCATGCTACTGTGTCCTCAGAGTGCTTCCCGGCGCAATCCTAAGCACCCGTCCTAAGCCTGTAGTTCTTTTCGTCTACACTAATCTGTGGCGAAATCCTATAGTGACACAGGACAGGCAGCCGCCTCACTGCATCCCATGACCGTTCTGCTGGTCTACCTGACCCAGATGCTCATGGACATGCAGGAGGGCGGGACTGACCCGAGGCTCTTCAGTGAGCTGCGCGCCGCCACTGACCTTGCTCTCCGAGCGACGAAAGTGGCCGTACGCTCTCGGAGTCAGGTGATGTTCACCATTCTGGGGCTGACCGGTCTGATGTGCACGATGTCGGGTGGACCCGTCTGCTCGACACCCCCATCTCGCAAGTCGGCCTCTTCGGCGGTGCGGTTGAGTGCTTCTGCCCTACAGTTCTCAACCGCCCATGAGCAGATTGAGGTTATTCTGCCCGACGGCCCCGCCGTCCGCTCAGATCCCTCAGTCTGCCCACCGCCGAAGGCACCCTCCCACGGTTCCAACCCCGCCCATTCACCCGGGCCTGGCTCTGGAAGACTGTAGGTGGGACGCCACAGCCCTCTCCAGCCCCGCCCCGCGCTAAACGCCGGGTTAGCGGCACTTTTGAGATGGGCTGCTCAGAGATGAGACTCAGTTCTTCCAGGAGTTGGTAGCAGGGCCACTCCTTTCCCCGGTGGAGGGCTGGCGAAGAATCCTTATTCAGAAAGAACTGACTCTCTCGTCTCTGAGCATATAGAGTTCTCAGACGACACAGAGCGCCGCCCACAAGCCGTGCTCTCCTCGTCCCCCTCTGTTCCAGAGGCGGTTGACACGGCGTGCCGTCCACGGACCGCTTCGCCCCTGTCCCCCTCTGTCGCCAGACCCCTGACAGAGCAGGCCCCCGTGGAACGCTGGTCCTTCCCTGGGCTCCTCTGTCAGGGTGCGGTTATGACCTTGCCCCCACACCGGGCCGCTATGCCGTCCACGTCTGGGCCGGTCATTCCGCTTCGCTGCACCACCGGGGGGACGTCTGTGGTTCTTGACGCCGCTGGTACAGTTGGGAGCCTGCCTAGAGCTTCCCTTCTGTTCCGCTGGGTCGTGCGAACCATCGGCTCGGCTTGCGATTCAGTTCGCACGGTCTCCTCCCCGCTTCAGGGGAGTCTGCTCCACTTTGGTCGGTGGCTATGCCCCTATCATGAGAGCGGAGGTTGCTACCCTACTGGCGATGGGTGCGATTGAGACTGTTCCTCCAGCCGAAATGAGGTCCGGGTTTACAGCCCCTACCTCATTGTCCCGGAGAAGTCTGGTGGGTCACGGCCAATCCTGGACCTACGCATCTGAACCGCTCCCTTCACAGGCTGCCGTTCAAGATGCTCCTGGCCAAACGCATTTCTGGATGTGTGCGGCCACAGGATTGGTTTGCAGCGATCGACCTGAAGGACGCCTACTTTTATGTCTTCGTTCTCCTTCGACTCAGACCATACCTACGGTTTGCTGTCAGGGCACGCGCATATCAGTACGCTGTTCTCCCATTCGGGCTAGCCCTGTCTCCTCGCGCCTTCACAGGGGTTGCTGAGGCAGCCCTTGTTCCTCCATGGGAACACGGGGTTCGCATCCTGAACTATCTCGGTGACTGGCTGTCTTAAGCTCACTCCTGAGGCCAGGTTTGCGAATACAGGGACCCAGTGCTCCGGCACCTAGCTCGTCTGGGCCTTCGGGTCAACTGGGGAAGGAGTAAACTTTGCCCCGTGCAGAGGATCTCTTTTCTCGGTATGGACTTGGTCGCCTTCTCCACTCAGCCATTGCTGACTTGCCTGAGACTATCAAGC
The DNA here is from genome assembly GCF_051911475.1 of Siphateles boraxobius. Taxonomy (NCBI): domain Eukaryota; kingdom Metazoa; phylum Chordata; class Actinopteri; order Cypriniformes; family Leuciscidae; genus Siphateles; species Siphateles boraxobius. Next base: position 387,770 of record NW_027509216.1, on the reverse strand, counting down.
GCAAGAGTGCGGTTCCACTGAAGTTTTTTCAGAGGCTCCTGGGGCATATGGCATCTGCAGCCGCGGTACGCCGCTCAGATTGCTTTATATGAGACCGCTTCAGCTTTGGCTTCGCGACCGAGTCCCGAGGTGGGCATGGCAACACGGCACCCTCCGAGTACCAGTTACTCCGACCTGCCGTCAGTACTCACCCCGTGGTCGAACCTCAGTTTTCTACAGGCCCGAGTGCCCCTGGAACTAGCTTCCCGGCATGCTGCTGTCTCAACAGATGCCTCCACGGGCTGGGGCGCCATGCGCAATGGACATGCTGTCACACTCTCATGTTGAGCAGAAATGCTCCTGAAAAATTCTGTGAGATTTATCACACCCAGGTGTTGAGCAAGGTTGCTCCTGAAGCTCAGTGATTCTCGCATGTAGTGTTGAGCAGTATGGCATGTCTATTGCCTCGAGTTGCTGGCAGTACGCCTTGCCCTGCACCGCTTCCGGGCGTTGCTCTGGGGTCAACACGTACTAGTCCGATCAGACAATACCGCCACAGTAGCGTACATCAACCATCAAGGTGGTCTACGCTCGCGCCGTATGTCGCAACTCGCCCGCCACCTCCTCTTATGGAGTCAGAAGCATCTGAGGTGGCTTCGAGCCATCTTCATTCCCGGAGCGCTGAACTGTGCAGCCGACGAGCTCTCACGGCTTCGGCCACTCCCTGGAGAATGGCGACTCCATCCCCAGTCGGTTCAGCTGATTTGGGACCAGTTCGGGGACGCGCAGATAGATCTGTTTGCCTCTCACGACTCGACCCATTGCGCCCAGTTTTATTCCCTGACCGAGGGCACGCTCGGCACGGATGCTCTGGCGCACAGCTGGCCGCAGGGCCGCAAGTATGCGTTTCCCCCAGTGAGCCTTCTTGCGCACACCTTGCGCAAGGTCAGGGAGGACGAGGAGCAGGTCATTCTGGTTGCCCCTTACTGGCCCAACCGGACCTGGTTCCCCGAACTAGTACTCCTCGCGACAGCACCTCCCTGGCCGATCCCTCTGAGGAAGAACCTTCTTTCTCAGGGACGGGGCACCCTATGGCACCCTCGTCCCGATCTTTGGAGCCTCCACGTGTGGCTCCTGGATGGGACGAGGCAGGTTTGAGTACCCTACCACCAGCGGTGGTGGCTACCATCACTTCCGCTAGAGCGTCGTCCATGAGACACGTCTATGCGTTGAAGTGGAACCTCTTCGTCAACTGGTGCTCTTCTCACCGAGAAGACCCCCGGAGATGCTCGATCAGCGTTGTGCTTTCCTTCCTCCAACAGGGGTTGGAGCGAAGGCTGTCTCCCTCCACCCTGAAGGTCTATGTTGCCGCCATTGCCGCACATCATGACCTCTTCGAAGGTAAGTCGGTGGGGAAGCACAACCTGGTCATCAGGTTCCTGAGAGGAGCGAGGAGACTAAATCCGCCTCGCCCTCCTCTCGTTCCCTCTTGGGACCTCTCAGTGGTTCTAACTGCCCTGAATAGTGCTCCCTTTGAGCCCCTGCAATCAGTCGAGCTTAAGTTCCTGTCTATGAAGACAGCGCTCCTGGTTGCACTGGCCTCCATCAAGAGGGTTGGGGACCTGCACGCATTCTCCGTTGACGAAGCGTGCCTGGAATTTGGGCCGGCTTCCTCTCACGTGATCCTGAGACCCCGGCCTGGATACGTGCCCAAGGTTCCTACCACTCCCTTTCGGGACCAGGTGGTGAACCTGCAAGCGCTGCCCTCGGAGGAGGCAGACCCAGCCTTGGCACTGCTCTGTCCAGTACGCGCTCTCCGCGCCTATGTAGACAGAACGCAGTGTTTCAGGACCTCAGACCAGCTCTTTGTCTGTTATGGTGGGAAGCTGAAGGGAAAGGCTCTCTCCAAGCAAAGGTTGTCTCACTGGATAGTGGACACCATTGCTTTGGCATACCAACAGCAAGGTCGACCGTGCCCCCTTGGTGTGACTGCCCACTCCACCCGGAGTGTGGCGTCCTCTTGGGCTCTAGCGCATGGCGCCTCGCTAACAGACATCTGCAGAGCTGCAGGCTGGGCGACACCTAACACATTCGCCAGATTCTATAATCTCCGAGTGGAGCCTGTGTCCTCTCGTGTACTCGCTTCAACCAGCTAGTACCGGACCCGCTCAGGTGTCTTCGCTTGCTCGCCATTCCACTCCACGGACTGGATACGTGCGATATTTTCCTCAGGTAGCTTTCCCGAAAGCCCTGAGCTCCTCCAGCACTCCTGACGTCGGCGCCAGTGTCTATTGCCTGTGCGTCGGCTAGGTGCCTCCCGTGTGCACGGTCCCTCCTCTGAGCGACCCCCACATGTGTATTTCCACTGTAAGCCTCTCTGAGCATGTGTCTTTCCCTTGGCAAGCCACCTTGCCACCCCTGGGGTTGAAATATTCCACCTGCGGCTGGACACCCCAGTGTTTCCCATATGCTTCCTTCGGGTCATATGTGTATTCTCTAAGTCCCCCCCCCTCTGGGTTGGCATTAATTGCATACTTCCCCTAAGCTTGGGATATGCTTCCCAGTGTACTTTGGTATTCCTGTGATAAATGGAGTCCTTTGTCCAGGCTGACAGGGATCTCGATTTAACCAGGGCACTGGAAGACAGCTGAGAAGGTGGCGTGATTAGACTGGTAACCCCATTTGTCGTCATCCGACGTAACTCGGAGTGACAACGAAAGGGAACGTCTACGGTTACGTATGTAACCCTCGTTCCCTGAGTAGGGAACGGAGACGTTACGTCTGCCTGCCACTTTCCGCTGTACCGCGGGGATCGCCTGAGCTCAGTCTTGGCTCCTCAGCGAAGAAACATATCTGCATGTTGCTGGCGTCCTCCTTTTATACCCACGAGGTAAGGCGGGGATACGCTATGCAAATTCCGCAGACCCATGGCATTTCTTTGCCATTGGCTCGTTTTGTAATACTCGAAGTCGATAGGTGTTCTAAGCGAAACCCCATTCGTCGTCATCCCACGTAACGTCTCCGTTCCCTACTCAGGGAACGAGGGTTACATACGTAACCGTAGACGTTCTCTCCTCTCCAAGTTTGATGTCAGCAAAGTTAAGTTTATGTGCATTTCTATTGTGTTTTTTCGGTCTTGCTAACCTAGCTGGGCAGGCAGGCAGTGCATCTCTTGCATCACTTTGTGCCTGACAAAAGTGAGAGTAAAATACACTTATTTATTACGTTTGTTTTTGATAAACGACAAAGTGCAACAGTGTTTGTTTACTGCAGCTCGGAAAAGATAACCGCGTCGCATGTTATCATGCGTTTATATGCGCGCGCACGAAATGAAACGCGCATTTTTCAAGCAGAAATATATGTGGAGACCAGACATACTGTACAATATATGGGCGTGAATGATGGCACTCCTCATCAAAGTACACATTATACAGTACATACTTTTAAAACAAGACACTGATTATCTAGTCTCAGTCAATGTGTAGTTAAAAACTCTAAACAACTGCACTAATTATACAAGATGGAAAGCAATGTATTAACAATTTGACTATTGATTTATAGGCTATATTGAATTTTAAATGTTGATTAGCTAGCTGGACATACTGGTCAATATGGATGCACATCCCTCAGTAAATATTAATCATAAATCAAGAATTGCTTCAACATGCATAATAAAAAAAAACCTTTAACATGCTATGGCAAGCCATTTTACCTTTTATTAATTTACAGTTTATGCATTTTTGATATCAAATATTTGCAATGTGAATTCTTGATTATTTTTACTAGTAGGGCCCCTTAGTTACATTTTTATCTACCAATGTCTATTTTTGATATCAGGAATTACATGTTCACTTGTACAAAAGTTAATTTTTGATATCAATGATGTCATCATTCACAGGGATATTGATATCTGTATCACTAGTTCATTAGTTAAATATTACAAGAGCCAAGCCATAGTATAAATAGTATTTTATATTTGAAAATGTATAAAAGGAAATTGGGTCTGATGCAGCCAGTTTGTCTGGGTCTGATGCAGGTTATAAAATGAGTAATCTATAATTTGCAGGTGCTATGCCTAAGTTTGTCAGTAGAGGAGATGCTGGATCATCAGCCAATATTCTATAGAAATACTCTATTCAATAAATATTGTTTGTTTGAACCTCATTCTGTACTATATCGTTGTACTTATTCTTTGACTGTTTTGTTTAAAGGAGGGAGGATTGTATTGGGAGCACTGAAGTGTCAGGTGTGACTGTGTGGCAATGGCAAATGGTTTACATAGCTCACGGCGTCACGGGTCAAGTAGAGGGACCCTTAGCAGAATTTTGCTTAGGGCCCCATGGAGGTCAGGATCGACACTGATTTTTCATAATAAAAATCATGAATTTACAATTGTAGGCTAGCTCACAAGTTATTAATCAGGGCAGTTTGAATCTGTTAATTTATTGTCAACGTTACTCAACTGAAGTAGTTATGTACAAGTTACAGTTTGAAAGTAGTGTCGAAAAGAGACAAATAATTGAGTTTGTGCATTCCAGTTAAAATCTAGATTTTTATTTTAATATCCTCTCACTCTGCTCTGTAAATCTGTATTTATCATCAATACTGCTGTAATAATGTAATATGATGATCTGATATTTGTGATTCCTAATAATCCATGTGATTTTTGTGCCATATTTTGAGTTTATCTGAAATGTATCAGCTTTTTTTTTGTTTTTAGGATCAGACTCACATTTAAGTATTCTTTGCTGAAACCCTAAACATGTTTTTTTTTTCTGAAAGATAGAAGATGAGACTTGCTTTAAAGAGACATCATTACATGCTTGATAAATATTTAAGGTTTGATGTTTGTTCTACGAAAACACTGTTTTTTTCAGTTTTGAATCATGGACATCATCAATGTGACATGTGGAGAGATTGAGAGCGCTGGGGGGTTTGTGTACGTTATAGAGATCGCTAAGACATGTGACCAACTGGGCGGCAACGTCATCAGAACGCAAAGAATTTTGGGTATGTTTGGCCCGTTTACATGGGCTGGCATAGCAGGCTAGTGTTCTGGCCTATTTTTTTACGTTCTATGGTTCTGGCATGAAAAAAAAAATAGCGTGAAAACAGAATATAATCCTACAAAATGCAGCGGGCTAAAGAAAACATTGTCGGACCATACCAGAAAACTGTCGTCCGTTCAAAAGTATGCTAATGTTTTAAGCACCACACTCCTCGCTCTCTCTCATCTATCTTCATGCAGTCAGAATTCATGTCAAGATTGTAATGCATGCTGGAGTGTGTGTGTGTGTGTGTGTGTGAGAGAGAGAGAGAGAGAGAGAGAGAGAGAGAGAGAGAGAGAGAGAGAGAGAGAGAGAGAGAGAGAGAGAGAGAGAGAGACGCGATCGAACTGTGTGTTTGCGAGTTTGTGAGAGAGAGACGCGATCGAACTGTGTGCGTGTGTGTGAGAGAGAGAGAGAGAGAGAGAGAGAGAGAGAGACGCGATCGAACTGTGTGCGTGTGAGAGAGAGAGAGAGAGAGAGAGAGAGAGAGAGAGAGAGAGAGAGAGAGAGAGACGCGATCGAACTGTGTGTGTGTGTGTGTGTGTGTGTGTGTGAGAGAGAGAGAGAGAGAGACGCGATCGAACTGTGTGTGTGTGTGTGTGTGTGTGTGTGTGTGTGTGAGAGAGAGAGAGAGAGAGAGAGAGGCGCGGGCGCGAATCGCGCGATCGAACAGTGGAAACATAAAAACATACTCCGTTATTTTGTTCATAGAGGTTATCATTAAAACTGCAAAGTGTTTACTTATATCTGTGTAACTTACACTCGCAATAAAACACAACATTGCGCTTTTGTCACACAACTCAAGCTGTAACCTACAACTGTCACCCAACCAAACACATACAGTTTTAAAAGCAACATATTTATCCAACCCCATTTCAAAAAAGTTTGTCATCTTTTGGACATTAATCATATTGCATTGGTTTTCATTTCTTTTCTTCAGAGCAGTTACATATTCTACATTGATTAAAAAAGAAAATCAAATGTGTTTTTAATGGTAGTATTATTTTATACGAAAATCAATTATTTACCATTCAGATGAGAATAAAGTTAGGGTTCCTTAAAATTAAGGAAAACAAATATATTGATTCATTCTTAAAGGATAATTCAGGTATTTAGCATTTTGAGTCTATTTTCTAGTTAGTTTTGGATGAACTAAGTTAGAGTGGTGGGTAGAATTTTGACGATGGTCCTGTCTCGACTTTTTGAATCTTTGAGAATCGCCTGTGACCGCTTCAGAGTGGCTGTCTACGAGCATACACAAACATGTCCTTAAAACAACCCTTAACGTTCGTTTTCAAAACTGTGCAAGAAGGACTATTGCGGTTTATAACACAGCAGGTAGACGGCATCTTGAACACTGCGTTCTTCCCTCCATGCAATCAAGTCTGGCGCCTTCTGTTTGTGCCGCGGATTCCCAAAATGCTTTGCGTTCACCACTGGTAAAACGTCACGATGACGTCACATTAGCAATCTCTATTCTGCCTGTTATACTGAATCACACACTCAATGGAGACTGTGAACAGAGCTGGTATACAGAGGTAACCACACACACACACACACACACGCACGCCCACACACACACACACACACACACACACACTAGTGTTTCTGTCATTTTAAAGAAACAAAAATGACCTACAAATTTTTCTTTAAAGGTCTTTTTTCATAATATAACTTTAAATATGCATTTTTTGTCAAGAGGGGACCTGCAACTCTGACCGATGTCTACCTATCGAACTGGGGACTCCTATATGAACAGGGAAGTGAACTGGCAGTGAAGTCTGGCTTCATCATGTAACTTTATATATGTGTGTGTGTGTGTGTGTGTGTGTGTGTGTGTGTGTGTGTGTGTGTGTGTGTGTGTGTGTGTGTGTGTGTGTGTCTTTTAATATTAACACTAGTTCCCTTTCAGTCGATAATGTCAGACGTAGTCGACGGCATTCATGGTACACGGGCATTCGTGCCTCGAGTTGTTAGACATTGCGACCGTTGCGCAAGCTTCCCTTGCATGTCACAACTCACCCGTCACCTCCTCCTTGGAGTCAGAAGCTTCTAAGGACGCTTTGTTCCACTCTTCCCGCTTTACTCAATCGTGCCGCCATCGAGCCTCACGACAGTTATAGCCAGGGCAAGTGGAGACTCCATCCCCTGGGTCCAGCTGGATCATGACCATTCCGGGGCCGCTCAGTTGCCCCCCCCGGTTTCATCTTTCCGCCAGTGTTTGTGTAAACCGAGCGGACTACCCTTGGACAAACAGGGGTCTCAGCTGCCCCAGGGGCCCGCATAAATGCGTTTAACCCCAGTGAGCCTTCTAAAAGTGACTGCGACTCATGGTCGCCTTGCGCCTGCTCAAGTCAGTGAAATCATCACACTTCATGTTGAGCAGAATTGCTCCTGAAACTCAGTGAAGTTCATCGCACTCAGGTGTTGAGCAGCAATGCTCCTGTAGCTCAGTGAGTTCATCACACTCAGGTGTTGAGCAGAAATGACCCTGTAGCTCAGTGAATTCGTCACACGCAGTGCTGAGCAGAAGTGCTCCTGAAGCCCAGTGATCTTCACATGTTGTGTTGAGCAACGCTCCTGTCTTTTTGCGCCCGTCGCTTGCACCTACGTGTTAAGTCAGGAGAGGAACAGGTCTTCATAGTTGCCCCTTATTGGCCCAACTAGACCTGGTTCCCATCGACAGCCTTCCTGACTTCCCCTGAAAACTCTTTCAGGGACGGGGCACGATGGCACCCGCGTTCTTCCCCCGGAGATTCCGGGCGGTCTTACATCTGAACGCGGAGGTTCAGGTGGCTATCAAAGGGGCATGTGATAGTTACCATCACTTCTGCGAGCACCCCCTAGAAATGGGTAGCGTGCTTACGCCTTTAGAAGTGGAACCTAGTCGTTGAGTGCGTCTTCTCTCCAGAGGAGATCCTGAAAGCTTTCGATCACTTCAGTGCTCTCTTTCCTGCAAAATGGGTTGGAGTAGGCTGTTTTCCTTCACCCTCAAAATGATGTTGCCTCGGTGTTTAAACGACGCTCATCGTGTTGCAGAAGTGTGCAGAAGCACGTTCTGATCGTCAGGTTCCTGAGGAGCAAGGTCTTGTAAATCCTTGCGTCCCTCTTTATCCTCTTGGGCCTTGTCCCTGGTGCGACTGCACTGCAGAGACCGCCCCTGAGCCACTGCAGGCAGTGAGTTAAAAATTCTGTTATATCAGTTCTCCTGCTCGCGTGGTCTCTACTAGAGGGTAGGGACTTGCTCGCTTTCGGTCAACGTATTGTGCCTGGAGTCTGGGCCGGCTAACTCTCACAAGCTGAGACCCCGGCTCGGATTGTGCCCAAGGCTCCTACCTCTCCCGTAATAGGAGCAGGTGGTGAGCCTGCAAGCGCTGCCCTGGAGGAGGCAGATCCAGCCCTGGCTTCTCTGTCCGTTCGCTTGGACGTGTACAGAATGCAAGCCATAGACCTCAGACCAGCTCTACAAATATCTGTTGGAACTCAGCAGAGAGGGAAGGCTGTTTCCATGCAAAGTTGCACTTAGTGCTTGCCTTCATTTCGGTAAAAATCCGAGATGCAACATGTCCACTTAGGTGTTGAGCTCCTCTATGATGAGTGTAAAGTGCTCCGCCTGGGCGTTGACGATATGCTTTGCTAAACAGATTCTAGAGTTGGGGGCTGGACGACACCTAGTTGAACCGCTGCTTCCCGTGGGCTCCCTTCTCATGAAGCCAGTTTCACTGTGAGCCCGGTTCAAGTGTCGGCTTGCTGCGCCATTCCCCTCCTATGGACTGGATACGTGCGCCTTTCTACTCCAGTTGAGTTCCCTTAAAATTGAACCCTGTTGAGTTCCTCCACACCCCTCCGACGTCGGACGTGCGGAACGTCTGGTGTTAGGTCTACCACTCGTAAGCAGTGTGGAACCTGTGTTAGGCTGGGTCCATATGTTGCAGTCCCTACGGCGACCCCATATGTGTATTCTTCCTTGATACGGCTCCCTGCGGCGAGCCCGTGTCTTCCCTCGGCAGAGTCTCTCTGCCGTCACTGTCCGGTGTGTCTCCCCCGTCTTAGTCTGGAGCCACCCCAGTGACATTCCATATGTTCGACTGCCCGGTTTCCGCCCAGTTCATATGTGTATTCTCCACGTTACCTCCCTCTGGGTTGGATATGGCTTCCGCAGCGTCCCTTCCTTCCAATGTACGGGGAACGCTTTCCCAGTGGTCCTGTAGGAACAACAGTGACTTCCCTGGCCTAACGCGGATTGACAACAGAACCGGAAGAGAAAATACAATGCTGAATAAAGTCGTCGTTTTTGTTATTTTTGGATCAAAATGTATTTTTGATGCTTCAAAAAATTCTAACTAACCCACTGAGGTCACATGGACTACTTTGATGATGTCTTTAATGCCTTTCTGGACAAGGACTATATAGCGTACATAGATTTTCAATGGAGGGACAAAAAGCTCTCGGACTGAATCTAAAATATCTTAAACTGTGTTCCGAAGATGAACGGAGGTCTTACGGGCTTGGAACGACATGAGGGTGAGTCATTAATGACATAATTTTAATTTTTGGGTGAACTAACCCTTTAAGGTTGGTTATGAATACTGAGTGAACAGTTTTGAAAAAATTACCAAAGTTTTGAGAGATGTGTCCTAGCGACTGTAAAAAAAAAAAAGAAAAAAAAAGAAACTGTAATAGCAGCTGTAAATGGACCATCCACACGGTCATAATGAGGGACAGAAGACACAGAATGATCATATGTTCCCCACATCACACTAAACTTTTCAAGCTACAAGGATATTTCACCCAAAATTGAAAATTCACTCATTAAATGGTCACCTGATGTTAAAAACAAAAACAATGTATGGTAACCTCTGCACACTCTGTGTTGTTGCAGTGCTGCAAAAATGTTTCTTTATGAAATAGCAGACACAATACCACTGATATTTTTTTGAAAAAATATCTAAATCAACGTCAAGGTTACCCCAAAATGTGATCAATTTGACACCTCTACACTGAACGGGGCTGTAATATCCACAGAATAAGATGTTTATTCCTCTGTCTTCAGGGAACAATCAGGCGTCAAAACCAATTGGTAAAAAAAATACCAAAATATGGTGACTATATTTTATGTGTTACTCTTTTGGCCACATTTTGTCCACACAGCGTTAGGGAACACCTGAAAAACACGCACACACGCGCACACACACACACACACACACACACACACACACACACACACACACACACACACACACACACACACACACACATTATTTGATTGTCTTTCATATGTTCAGGATCAGTGTGTAGCAGATCCAGATAATCCACACAGACTGATCTATCCTGCATCATCAGTCTCATGTGATCGTCTCGTCACGTCTCGCTGTGTGAATCTCCGTCATGAGATCGTCTGTGACACTCCAGGAGTAAATCAACTCTCAACACATCATTCTTCTGTTTTCATATTTAATCTTTCATTAACATGATTCTCTAATGTTTCTATCCTTCATTTCAGTCTCATCACAAGCATACGACCATGTACAGGGGTGAGACACACACACACACACACACATCAGTGTGTCCTGATCAAGTGGCAACATTATAATCTGAAAAATAAAGCCTACCCGAAAGTGCGAAAAACTGCAATGCATCGAAAATCCACTAGGGGCAGGTCCCAAAAGGGAGCAAATGTCCATAGACCACATGTTAAAATGTCCGTTTTCACAGCATAAATTCATGTTTTTACAGGTTGATCCCATGGACTTTTATTGTATTTTTCGATAGGTTCCGAGTGCCTGACAACTGTGAGGGGGGTGAATTTTTTTTCTAACTCGTTAGTTTAGATCGTATTTAGATATAAAATGTATGACAAATAAGGGTGTGGTTAACTTTGACTGACAGCTTGATTGACAGCTGATAACGGGCTGTGGAATTCCTGAAATTTGACATCTGACACAACACATCATACCACCTCTGTATCCTTTCTGAACTTTTGTATTGAAATATCGTGCATAAAATGGGTTGCTCTGCTATAAACTGCACTAACCGACACTGTAGGAGTACTAAGCTCCATTTTTCCAGTAAGTGACATTCCACTACTATTTCAGGTAGTTAGCAATTTACTATTTAGCATCAATGTTTGTGGGCAGTGGCACTGCAACAGTTAGCATTAAATCGCCTCAGATAAGTTAGCGTCCGAGGTACTTTACCTATGTTTATTAGGGGTGTCGAAATTAATCGTTTCTACGATGCACCGCGATGCAGACGAGGACGATTCGGTTTCGGTTCAGTAATAGACCAGTTATAATGTACTGACGCTTTTCTGACGTCATTTCATCGCGCGTGTGCTTTGTCGCGGTAGCCGGTAGTATACACTGGCAGAGGGAGGCGAGACGCGAGTGCGAATTAAACATTCTTTCTTACATACATTTACATACATACATTACATGCGCATGCAAGTTACATGCGCTTCTTGAGGCACACACACGCAAGGTCTCGCTCTCTCCCTCTCTGCTGTGCACGCGCTACACGGTTTGAACATACATTCATGTAGCCTTTCGGGAGAGTGGATACATTTCCCAGGACAGATTATTAAAAGATAAATCGGGACAAACCGAGACAGATGGCAACCCTTCCGCACCCGATGGTCAAATTACAATTGTGTTGTTTCGCATGATTATAAATGGATGATCGTCTTCAACAGCGGACTCGGTGACGGTTGATGCGCTCGTCTCCAGGGTAACATTATACACTGATGAATGAGCGCTGCTTTTAAATGAACATTTCTTTAAAACAAAATTGATTTGACAGAATTTCATTTTCCTAATGGCATAAACAGGCTTTAGTCCCATGAAACTTAAACTGGAATGTCTCTGTTTTTGTCACTGCGACTTCCCGAACAGGCGAACACACACGCGCGCACGCACACATCACTTTTGACGTAAAATTGAGGATGCGGTGCATCGCAATATCGAATTGAACGAATCGATGGCATGATAATCGTAACCGAACCGAACCGTGAGACCAGTGAAGGTTCACACCTCTAATGGTTATAACTGACGTTTGAAACACTGTTTCTGTAAAACAGTTCTGTGAAACACGAACATCCAACCACGGGCTTCTTCTGTCGAGTCTCAACGAGGGAAGAAATGTGGGAGCGCGAGAGGCGGTTCGCCGTCCGAAAGGAGAGCTAGTCGTGAGCGCATGATATACTTTTAGGGCGGTGTAACTTTAGCTCTCTTGTGTTGTAAAGAGAGCTGGCCGCGCGAACATCTGCCCGCGCGCTTCTTCATTCAGATGGGTTGTACTCTTCAGCAGCTTTGCAGTGAATGTAGTAGCCATAGACTGTAAAAAGTAGCCTAGTCTGCCAGTCGATCTTATAACGTTACAGATAGCTGATGCTGCCACTCCTTGGCTTAAGAGGCGTGTCCACTGGCCGGCCAGTCTCACACAAAGCCCGCCCCTTTACCCATATATGGATTGGCCAGAAGGTGGGCGGGGTTAGGATTTCCCAAGATTTTCAAAAATGGCGCTGCCCATACCCCCCATAAATGGCCTCAAAACCGTAATTCAGAAAGTCTATGGGTGACGTCAGAGACGCTTTGTCCATTTTTTTTACAGTCTATGGTCCTGATTCGGATCAAATTCTGTGTTGAACTGAATCTTCTGTAAGTGAATCATGATGATTGTGAATGTGTTTTTCAGTGAGGAATGAAACTACAGCGACTCCAAACTCAGGTGATAAACGTGTGTCTAATTCACTAATAAAACACTGATTCAGACTCAATCCAGTGTGAGTGTTTACTGTCATATTGGCTGATATTTGTGATCATTGTGTGTTTTACAGATGTGAAAGAAGTGACTCCTCCTCTCCAGCTCTCAGGTAAAACATCAAGAGCTTTAAACCTCAACTCTGATATTGATTTATCATTCTTACAGATCAGCTGATATCATTGCTTCATTAATTAATTTATTGATTTAATCAGCTGATTTTATTTGTATATCACTTGAATAGATCAGTTGTGGTGGCTTTTGGCTGTTTTCCTTGTTCTTCTTATCATCTTCTTGATGATTCAGCGTAAAAGTTTCTTCAGGTGAGTCGTAATCAATCTAAAGAATCATTTCAGTCAGTAAATCTCAAGAGCTCATGTCATCATGAATCACATTTCCCTTCATCTTCAGATTACTGAATGCAAAACAGTGGAATCATGACAGTCTGAATAAATAAACTCAAACCCTGTGATGGATGTGATAAGTAATAATCATATTCAATCTGTTGTCAGATTTTTTCCGAAGGAAGTGCGGTTCATCTGTCAGTGTGAGAATGATTCAGAAAACAGGTGAGTGATTCTGTAGATGAACAACACTGAGATCATGGGTTTGATTCACACAGAATGAACGTACGAATCAAATTAGCTCTTTGAATGCAGTGATAGTCACTTAGACAAACAAATAAACAAAATGGAGTTAATCTCAAAGACTTAATAAATAAATAAATAACATTTAAGATTTGAAACAAGCGTTTGATGTTTTAACTTTCACACAGATCTGATGTGAATGAATCTTCATCTGCTGTAAGTGAATCTTTAGCACTATGAATCTTCATTTGCTAAAACTGAATGTGTTTCTCTCAGGGATCCCGAATCTGCTGTCCAAATGAAGATCAGATCTGATGCTCGTGATTCACTGAATCACTCTGAATCTGAACAGTTAAACGACTCCTTGTCCAGACGATGATCAGTTTAAATCAACTCAGGTCATGATTTACTCAAACTCAGGGCTCAACATCCCTTTAATCTTGTACACCATTTAAGGAATTTCTGTTCTTAAAGACTCGATCTGAAACCTTGTTGTGTTTCTGCTAAACAAACAATGCTTCTTGAAATCAAATCTTTGTTTTTATATTGATACACAGAGCATAACCACAACGTACCAAACCTTCTAACAACGTTTTAACAGCATGGCCAAAAGGTTGCTATAACTAACGTTGTGTGGTGAAGGTTGTTTACGCCGTTGTCACAATGTTGACATTAAACCACCATTCAGGGCCATTGCTTAAGGTTGTGCCTCGGGTGTCTGTACAAGTCAAGTCAAGTCACCTTTATGTATATAGCGCGTTTTACAATACAGATTGTTTCAAAGCAGCTTTACAGAGATAACAGGAAAATAATGTTGTAATAATATTGTTAAATATAAAATTAAATGTCCCCAACTAAGCAAGCCAAAAGCCAATGGCGACAAAGAAGAAGAAAGGCGAAAAAGGCGACAGTGGCGAGGAACCATTGTCACGCCGGTGTGGAGACGAGTTTTCAAAACTTCCTTTTGATATGAAACAATGTCTCAATTTTTTAAGAAATTTAAACAATAAATACCGTTTTGTGGCTCTTCAATGTGTCGTGTCAGATCGCTGTAGAGCAGTGGTTTTCAAACCCTGGGTCACGACCCTCGGGTGGGTCGCGAGAATTAAAAAATGGGTCGCCAGTGATTTTATTTTAAAAAATAATAATACATTTAAAATTTAATTACGTTTTCTAATAATATTAATATTAATAATAATAGCCTTGATTAGAAGTATACTAAAAAAACATTCAAATTCATGCAAAAATAAATAATCCACATGTCACCTGACCGGCTGACCGACCTACTCGTAGCCCTAGGCAACACAAAACAAAAAACCTTGTGCGCATTGTTGATATGCAGCCATTTTATTTTTTTCCCATGATATGATGAAAATATTCGGTACCGTGACATTATTAGCCCGTAATGATTTTATTTTATGCTGAACATGAGCAAACCAAAGTCAAAAAGCATTTATGATTTTTTCACAAGAAAAAGAGGGTCAGAGACCGAGACCTCTGAAGCAGCAGAAAACGCGGTCAGCCATCAAACCCTGCCGCAAACAGCGGAGATCAGCAGGGAAGACAATGAAGGCAATGCATGTCAACAGAGTAGCAATACTTACACTGCAAAGAAAAAGCAGAAACCCGGAGTAAAGCCATATAAAGATGATTTTTTGAAGTTTGGGTTTGTCAACTGTTCGGACGCAGTCCATGCAGCAATACCAATGTGTGTAATATGCGGTGAAAAGTTGGCAAATGAAAGTTTGAAACCAGCGAAGTTGTAAAGACATTTAAGTACACGCCATGCAGATCTTGCAGACAAACCGCTATCTTTTTTTCAGAGGAAGTCTCAAGAAATTCAGTCATCAGCTCAGTTACTCAGCAGAAGTGTGACACACAATCACAAATTGCACTTGGCATCTTATAAAGTCTCATATCGTGTTGCCAAAGAAAAAGCGCCACATACAATTGCAGAGAGATTAATATTGCCTGCTGCACTGGACATAGTTAATACAGTTCTTGATGAAAAGGCATCTGAAAAGCTAAAATTAATTCCTCTTAGTGACAATACGGTGTCACGTCAAATTGTGGATATTGCCCAGAATTTAGAAGAACAGCTCATAGCGAGACTGAAGTCAGCGAGTGATTTTGCTATTCAGCTAGACGAGAGCACTGACGTTGCATCAAGCGCTACATTACTGGTTTATGTTCGGTACATTTGGCAAGGTGAATTTCTTGAAGATCTTCTGTGCTTCTGTGCTGCCTAACATTGCCTTCTAGCACTTCAGGAGCACATATTTTTGAACAATTAAATGCTTTCGTAACAAAATGTGGTCTTGATTGGGCCAATTGCAAAGGCATCACCAGCGACGGCGCGGCCAACCTCACTGGCAAAAATAGCGGAGTTGTCAGAAGGATTAAGGATGCAGCAGGACGGAAGATTGTTTAGTATCATTGTTTTATTCATCGTGAAGCTTTGGCATTAAAAGGAATCCCACCTGAGCTTGAAGTAGTGATGAGAGACACTGTCAAAGTTGTGAACTACATTAAAGGCAGTGCTCTTAATAGCCGTCTTTTCGAAGCCCTGTGTATTGAAATGGGAGCCGAGCACAAACATTTACTCTTCCATACAGACGTGAGATGGCTGTCGAAGGGCAGGGTGCTCAGCCGAGTGTACGAATTGAGGGATGAAATACAAGCTTTTCTTACTGAAAAACTGTCACCTCTCGCAAGCTCATTCAGTGATGAGAAATGGCTTTTAACCCTGTCATATCTTGCTGACATATTTTCTGTTCTAAACGAACTGAATCTAAAACTACAAGGACGGGATGACAACATTTTCAGACATTGCGAACAAATTCAGGCCTTCCAGAAATCACTCGAACTCTGGCAGCTGCGACTCAAAACCTCAAGCTACTATATGTTCCCGACAATGATGAAACGCATTGAAGAAAACGACGTGCCCAAGGAATCGGTCGCTGGCCTGACTCGTCTCATTCAATCACATCTTGATGCACTGATGGGGAAATTTGCTCGCTACTTTCCCCAGGAGAAGTTCGATGAATTAAAAGACAAGCGATGGGTGAAAAATCCCTTTGACTTTGAAACTCCAGATTCAATTGCTGAACTGAATTTAACTCCTTGTGAAGAATCAGAAATGCTCCAACTAACCAGTGACAGCACTTTGAAAACCCGTCACAAAACAGAAAAATTGTCTTCGTTCTGGATTGGCCTCTTCACCGAGTACCCCATGCTGAGCAAAGCAAGCATTTCTTTGCTACTACCCTTCACCACTACATATATGTGTGAAACTGTATTCTCAGTTCTAACCAAAATGAAGACGAAACAACGAAACAAACTGAATGCTTCTCCTGACATGCGTGTTGCCCTCTCGTCCTGCGAACCGGCTTGGGACCAGATTATGCAGAATAAGCAGGCCCTCATTAATATATATACACAAAACACGCACGTTTGCTCCATCCGCAACACACACACGTTCGCTCCATCGGCAGCAACACACAAACACTCGTCGTTCCTTCCGCAACACACTCTCGTTGGCTCCATTGGCAGCAACACACACATTTCAGATATATTTGTTTTCCTTAAAATTGTAATTAACACTGACTTTATTCTCATTTGAATTATAAATATGTTTGCTTTTAAAATGTGTGTGATTTTGGTTGGGTGACAGTTGTATGTTAAGTTTGACAAGAGTTTACATTTTGACAAAAGCACAATGTTGTGTTTTATTGCGAGTGTACACAAATATAAATAAACACTTTGTCACTTTGTTCATACAAGACATCATTCAAACTGCAGAGTATGCTTTTGTTTCCAGTGCCGCGCCTCACACACACACACACACACACACACACACACACACACACACACACACACACACACACACACACACACACACACACACACACACACACACACACACACACACACACACACACACACACACACACCCATAAATACACCATTCCATCGCAGCCTGTTCATTTTAGCCGAAATAAAATATGCTAATAAAAGAGTCAACCTAATATAAAAATCACACTGCTCTGTTTTAAATAGTCAGTATACAATTCGTACCATTCAGCGTAAGCACCGCTCAACTGATGTTTACAAACACATTTTTGCGCATGTGAGAAGGATGATTTTTTTTCCTGTCGATATTGCAATGTGAGTGAAGTTGCTACAAAGCTTATAATAAAGAATAGTTTACCATCAAATACATCGTGAATGTTGAAACATTTTGATTCTAATGAGAGAGTAACGTGAGCATAATGGCCCTTACTTTTCCGACGAATCGACTTTGCGTCAAGGATCAGCAAGTGCAAGTGCATCATCAAAAGTGGTAAAAAAAAAAGTGCTGAGCTGATTTTTTTTCTGCACACAAGCCTATGGGTCGCGTCAAAAAAAAAAAAGGGTCCCTCTTGAAAAAGTTTGACACCCCTGCTGTAGAGCCTCTTAAAGCTGCTCATGAACCGATCATCTATTCCTTCTAGTTAATTTCTAGCATCAAATAAACATGAATGAACAAGAAGGAATGTTGTTTTAACCGCGGAAAGACGTCACTCCGTTTTTCAAGTTCAAATCCTTCAACGTTAATCTACTAACTCTCCTGACTGCTTTGTCAAACAAAAATGGCGGATTCTGCGGATGGCGGATTATGATTGGTCAGATCGCCTGTCAATCAAACTCCCTGCAAAGGGTCAATTATTATACCTTGTTGTTATCTATTATTTCACAATAACCAAGTGACATAACATCTGGTAAGATTCACCCCTCATGCTTTCTCACCATTAAGTTCTTCATCTTTTGCCTTGCTCTCTAATTGTGGCTTACTGCCACTTGATGGTCAACTCTCTCTCATAGGCAAAATGTAACATTTTCCAAGGCCAATCAGCTCTTCCCAGAGGCAAGACACCTCCACGTGACACCTCTTAACAATGGTCTTATTCTTTCACATCTTCTGGTGTTTACCAGAAAATCCCTGACTATGCAAAAACTGCTCAGCGGCTGCACAAACTTCTCATCTTGACCTTTGTAGTCAGATTCACATCAGCCATAAGGCCTTAGAAACACATCTGGCTTTTATTGTATTCAAATTAATTCCACAATTGTTTTCTATAGAATAGATCAAATATTTCAACAATACCCCTCCACCACAATCCACTTTCATGGAAATGGATCCTCCAGACATTGCAACACCCAACTAAAACCCTGTGCAAAAAACCCAGAACAACCCCGACCCCGGCCTCCTGCTCCCACCGTCTACTCCACACACGCACAGTTTCACAGTCCTCCTCCAAGAACACAGGTGCGCTTTAAATTTACGATTTAATTTAATTAATCATTTGTTGGTTTTGAATTTATTTATCGGGCCGCCTCCATTACAACTGTGATATTCATTGGGATATTCTGGGTCCAGTATGCTTGCACCACGAAAGATGTTTGTTTTTAGGTGTTGCTTGCACCATCCCTTCTTTATGTTCTTTTCAGCATGGCCTCGTACGCCTGATTCCCTGTGAATGAATTCCTTAACATTAGTTCAGCTGCCTTTGTGAAGGGGAAGGGTTTGTCAGATGTCATCAATTGGATTTCGCCAGTTTGCAATATTCTTTTGAAGAGTTGGTTTGAGTTCATTAGTATAGACTAATGAACTCAAACCAACTCTGGAGAGACAAGGAAAGAGTGTTTAATGCTTTTGTTTGTTTTATTTGGATCCCCATTAGCTTCAGCATAAGCTAAAAGCTATTCTTCCTGGAGTCCTGCAATCTTCCATGTGACAATACAGTTAATTACATCACATTACACACCATACGCACAGGACGTTACACAACATTTAAAATACATATTGTAATATTAACGCCATTAATAACCAGAAAATAATAAAACATAATAAAAAAATAAAAAATAAAAAAAATAACATTAAAAAAAATGTCGCTACTCCGAATAGATCTATATCAAGAATAAGCTAACTAAGTCCTACAACAGTATCTCCTTAAAGTAATTGAATATTGACTATCTAATTATCTTCAAAGGTAATATTTCTAAAAGTGAAGTTTTGAAAGCATACAGAGTGTTTTGTTGTTTAATAGTATTTGGGAGAGAATCACACACTCCTCTGTACCTAACTGAACATTGAATTGATTTGGTTTTCACTCTTGTAAAATAAAACTACCTCCTACTGCATGCCTCGTTGGATAATGATGTGTATTAATACTAAAGAATAGTTTTGTATATAAAGTAAAAAGTGTTTTAGTTGTTATAACATTATATAAAAATACCATTATTGAATACACCAATCTATTTTTAACTTTAAATCATGAAAGGCTTTCATGCATTTTGTCAACATTTGATCTAAACCCACATGAGAGAGCCACACGTGCAGCTTTATTCTGAATCACTTGTAGTTTTTTTATATTAGTTGATGAAGTATTAGACCACACCACAGAGCAATAATCAAGGTGTGAAAAAAACAAAGCATGAAGTACTCGTTTAATGATCTGTGGTGTAAAATGTTTTGCACACCTTTTAATAACAGACAAGGTATTACCCATTTTAGTTAACAGTTTCTGTATATGTCTGTCCCAACATAATCTATTATCAATCACCACTCCCAAAGGTTTAACCTCTTCTCTTTGCTCAACAGAATTTTGGACAGCCTTAAACAGTCTTTGTAAACTCACATTTTTGTGGTTTTATGCCGCTTCAGATTTGGTTTCTGTGCCGCCTTTGCCACCAGAGAGCAGCATTAGATCAGGTTTCTAATTAGCACAAAACAGACAAAACAAAACCAATAAAAATGTCTTCTTTAAACATTTCTTAATTAGGGATTAATTACTTCCAAGACTAGGGGCCTCATTTATAAACGTTGCGTACGCACAAAAGAAGGCATACGCCGCTCTCTACGCAATAATTGGTATTTATAAAAAGCAAACTTGACGGTAAAATGTGCGGTCCTTCACGCAAGCTCTGACCCAGGCGTACGCACAAAAACGGGTGAAATGAGAAATGGCGACACCGTCGGCAGATGGAAGAAACACGTGAAAGTGTGTGAAACTGTAGACCGTTGTGTAAAATAAATGGCAATACTGCCTCTCATAAATAAAACGAAGCTTCACAAAGCAAGTCTTACAATTAACAGCCTACACGAACACCCGTTTAATCGATCTGCAACAGAAATGCAAATTAACACATAGGGCCTATTTGCAAAAAGAAAAGTGAAATATGTTCTGCAATAATATTGGCATGTTATACAATTCATCCTCATAAATAAGATGGTAAACAGAACGAAATAATGTACAAAACTGATATTCTCGCCAATGTGTCCGTTTGACGGAGCAGATATAGATGCAATTAGAATAGTCAGTCAGATAGATAGATAGATAGATAGATAGATAGATAGATAGATTGATAGAATATTTGTCCACTGGGGAAAGTTGTTTTAGTAAAAATTTCTTCATCAGCTACGGAATCATGGTATTCATGCATATGCCATTATTTTTTTTTTTATTTTAGTTAAAATAACGTATGACGTATGTCTCAACCATTCAGAAAGCTGCTAGAAATTACATTTGCGCTGAACTATTTCCCATTTCCAAGTAGATTATAACCGACATCTGTAGCTTGTCAGATGCAATTAAATGGATGGAAATAAAATGCCCCATCACAATGCGTAATGACGCACAATGGCTGATCTTGCGCTCTAGAAGATGTGGAAAATGGAAGGATTCGGAGTGAACGCATCTTCAGACAGCAAGAAAACTTGCTGGCAAATGAGACAAATGTCCGACCATTTCTTTTTTATTTCGCCACAGTCCGATGTTGTGAGGCTACAGCATTTACTGCGTCTGCAACCATTTGCCACTCAAGTGCCTTTTTGACATTAGTAATGCCCACACTGTGCCCTCCAAACAACATTTTTCTCCTCTTTTCCACCTCGCCAACGATAACTTCTACTTCACATTGAGTGAAGTTACGTTTTTTCGATTTCCTCTCTGTGTTTACCGTGCTTTCGCAATCGATGAATATTAACTTGTGGGCTTTTCACGGACTATTTATGGGCAACTATGGGCGTGACATGAAGCCGTAAAAGCTGCGCTACATTTAGAATTGATTGTGATTTATTAAGGGAAAAATGCGTAGGATGTGCGTGCGCAAGGTTTTATAAATCCGAATATTTCTGTGCGTACGCACGTCCTATGTTTCATTCGTACGCCACTTCTGACGCAAATTCTACGCAAAGTTTTATAAATGAGGCCCTAGGAGTCAACTTAATGTTGAGTTAGCTATGAAAGAGGAGGAGAAAAACATGAAGCAGCACTGTCCAGTTTAGGGTCCTGTCATGTCCGTGTCTGAAATAAAAAATAAAAAACAAAAAGAAAAAATATTGTTTTCAATTATTTGAGTTTATTTGTGAGAAACGCTGCAAAGCAAAAACTTCTCTGCAGGCAAGTCTATATCTGTCATTGTTGACCTCAACTATGGGAATCTCTGGGTCTTTGTCATCTTCTACTTCAGGATCTGGCCAGCAACACTTTTTGATGTAATTGTGAAATACTGCTGTTGCAATTATCTCAATACAGCATCTTCTTGGTTCAAAGCTCAATGTTTTTGACATTGGAAACAGATCTTCCAATACACCAAACATGCGCCTCTATCCCTTACAGAACAAAAAGGGAATATACTGCAAAATATAATGCACTATATTACATCAATTGGATGTCGCCAGTTTTCACCAGTTTTTTTATTGTGAAATATGTTTTTTTAATTTGCAGGTGTTTTTTCTATTTAAATGCTTTTTTTTTTTTCTATTTGCATGCGTTTTTTACTATTTGCATGCTTTTTCTTCAGTTGCAGCACGTTGAGCTCTCTCGGCCACCGTAAAGGAGGAATAGGTGACAGAGATGAGAGCTTTGGTTCAAGCAAACAAATTATGTCAGCTGCATTTTGTTTGAACTGAGGGAAAGCAGTCACGAAAGTTAATTTCATCAAAATAATTCAGTGGGTTGCTCCTGTCTATTATTGCTCTTCTGTCTGGTCTTGATGGTGCTTTTTAATTATCATTGAAATCGTCTAAGTAATCCATTTTCCTCTGTGGCCAAGGTCAACTTGAAGGCCAACATCATTTAATCTGAAGTTAAACCTGCCTCTGGCCTGGTTTAAATTGTTCCTTTACTTAAACCTAGATTAGGTCTGATCCTCCTTTTGGAAATCAGACTAATCAAGATTATGTAAAGTCTGAAACTACTTAAAACTATCTCTGAGCAATGCTGTTTCAATTAGCTATTAAATGTGCATTTTTTTCTTAGACTAATGTTAATTCCTGTCAGGCAATCCACCCCTAGAATAGAAAAAAACATCTCGGGTTACGACTGTAACCCTTGTTTCCTAAGAAGGGAACGAGACACTGTGTCGATGACGACACTATAGGGAGTAACTATAGGGAGTACCCTCTTAGGGTAACGCGTCTTAGGTATGTATGAAACTAATCCAATCCTATTGGCGTTGTGTGATGACATAACGGGTGGGCATACACGGAAGCTTCAAAGGGACGCTGGCACACAATATCTTTAGCTTTGCGATGAAGCAAGCGCTCCCAGGCAGTTCCCTTCTCAGGAAACAAGGGTTACAGTCGTAACCTGAATCATTCCCTTTGAGGGAACTCGCACTGCGTCGATGACGACACTATAGGGAACAAAATACCTACTATGCCACAACGAAACCTGCCTGTCCCAGTGTGAAGCTGTTTCAGGCACAACTAGGACGAGAGCACTCGTGAGCCGGATGTAGAGAGGAGGTCCAGACTATAAAATCTCATGAATGTGTGTGGAGTGGCCCCGCCAGCCGCATCGCATACCTCATAAATAGGTGCCCCTGAAAGGAGGGCTCTAGAGAACGCCATGCCTCTGGTTCAGTGAGCCCTCATGGCCAAAGGTGAAGGCAAACTGCGCACCTGATAGCACAGGGATATAGCCTGAACTATCCAGTTGCTGATGGTCTGTTTAGGAGAGGTTTCTTGGGTGACCCGAAACACACCAGCACCTGGTCCGCTTCCCTCCACTGAAACGACTTCTGAACATAGATATTAAGTGCTCTGGCAGGGCAGAGCAAACAAAGTCTTCCATCTTTCGCCGTCACATGAGTTGGCGGATGAAATGCCTGCAGAACCGTCAACCTCGCCATATTATACGGCACCTTAGTGACATAGCCCGGTCTGGGGTGCAAGATGGCCTTAATTCTCCCAGGAGAAAACTCCAGGCACTGCAGAGATATGGAGAGCGCCTGAAAATCTCCTACCTTCTTAAGAGAGGTAATTGCAAGGAGAAAGACCACCTTAAGTGACAGGTTCTTGGCCTCAGCCAAGTCCAGAGGTTTGAAGGGGGGCTCAATCAGCCCTTTGAGAACCACTGCCAGGTCCGATGTGGGAACTCTGGTCCTAGTCGCAGGTCTCATTCTCCAGAACCCACGGAGGAAACATACGACAAGCTGATGTCTCCCCAGAGGCCCATCACTCAAAGGAGTGTGGAAAGCCACAAGGGCCACGTACACCTTCAGTGTGGACGGGGTAAGAACAGCAGAGAAGTGGTCTTGGAGGAACTCCAGCACTGAAGCCACCGGGCAGTTAACTGGGTCTAGGCTTGGCTTGCTATACCAAGTGGGGAAAACATTCCACTTTAGGCCGCACAGCTCTGGAGCTGAGTATGGTCTCGACTACTCCTGCTGACAGGCCAGCCTCTAGGTACTGTGCCCCCTCAGGGGCCAGCCCCATATCTTCCACAGCTCTGGGCGAGGGTGGAATATTGAGCCCTCTGCCTGCAACAGCAGGTCCCTCCTGATGGGAATCTGCCATGAGGGGCCTGCCAGGAGTGAAATCATGTCAAGTCAAGTCAAGTCAACTTTATTTATACAGATTTTTGTTTGCTTTTTTTTAGCTTTTTACTATACATAGCTTTAAACATAGTTTTGTCAGGGTGTGAAGAAATATAGATCTGAGTATCATCAGCATAACAGTGAAAACTAATGCCATACTTCCTAATGATATCTCCTTAGGGTAGTATGTACAGAGTGAACAGCAACAATCCTAGTAAATTTTCATTTTCCTTCAGTACTAGTCAGGGATTGTGCTGTAGACTTTGGTTTTCTCCGATAAATTTTTTTACGGGCCAATCAGCGAACAGAGGGAGTTGCTGAGAACGATGATGTTGTGTGTTATTTTGAGTTGTAGTTCAGTAATGGCAGCGGAGAAAGATGCGAGGGAAGCCATTCGGTCCGTTGTGGCAACACTGCCGAATATCAGTAATTTAAAGCCGGAGCAAGAACAGTCTTTGCTTAGTTTTGTTGGTGGCCATGATGTTGTGGCCCTCCTCCCCACGGGGTTCGGGAAAAGTTTGATTTTCCAGCTCGCTGCGTTAGTGGTGAATGAGTTGGCTAAGGCGAACGCTAGGGATGCAAAGCCGATAGTTGTTGTCGTCTCGCTCTTGTTGCACTAATGGAGGACCAAGTGAAGGAGGCAGAAAAGTTGGGAGTTCGTGCTGGGCAGCTCGGCGTGCACGATGACCGGGACATTTTGGATAGACGCTTGAGCCTGGTGTTTCGGAAGCCCCGAGTCCTGGCTGCTAAACAACAAATGGTGATGAATGTTATCCTCGACCATAAACCAAGATAACCTTGTTGGCATCGTCGTGGACGAGGTCCACGTTACATACAAATGGTAAGTTAAAACTTAAAATGGTTAAACAACATAAGGCTATTTTTGCATACTCGATAGCTTAGGATAATATGTGACCCGTCACAGAAACCAGGGACACAAGTCGGCACCACAACTTTCGAGCAAAATGAGAAAGAAGAGTTTTTTTTCAAAATTGGTGATTTTCAATTTTTTGGAGAATCTGTTAATTGAAATCACGAAGAAGCTTCTCCATGTTTGAGATAGCAGTATTGGTATATTTAAAAGCTTACATTTTGAGGTTGAAATCGGCTTGTTTTCGGAGATTCTAACATGCAGTAGGGGCGTGGCGTGTCATTGTCTGTGTGTATTTCCATACTGAATAACCCGGCGCTTTTGCCCCCGCCCTCCAAGTCAACCACATGGCTACTTATTATGCTGTGCTCTGGCCAGCTCTCTCTGATATCAAAATTCAATGAAGATGGATGCCGCAAAGATTGTCGCAGACGAGATGAACCGTCTGGCAGTTACACCGAAAATGTTTTCGCCGCACTTCGTGGGCTCGGGAAACTGAACCGGAGGTATGGGCGCAGCGCGCTCGCCCTCAGTGCTTCAATACGGCGGCTCGGCTCGCTGACAGCGGTGGCTGGCTGTTTCATATGTGACGGAGAATCGAAATAGAGGATGCAGTTAAGACCTTTGCTGCTGCGATGAAGGCCTGCCGTGCGTGTTTCTGAAATGTAAGTTAAGCTTCATTTGCTCTTTAGTCGTTATTTAAGATGCTGAACCTGCTGATGATATAATGTGCTTGCGGACATTTCATTTGTGTGTGTATACGCACATAAGAAAGTGGTGTAAAGAGATTTGCAACAGTAATTTGAGGAGGTGAAATGTGATTATTTGGAAAATTGCAGAAATGACTGCTTAAAGAAAAATGCCAGCAGGCATTTGCCTCCTACATAAACTTTAATATTGTTGACATTTTGGGCACACGAGCGTTGCGCACTATTTGCGCTATATGTAGGCCTATGGCTTATTGGTCTTTGTTTGTTGTTGTTGGTTTTGCGTTATATGTATATGGCATATTGGTCTTTGTGTGTTGTTGCTGGTTTTGCGTTATACTGTATGTATATGGCATATTGGCCTTTGTGTGTTGTTGCTGGTTTTGCGTTATATGCAGGCTATATGGCATATTGGTCTTTGTGTGTTGTTGCTGGTTTTGCGTTATATGTATATGGCATATTGGTCTTTATGTGTTGTTGCTGGTTTCGCGTTATATGCAGGCTATATGGCATTATTGGTCTTTGTGTGTTGTTGCTGGTACGTTGCAAATAGAGGGGCAGCACAATTGTTTTTCGCCTAGTGCGGCAGAAGTGCACTCATTCGAAGTGTAAAAAAAGCTGTAAAGCACATGGAGGAGCTTTACAGGGGGTATGGCTTATCTAAATGAGATGTAAATGAGCCCTATTGTCACCCCCAGCAGCAGAGACAGGTGAGAACTGCACAATCTTTAGCTCGTTTTCTCCTCTTTGAGCTTTTTTAAGTGCCTACTTTAAAATGGCCACAACTTCTCCAAATATTATCAGATTTCCACATGTTACACATCGTTGGAAAGCTTGGATATTACACTCTCAGAATCTATGAATAACTCAAAATGCCCCAGAACCGACTTGTGTCCCTAGTTTCCGTGACTGGTCACATATTGTCATTTGAAAATGTGATATAAGATTCATGAGGAATATTGTACTCTCCATTTGGTTTCACTCAGGGGCGAGGCTTCCAAAGGAGAGTCGGCATCCGAGACAGTTTTGCCAAGCTTGGAGAGCTGCGATCTGTCACCAAGGAGGGTGAGCTGAATGCACTGCCTCTGTGTTGCTCCTACCTAACTTGTTGTGGAATATCTCATTTGATTCTCATTTGTTATAATCATGCTTTTATATCATCAATATTCAGTCTATGGATAATCTTTTGTTGCAAGGATTAGTTACTGTCCCTGTAATGAAACAGAATTGCGTGATTACCTGGATTTAGTGCATTAATGTTCATAGTGCTGTTCATTAAGTTCTCCCTGCCATAGCCTATAACACAAACACTTGTCATTGTTTGTTACGTTATACAATTGGGCAAGTGTTTATCTTGTAATTTTTTCATACTCCCAGTTACACCTGTTTTGGCGCTGACTGCCGTAGCTGAGATCAAGTCCAGAAACAGAGTCATCAGATTACTCCATATGGACAATGCCGTTCAAATCATCGCTAGTCCCAACAAGACAAACATCCGTTCTGGATTGTGCAAGGTGCACAGCCGTCACATGAACTGCCTAGACTGGATAGTTCAACATGTAAAAAACAATGGCTCAACCATGCAACCTGTATTAATTTACTGTCAAACGCTTAAATTAGTGGGTAGAGTTTTCTCATACTAAAGGCAGAACTGCAAGGACATGCCTGGGTAGGCTGTGATCCGGACTGTAGAAGTGACAACCTCCTCATTGGCATGCCTCACAGCCAAACTCTCCCCCAAAACAAGGAGAGAGTGTTGGCTTCATTGAGGAGGGAAGGGAAGAGCCGTGTAGTTGTTGCAACTACAGATTTGGGGATGGGGTTGAATTTCCCTAATGTTTCACATGTGGTAATGTACGGGGCTCCAGGGGACCTAGAGGCAATTTTACAACAGGTTGGCAGGGCTGGAAGGCATGGTCAGCATCACATGCCATCCTCGCCAACACCGGACAGT